>NC_080539.1:177065458-177432958 GCF_028640845.1 Ahaetulla prasina | reverse complement strand
CTATCCTTCAAACAAATAGGAATTTTTAACCCAAAGTTGCCTCCATGGGGGAAATGGACTAGTTTGAGAGGTACAACTGAAAAATGAACTGGTAGGTCGGGTTAAACAGGGTATGCTCAATTTACCTGCCCCAGTCAGTTTGCTTACTGAATTCCAGAAGATTGCTCAGTAAGATGTTTGGGGGGGGGGAATATTATAGTATTACTATCCTTAAGTACTCTCTGATTTTTAAGTTAGCATGATCCCAGAATCCTGAGAGTATGTCAGCTCAAACCTTCTTCAACCTTGATTCTGTCAAATAACATGAGCCAGTTGAACCGTTGAGCATCTGTTTTAAAATTATTTTGAGTGCTTCAAAAATATTTCTAAACAATAGCATAGGTCCTAAAGATTTAAGAGTGATGAAAACAACACCATCCAATTCTTACTTACAAACTGTGTAAGGGGAAAACATAGAACATAGAATAACAAGGACCTTGGAGGCAGTGGTGAAATCTAAAAATTTTCCTACTGGTTCTGTGGGCGTGGCTTGGTGGGGGTCATGTGACTGGGTGGACGTAGCTATGTAGTCATGTGACTGGGTGGTCAAAAGACAGAAACTCACTTTAACAATGTCCTACTGGAGCAGTGGGTTGGACTAGATGACCTCCACGTTCCTTCCAGCCCTGGATTGATTGCTGTGTTCTTTCAAGGTACCCTCTGAAGCTGCCTCTAATGCTAGGTTTGTGGTCCTTCTTTCTTCTCCTTTTTCCCTCCCTCCCTCCCTTTCTTTCTTTCCTTCTTTCTTTTCGTAGCACCTCCCCCACCCCCTCATTTTTGGCCTAGCAGGCCTCAGGGAAGCCTCCTGGGAGCAAAAACGGACTTCCCCCAATAGGTAGTACAAAATGCTTTAAAAAGTAAAAAAAAAAGTTCTGAGAATCGTGCGGCACAGCTGATTGTCATAGCTGATTGTCGAAACCTTTTTTTTTCTTTTTTAAAGCATTTTTTACTACCTATTGCCGGAATGTGTAGTAAAAAAATGCTTTAAAAAAGTGGGGGGGAAAGTTCAGACTATCAGCTGTGTTGTGCCATCATCGGAACACTTTTTTTTACCTTTTAAAGCATTTTTACTACCAGTTCGGTAAACCAGTCACATTTGTTACTACCGGTCCAGGCGAACCAGCCCAAACCAGTAGCATTTCATCCCTGCTTGGAGGTCTTCTAGTCCAACCCCCTATTGGAGCTAAGACCCTATACCATTCCAAACAAATGGTTGTGTAATCTTCTCTTGAAATCCTTCTGTGATGGAGGACCCACAACTTACGAAGGCAGGCCATTCCACTGAATATTTGTTCTCACTGTCAAGAAATGTCCTCTTAGTTCTAGGTTGGATCTCTTTTTGATGGTCTTCCACCATTACTTCTTGTCCTGCCCTCTGGTGCTTCAGAGAATAAGGCAACCCTCTCTTCTCTGTGGCAGCCACTTAAGTACTGGAAGACAGCTATCATGTGACCGCTAATAGTTCTCTTCGATAGGCTAGACATATGTAGTTCCCTCAACCATTCATCAGAATGTTTAGCTCCAGACCCCTTATCATCTTTGTTGCTACTTTCAGCACTCCTTCTAGGGCCTCAGAATCTTTTTTTTTTTTAATTGGGGTGACCAGAATTGGCTGCAGTAATCCAAGTATGGTTTCACCAGTGTAATATAAAGTGGCACTGTCACTTCACATGATCTTGAAACTATCCCTCTCTTGTTGCAACCTAGGACTGCATTAGCTTTTTTGGCAGCTGCAGCACATTGCTGGCTCATATTTATGTGGTGGTCCACTACAGCACTTAGATCTTTCTCTTAGTTACTACTGTTGAGCTACTATTGACCTTACATTTTCCCCATTGAACTGCATCTTGTTGTATAGGGCCCAATGCTCAAGTCCGTCAAGATCCTTTTGAATATGTTGGCAGTTTCCCCCAGCTTGATATCATCTGCAAATTTTCCTTCTATCCCTTCATCTAAATCATTTATGAAGATGGTGAAGAGTACTAGGTCTAAGACAGAGCCTTGAGCTACTCCACTGTATGCTTCCCTCCATATAAATGAAAACTACCCACTGAGTAAGTTTGGTCAGCCAATTGGGAATTGGTGGTGATGTTGTCTGTCCCACATTTTTCTGTCTAAATTAAGAAGTAGGCTATGGTCTATTTTGTCAAATGTCTTACTAAAGTGGAAGTAAACTATATCCACAGTATTTCCTCAATCCACTAATTTAGTCACTTTGTCAAAGAAGACAGTATGGTTTGTCTAGGATGGGGTAAAACGCTCCCAGTTCGGACTAGATTGCGCAATCCGGTAGCAATCGTGGTCGCTGGTTCGGTGATCTGGTAGCGACAGCTTCGCCCACCCGACCGGGTGTCATTACTTCCTGGTTTTAACCAGGAAGTAATGTGATTCTTACCTTCTGCGCATGCGCAGGCAGCACGTGCACTTCCGAACCAGTAAGGAAGGTAAGTAGATTTCACCCTGGTCTAGCATGATCTGTTTTTAACAAACCCATTTTGGCTTTTAGCAATCACTTTACTTGTTTCTAGTGCTTGCAAATCTGCTACTTGATTATCTTTTATAGGATTTTCCCAGATATTGATGTTAGATTGATTGGTCTGTAATTTCCTGGATTCATTTTTCAAAATTGGAACCACATCAGCTCTTTTCTAGGCTTATGGCAGTTCCCCGATGCTTCAGGAGCTTTGAAAGATTTCAAAACATGGTCTGCATATTCTCAATATGACAATCTAAGCACAAAGGAACGTCTTTCCTCCCCAGACCTATTTTTTCTAACAATTTTTCATTTTTCAATTAAGGGTTTTTTTTCTAACCATGGTTTCTGATCCTTTTTCTTTAAGGTTTATAAGAGACATCAAACTGTTATCCTTGTGTGTCCAATCACACTTGGCCAATAAAAAATTCTATTCTATTCTATTCTATTCTTATGTCTATTTTCTCCCATGCAATGGTCACTAACTAAGTCATAGTTTGAAAGTCATGTTCTTTGAAGAATTTGTACATACTCTTATCTCTCCAGTGGAGCCAGTAGTGGATTTCACTTACCTTTGCTACCAATTCTCCCGTGACCCTCCCAAGCTCCGTTTTTGCTTGCAGAGGCACCGCGGGCTGGTCCTTTGCTGTTTCCAGGGTGACCCCATGGGCCAGATCTAAGCACCCTGTGGGCCTTGAATTTGACACCCCTGCTCTAAAATATTAAATGATTTAATAGATTTCCCGTTCAGACATGTTGATCAGTAATGTTTTGAAAAGTGTGTTGATGGTGCTCTAATTCCATAAGTGTAACTTATATATGTCTGTTGATTGTACCAAAGACTTTTCAATCCTTGTAGTACATATTGTTCCTAAGGCTGACCTGACCTGACCTGCATAATAAGCTTGGTGTGGCAATCACAAATTATTGCCTTATTAAGAAAAAGCAAGTCTAATACCTAACGAGCTTCTGTAATGAAATAATGCTGCTTCTCCATAACCATTCAAGTTTGAACATCCGTATTTCCATCTTCATTTCTCCCTCATGTGGATTTGCCATCTCCTAAGTCCTCCAAGTAAATTATTTTAACAGTGATATGGAAAGAAGGGAACTTTCGCCTCTGCTAAAGGGAAGGTCGGGGAAATAATGTACATATAGTTTGAATTGTTTAGCAGATAGATATGAATTAAGCAATAATACTTTTATGGAAGATGTTGAAAGCAGGAATAATTAACATTATGAGTACCTGATTGTTGAGTTTGTTTAGCAGGCATCATAGCACCTTTTTCCCAATCAATTTCCTTTTATATTTGCTTTCCCTTCACCTCTAGGTAGGGAGATTTTATTTCTTTAAAACTATACTGATGTATTTCAGAATCAAAACAAATAGTGATTAGCTTGATAACCTCATGTAATTTTTATAACTACAGTGAAGCACTTTGTTTTCTTGATCTATAAGTCTGAGATCAAAGACCACCCATGTGACTAGACAATGTGTTTATATTCTTCTTCAGCTCATAAAGACAATGGAATGTGCTCTCATTCATGGGTTTTTGAATTGCACAAGGCATTGAAGACCTAGAAGGAAATACAGATTTCTAGCAACTGTAGTATTGCAAGAGTGACCATTACCATAGCATAAAATGTTGAAATGCTTTTTCTAAATATTTAAATTAGTCCGGTTATAAGAATCTATTACCACTCCTTCTACTTCCATGTATTCTGATCTTTTACAGGTTGCCAGTTTCCGATAATCATTTGATGACTAAATGATACTTCAGGGTCAACATTTCAAATAGTACAGAAAAATTAAGAAAAGAAAAGGCAAAGATCATGAAATAATGATAATAAGTACAAATCTAAAAGTAGCTTGATGTGATATTTTTAAAAAGCTTATTAATGATTTTTCTGTAATGACCATATAGTAAGCGGTAATACCATGGCATAAGTCCTGGCCAATCTTCACTTATCAGTTATATGTAGAGTCATAAAAACTGAGTGAATGTAAAATGGGGAAAAACTGTGCTTCAACCCATGCAATCCCCATTTTTATAACATTCTTTGCTATCAATCTTGTGATGGGAGAACTAGCTTTCTGTGTCTATTTAAACACTTTTTACATAAATTGGCACAATCTTGTTTTCATTTCAGTAAATTAATAAATTAATTTAAACTAGATAGTCAGTGCAGTTTATATGCTTAATAACTGGTACCAAATATCAGCAACTTTACTTGTCTGGCAGTGGGCAAAAAACTTAAATGTAAACATTTGAGCTATCAATTCATTTTCTTATTTATTTATTTCTTTACTTCCTAGTCAGTCACTTAAATAAATGGTTTACTACTTGCCAGTGTTTTTAAAGTTTCTTAATTATAAATATGATTATAATTATAATTAGTTATAGTCAGAGGCAATAATGTACATTCCATATGTCATTCTGTGTGGTGCCATTGAATTGAATATTATTATGGGACTGAATGCAATAAATCAAAACAAAAAACCCATTTGCACAAATCCTGTGGTACTGCTGATTGGGCACTGATTATAAATATAATTGAATTAGCAATACACTAAAATAAATGTAGACAAAATAAATATAGACAAGAGAATCTAGTGAAAGCTTCCATAATGTTTCGATTAATAGGCAGAGAGAATTCTTCACTTTTTTATTATGTTGTCCCTAGATGAATTCAAAGTAATTGGGGTGGTTAATTTTATTTACACAGAGCCGTTCACAGCGCATTAAATAATAGAGATAATTGAACAAGAATTGTCAAGTGTGTACTGATATCAGACATATTACAGAAGGGAATGTGCATAAAACTTCATTTCTATGCAGCCATTGTTTATGGTAATTAAGTACACAGATTTATCCCTTGGTTGCCTTCCAAGCTTATGGCAACTGCTATTGTTGTGCTCCATTAATATGTAATCAGGAAATAGTTTAATTTTCTAATCTGCAGTTTGAGAATTCACTTTCTAACAACTCTTAATTACTGCATTGCCCTAATGATGCTCATGGTTATGAAAATTGAACCAATAAACTCAGTAGAAGAAGCCAGAGGGGTTTCTATTTCCAGAGGTGGTGCCTGCTTAATAAACTTGTTATGCCTTCACCAGAGGGAGCTCAATGTCCTTCAGAAGCATCTAATTTTATATTTTAAAAATGTGTGGTATTTGCTGTGTAAAGAGTTAATAGAAAAGGAACAAGTGCTGAAAAGAGGAGATTTTTGCAGTATAAGATATTGGTTCAGAGGAGAACAAGAGGAATGGGATGCTGTTGTTAATTATGAATGTTTCAAACTATATACTGGTGCAAAATTCAATTGCAGAAGGAAATGGCACGATCATTTTAATATTTTTACTGCTCAAGTGTTTTATAGTCTTTTATTCTACTGAAGTATGTATCTTGCTTTACTGCTTTAAGAAAGAAACACTCATGAATGAATTGTATCTACATTTGAATAGGACAGCCTCCTAAATGTTGAGCATATTGATTTAGAAGTAAATTCATTTGGATTGCCTCTATTCTGCATTTTAAACTGCGGCCCAGTATTATTATTATTTTTACACATCAGGAAAGTTTTGCTTTTTCACAGGCTATATTGATAAATATCAAATTAATTTTTCCAGATCTTATGTCCAATGTTTTATCTTTCTGTTGCTTTGACTCCCATAGCTAACAGGTTATTGTTCCTGTATGGCAGCCAGAATCAGAATCTGGATACTTATATTTATTTTTTGTTTTGTGATGAAATTACAAAATTAAAATACATTGCTGTATAAATGAGAAGATCAGAAAAACCTATGTGCCATTTGAAAGGTCAAAAATTAACTAGAATGCATTCCAGTACTTGGCTCTGCCTTTTCTTTGGTTGGAAAAGTGTGATCACTATTCTGTCTTTTTAGATTAGCTCTTAATCAACTCAGCTCTGTAAAAAAAAATTTTTTTTCTCCCTTTTCCATACAGCAGACAAAATCTACTTTTAATGTGACTTCATGTTGAATTTCATTCTTTTGAAACATTGACAATGACCCTCAGTCAAACTGAATTTTTTCTGATACAGTAAATTGGCGACAGTATCTGATCTGAAGTTAAACAGGCAAGAATCAGGTTACTCTTCCTGTGGAAGTCCTCCAAGGTCTACATCCAGTGTATGAACATATTTCAAATTATGCAATTAAACTTTCCCTTGCATTTTCCACCCAAATGAGTTCCGGCGGGTCTTCCAAAACCATTTGACAAATACGGTTCTATCATTGAATGGAAGCATAGGTAGGATTATAGAATCTCTTTTTGCCTTGGTGTATAAGCCTGGAATGTGCTTATTGCTTTTAAAACTGAATGTTTTAATAATACTATTTGTGTTAAAATGTTTCTGGTTAAATATTCATACCCACCCATCCCCAGAAAAGTTTTGGACAAGCTTATCTTCTGTTAGGTACTGTTTTCATTTGGTGCCAGATGTTAGCTGATGACACTGATTTAATTGTTTTCCATATTGGCCACACTTGTCCATATATTCTTGGAAATAAGGACTCTGCAAAATAAGGAATATTGAAATCCTTATTTTTTAATATTTTTGAAGGTTGTATGCATTGCTGATGATCATGTTATTTTATTATTCATTATTTATTAGGTTATATATCCAGCCATCTCACTTTGTGTTCACAAGGAACTCACACAGTTAAAGCAATAGAAAACAGTAAACAGATACAATACCAAAAAAAAAATTAAAAAGTCAAGAACATACAAAACCATTAAAACCATAAAATATAATCAGTGGGAGAGTACAATTCATGCATCACAACCATTAAAAAATAAAAAATTCTATTCTATTCTATTCTACTGTATTCTGTTACAGCCATCTGGCAGGTTCCACACTCAGTTGAATCTTTTAGCACGGTGGCAAAATGATAATTTCAGAGCGTTCCAAAAAGCCAAAAGATCAGAGCCAATCTGAGCTCCAGGGGGATGATATTCCAAAGGGTGGATGCCATGGCAGAAAAGGCTTTCCTTCTGGAACTCATCAGATGTCATTCTTTAACATGCTGTTTTGCCAGCCCTAATGGTACAGATAACTGTAACTATGGAGAGATGGTCCCTTAAGCCTTATATTTAGTCAACGTACTTATTAAGCATAAATATATCTCCTTGGGTATGCATGATAGTAAAAGACAAATGCTACTGCGGATGAGGATATTGATTGTGTATGCACAGAAACACGTGAATATTTTTCCAGTTACTTTGCCTAATATTTAAACGAACAAGGCTTCAAAGTCTCCTAGATGGGGACAACAACGTAAATAGATACAATGCACCATTCACCTAAAAAATTCTCCATACATTATAAAAATCCAGCTGGTTGGTTTTAAAGCTAGATGTATAATGTGTTTCTTCCTTCACAAGAGTTTTTTCTAGAAATACAGTAATGGAGAATATAGTTGAGATTGGATCGTCTGGTAATTGGGTGAGTCGTTTGGGAATGCCACAAATATTGCTTTCTTGTATCTCTTCTGTTATCTTTGCTCTAGCCAACAGTGGTGATGGGAATACATGCCTAACAACTATATTATCCAGAAACTAGCTCCAGAATGTAATTTTCTGGGTGCAAGAGCACTATCTGGCTGACTTTTCAGACAGCTTCAGGGCTGGCTGACATCATTGTTAACCATGCTTAGGGCTGTGAAACTGCTTTGGGAGCCATCTCAGGGTCAAGTTGCCAATAAATTCTCGGCAGCTGTTTTATACTTCTATGTAGCATTTGTCTCCAAAAGAAAAAGGTGAGACTAGAACAGTTGCCAAGATAGATGATGAATAAGTAGACCTGTTCTTTTCAATCATCATGAGCAATTGATTGACTCAATTCCAGAATTCCTCACGGTATCTCTGATAATATGCTAAAGATCAACCATCAAAAACAGGCTGACTACTGATGGGTTTTTTATGGATGGCCAGTATTAAATGCACATATATACTTTTGAGGTGGACAGCCTTTTGATATTTAAACACTTGATTTCAAAATGTCTTTTAAGGATATTCTTGCAGATTAATGAAAATGCTAATTTTAAGGGTTTTAAGTTTATATAAGGCAAGACCATAGTCCCAGAGCTTTATTTTGGCTGTTTCCAAAATGAAAACAGGATCCACATAAGACTGTGGCTTCATGTATCCATTCTACAATTCTGTCTTCTGAAATACGTTGGAAATAGACATTCACTTTGAGAGTGATTCAGCTAAACTCAGAGGAAATTATCATTATTATATAACCTGCGCAGAATCAGGGACTGGTTATCCTTTGGAGAAGAGTTTCACTTAAAGCAGTGGTATTTGGATTTGCCTGTCATTGCTGCGCAATTACTCCCCTTCCATATCCTATCTAAATAGGCATTCAAGAGACTTTTCACAGAAGTGTGCATTTGACACAGGCAGACAGTGAATTGGCTGTCATTACAATCCCACACCCTCATTCTACTAACCAGTCGGCAATGCACCACTTGCATGGGCTACCTTGAGCTTGTATTATTATTATTATTTTTATTTGCTATGTACTTTAGAGAGCTAAGATCCTTGCCAGGGGAGGGAGAGAAGGGCAAGCATTTTTTTAAAATAAAAGATTTCTAATTATTAAATAGGACACACCATGAAAAAGGGAGATAGAAGGTGCCTATAAATTATTTTTCTTAATACCTACTGTTATTTGCCTGTGCACAGAAAAAAAATGCATGGTTTTAAAGGATTCATCCTATCTCCATTGCCTTTGTATTTAGGAGCATATAGCTGCTGTTTCTCCAATTTACAGAATGCAGAATAATAGAGTTGGAAGGGATTTGGGAGATTTTTTTAGTCTAACCCCCTGCTCAAGCCGGAGATTGAAGGTTGTCCAATCTCTGTAAAAACCTACAGTATGTATATATGTATGTATATATGTATGTATGTATGCATGTATGTATGTATTTTTGGCAATGGTAGTGTGTTACTCATTTGTTGTAACAAAATTTTGGATCCAATAGATTGTTGGCTATGTAAGTCCCTTTTACCTTCTTTGCACTTAAAGTTCCTTTATTCCATTTATAGGGTTATATTTTTCTGCTGCCCCCCCCCCCCGGTAGGTATGTGCACAATGGATAATTGCTGGATCTCAACAATTATGTGCTTTTTGTTCTTGTCATTTTTTCTTTTTTTTCTCTCTTCTTTTCACCTAAAACCCCTTCCTTTTGCTCAAAATACCTTTCCAAGGCTGTATTCAGTTGTCTGAGGCTTTGGAAATAGTTTACAAGATCAGTGGTTGAACATTCCCATTCTTTTAGTGTAGAAGTCATAAAACACAATACAAAAAGAGAAGTATTGAGAAAAAAATTATTGTTTTATGAATAAGCTTACTTTCAAGCTCTTGACAAGTTATATAGCCTATTCGTGTATTACAAATGCCCCTGTTGCTGTCATTTGAATAACGTTATGTTTCACACTGTTGTTGTTACTTATATGATGTCAAGTTCCTATAGTCAGTCACAAGTATGCAATTGTGTCCACAGATATTTTCCTTCTGCAGACATCCTAATAGAGGCAGTTAGTTATTTATGTGTTTAAATACTAAATGTTCTAGATAAAGACTTGTGCACTCTACATCTTGATTATTTGTTTTTTGAGTGGTGTGGTGATTGATAGGTCAAGTTGTGGAAGCTACACACTTCTTCTCTAGCACAAAGCCCAATATGACAGCACTGAATATTCTAAATCACTGGTGTTGTAGTTATTGTTCCATCATTCAGTAGCTTCCAATTCTTTGGGACTTAGTGGACATATTACTTCTATAATTTTGTATAAATTCAGGTTCAGATATTATCTATCTATTATTCGTATTAGTATTAGATCCTATTAGATACATGAAGGGTTAGTTAAATACTATGTAATTGCATGCAATTTGCTTAGGTGTTCTAAAATCTTTCCAGAGGAAGATGAAACAATAACTCCATCTATCACAATCCTTTGACTTCACCTGGGATAGCTCTGCTTTCTCTGTTTTTTGGATTTTTTGCTTGTAATAAAAATTCCAGATTTTTTATAAACACTCTATAATAGATGTTGAGTAAGATTTTTCTCCTGTTTCTGCCATTCCCATTGTAACAACTTTTAAAATATATTTATTTCTAAATCCTTTTGTGTAACTGTACTGTAAGAAGAAAATATGAATTACAAATGGCAAATTGCATATCAATTTGTATATCAAAGTTGACTAGAAAAATTATTTTTAAGAGATCTGAAACATGTTCTAGCCTAAGTTTTGTAATGAAACAGAAACAGGTTTTTTTTTCTCTTCATGCTTGTTTCCTCTAATGTAGAACCAGGTGATATGGCCTGGGTTCCCTCCCATAAGATGAAGGGAAATAAATGCTAGAAAATGTTTAGTTTGCTTTATTCCTGTGGCCTTCTCCTATTTCTTCAGAATATTCTCCGTCCTAAATTTAAATATTATTGCTACTCATCATAAGTCAAACCGCTCATCATCACCCTAGTTTGACTAAAGATTTAAGCTGACATACGTGAGCAGCATTGAATACATTTCTTGCTTAGAAACACAAACAGCTAGCAAGGCCCTAAGTATATTATCAGGCAAGTTCTTTCAGAAACGTATTGCTAAAGAAGCTTAACATTAATTATTGTAACTTCGGGAAGATTACATCCACACTAGCCTTGTAAGAAGCAGCATACACTTCTTGACCTCCAATGCTACAGCTTTAAGACACAAGAATGGCATTTTACCAACTTTAATGGGATAACCAGTATAATCTTTCAGCAGTAAGGGAAGAAAAAATGTTTAGACTATAATACCCTTTGAGTTCGGTAAAGGCTGCCTATGTGTGCTGTATACATTGCATCATAACTCATTCTTGCTCTTGACTGTGCTAGCTTTGCTTCTTTAAATAATTTTAGAGGAAAATGGTGCTCTGTTTTAACCGTAGAATTTGCATATTGGCTCATCGCCATTGCAATTATTTTTGTGTGAATGATTTTCTGTGTGTGTATCTGTGTGTATGCATATGTTCATGTGTTTAAGTGAGTGTGCATGTTTTAATGTAGGATATGCTCTTGGATTTTTTAATTCACTGCCAGCTATATTTGTGAGAACTCAACTATATTTTTCTAAAGAAAAGAACTGAATTTGTGCACTGCCAAGTTGTAGACCTTACAAAATAAATAGGAGCAGGGCTTTATTTTAATTCAGGAGGGAGACTGTTCAACACAGAGAGAAGAATGTCCTGTGTGTGAACATGTATTTTACTGGAATGACTGCATTGCTTGGAAAACCCCATAGTGCCTGGCTCTGCTGAAAGCATGCTTGTTTACTGTGCACAACAGCATAAATGAATAAAAGTTGGTGGTTTGAGAACAGCCCCTAATTAAAAATCAATTAGTATCTGAATGCATGTTTCATAGTTTCCACAAAATCCTGCCCGTTAGTGGGGGGAAAAAATGGAGAACAACTTGAAGCACATCTCTATTTACATAGTTCATTGCATGAGATGGTTGGATTATGATTAATTTTAATAGCTACATTAAAAAATACATCTAACATCATTCTTAATTAGAATAATCTCTAAAGCCAGTTAAATGTTTTCAGAAGACAAACAGTTTAATTAGCTAACCTACAAAGACTTCATTCTCCCCCTCTCTCATGTGCCTTAGTTTTAGTCTTGGTATTAGCCTTTCAAGATGTCTGGAACAATCGGATGAAAAGGGATTTTGGGAAGATTAGAAGGCGGGACGTTTGATGGTTGTCTTTTAATCAGGAGATATGAACCATCTACAAAGTTTCGCAAAATGTAAATAAAATTTACTTTGGTTTATCTGGTTAGTCTGAATTACAAGCTATCGTATTCAGAGATAACATTATATAATGAATGCATTCATTGAATAGTTGATATAAAGAAAATAATCAATGGCAGGGTATACTGGAAATGATATAGTAGATGAACAGTCGGAAAAGAAAAATATCCTCTCCCTTTCAGAAACCATCTTTCTTGGCTGATAACAACTGTTTCTAGATTTTTTTCCTTGTCTTTTTTTATACAAATCATTCCTTTTCCTACCTAAATAAAATACTATCCATATATTGCATGTTTGAACGTGATATATTAAAATCTAAAGAAATTTTAAAAGCCACAATATAGTTATTTTGTTTGTAAGTGTTGTTGTAACTGCTATTTGTACTCTATTGTTGTGTGTAAATGTCTTCTTCCATTTGCATAGAGCAAATATTTCATTAATGTTGGTCACTGAAAATATATATTTTAAGCATAGACAGAAACATTACTCTAAAACAATATATATTATTATATTGTTTTAAGCATTACTATTCTTTCGTTTTCCAGCAGATGTGCATATATAAAAATACCTATCATACCTTCTTTTCTTAAAAAAAAAAAATTACCATCGCTTCATTGTAAAGGGCAATCATACAGTATTATTTGTAAAATTATAAAAATATAACAACACTACAATACATTTTTGAGGGCATAAGAACTATAAAATCAGGCAATTAAAATCAATCTGGACACTATTTGTATTTTTAATATTTCAGTTTAAAAATCATTTAGATTGTATTTTAGGAATTTAGATCTCAAGTCTGGTCGATTTTCATTTTCATTCCCAGTCCTGTCTTTTTTTCTATAAGAGAAGAGCTATAACTAAAACCTAGGCCTAAAGTGCACAAGTCCTAATTGCCCCTAATTGGAATTGAGTTTTTGCATACAATTTCCATCTTTATTTTTTGCTTACTTGTATTCTGAAAATTGTCATCTACGACAACTTCAATACTTGGCGGTGAAATCTATCTGATAACAGAATTTCAGCAATGAATCTTACAGTATCTGTCTGAAATTGGAGAAGTTGTCATCAAAATAAAGAAAAACATGGTTGGTCATATAGAACCAGGCAAGTAGGAACAGAAATATGTTAGGTAATGCAATATAATTTAATGAAGATGTATATTTTGTTGTCATTCTATTCCTTTTTTCTAATGTTCTAGAGTGTAGGAACAGGTTGTTGAGCAGCATACACATTAAATAAATAAATGAAAAGACATAAAATATCTGTAGTTCTTTTTTTGTTTTTTTGCTAGAGAAGAAGCTATTGTCTCCCCCCTCCCCCAAAGAGGAGAACTGTTTACAGTAAATACTCTAGCAATGGTCACCTACACTCATAGTTTTGTCTGAAGCAAAACTGTCAAAACATGTGACACTTCCGTTCCTTTCCAAGGAGTTCTGCTTGTTGGAAATTCTTACTTGTTTTGGCTCAGTTTCATTTGCTTCTTGTCAATAGCAATCAGTGAAGAGGTCTGGGATTGAAGATGAATGGACTTGTGCTCAGAAACAAGAAGCTTTCTACTGCTGCACTCATCACATGAATGGCCACCATGTTGGAAATACTCTAGCCATTCAGTGTGCACTAGAGATAATACTTAAATCAACCTCCACTAAGACAAAAATAAAACGAAGACTATACAGTTTGGTAAAATACAATATTGTTTATATACTTGAAGAAGAAAATGTACAAAGCAGCAGAGAAATAAATTATTAGAAGGATATCATAAACACTGGGCCCCTCTCTTCCTATGTTGGAAAATTGTCACAGGTATCCAGAATCATAACTTGCTGGACAGAAAACACTTCACCCTTCTCATGTTAGAAAAAACACAGAAGCTGTTTAAATCCACCTATTATTAACCAATGTCATTCTTCACATCCTGTTCTGCTATTGTTTCATTATACCAGAGATCACTTTCCACCAACATTACCTGGAAAGCATTAGGGACATACACATTTACATATATGTTTTTCCCCCCCTTCAGAGCGTCATTAAGATTGTGGGAATTGAATCTCTTGCTTGCATCCTTTGCATAAATACATGGCAACTTAGCAATTGATGTTCAAATAGCTTAATTGCACGAGGGGGTGGTCATTTAATTGCCCCATTGAAATGTTAACAGAAACTGATATGGCATAGAATAGACTTTAATGGTTGTAGTGTAGCACTAATGTCTTCATTCACTTGCAAAATTGTTAATTAGGACACTTTGGTAGTTCATTTTCTTGCGTATTGAAGTATTTAGTGCAGTAAGAAAAATCACTCTTGTATATGTGGTCTTTTGGGAAAGTAAGGTTTAACATATATATCCCGTACTCAAGAGCAACGTAATAAATACTAAATAAAATTGGGTTATCTTTTTTTAAAAAATTGCATAAGTTACTACGAGTTTCTAATTGAGCCAAATATGCTGCTATCATAAAAATATTCACATTCTATAAATATTTTTAATTAACAACAAGAACAATAAGAAGCAAATTCCAATAGTCTTATAAGAAAAGTTGTAACGTTTTAAAATATGTCACAAAATAATATATGGTATACTGACCATTCTTAAAAACTGAAAAGTTTCAAAGAAAGTTTTTCTTTGAAAAACTGAAGCAGCTTTTTTTCTAAGAAGAAATATAGAATATTGACTTAGGGAAAACAAAATATAATTGTATTAGGATTCTTTGTTATTTCTAACAGATTGTATGTTAGTAATGAGATCTTGAAAGATGGCACCTTTATCATTTAATTTTGTTTGACTTTATTCAGAATAAGGTTATTTGATATATGTTATATTTAAGTTCAGTAAGACAGACTACACTGCAATTGTTGTGGTATTAAGTAGTATTGTAAATTTTACTGGCTTTAATAGTTTACTGGCAACATAGTCAATAAAGTATTAAAAACAGCAGGTTTTTTTATAATTAAAAAAAAAAGACTGTGCTTCCCAAATGGCCAAAAATGCTATTTTGTGTATCCAGTAATATTCAGGTTACCACACATTACTCCCACCAAAAGAGCTATGATCTTAAGAAATATAAAATAAAGGATTGCTCCCTAATGTTCAGAATTTTATATTCATTAGTTAAATCAATTCCTTATTTTCCATGGAGCATTTTTGTTCTTAACTGCAAAGGTTCTTGTAAAGAGACCTGACGTTCAGTTTCATTTACTTGTATATATTTGAGAAAGTACTTATGTGGGATCACAAATATGTTCACAGGAGCTATCTCCAGTTGTGCAAGTTTAATCACAGTCCCAGAACATTTTCTTTGTGACTTTATGCAAATGTATTTACATAGGAATGGATCTTGGATCCTTTAAAGAAGGCAACAAAGTTGAAAACTGAAGCCAACAAATAAATGAAGGTTTCTCTAAATCCATTGGATAATAGAGGCAGTGTTAAGGCTAACCACAGTGTTGAACTAAACAGAGGGATTACTCCTGGGTTTTGCATCAGTTGTTTTCTGCTGGGTGGCCTCACTTGTCAAAAAAAAAAAAGTTTAACTGGGAGACATTCACATGGCACATTGAGAAAAGAAGTATGCGTAATTCCATCAAAGCTCAGAAATCAGTCATTAATTTATTCTAACCTCCAATTGTTGGTCATTTGTGAAACATCTGGCCTCTGAGTCACTGAAATCTCAGCCTAAATGCAATGTTGTCCCTTCCAGTAAGTGCACTGGAAGCAGTGAACAATTTGTCCTTGGTAACATATGTATCTGAGGATGTCAAACAGGAATATGTATTTTTTCCTAAGTTCAAACATTCTTCATCTCTAAAATTTTGAAAACATCCTAATAAATACTTTGTTCATATAATTTATTCTGAAAATCAATGTGTTGTTCATTTCATGTTAGGAAAAGTTTTGGAATTTTTTTAAAAAAAATTATGATAAATTACAAGATAGATATTCAGTGATATGGTTAGCTGCAATTCCAAAACAGTTTCAACAGAAATTGATGTTAGAGATAGGAAATGCATGAAGCCTTTCTGGAAATACATACTTTATTGTCCATATGGCTAAATCACTGTTACTATAATTGTTTTAAAGAGAGACACTTCTGACTGCTCTGTGATGTGATATGGCAGGTCCAGACAATTTTTCCAAAAACTTTGCAAAAAAAATGCTGTGAAGGAGTTTTTGCAGTCTTAAGCCCTTCACAAAATATAGGGAGAAATATGGCTGTTTTATGTTATGAAAAACATAAGAAAACCACTACATGACAATTTTGTATCTGCAAGATAATACAATTCAAAGCTCAAAATATTTGTGATTGGAACTTCGGCCCCAAATATAGTAATAATTAAATGTATGCTATTTTAATCATAACCTTGCTTACCATTATAGGACTACAAATACAATTCTAAACTGACATGCTACAATTTTAACTTACCTGGATACAGAGCCACCAAACTGATTTATTACACCAAACTGAAAGAAATTTTCAGGAGAGAATTGGCAAATACATAGGCAGCTATCATAATTTTGTAGTAATAACTACCTACATTAAATTATTGTGTATTTGTGCACACGTACCCAAGAAATCATGCATATATATTCATCACCCTGTTCTCTTTCAAATAAATAACATTCAAGGAGCAGACAAGAAGAGGCAAATAATAACCCAAAGAATTAAGGCATAGGCATGAGATACGGTAGAAGAAGAAAAAGAGAGTTATAAATAAGACTAGGTTACACTGACTCTGTTTATTATAATAAATGTTATACTTTTCAATACTTTCAAATCTTCTTTGGTTCCATAAGTCATCTTCTACATTGCCTTTTGTTTTTTAAAGTTCTCTTTTTAAGGAACTCATCATTTTCTGATAACTATGACTTTTCAGTCTTCCTTTTTTTTAATCCTTTTACTCACTATATTTGTGATTCGATCTTCATTTAGCCTCTGTATGTTCAATGTACTTTTTTCATACTGATCACTCACTTTAATATTTCGTCTATATTCTCTCCTCATTCTTTTATTGCTGATCCCATGTCTTCTTATTTTATCATCTTCTTTTCCCATTGCACTGAACTGACTCTGTTATTTCTTCTGACCTAGGCAGCTTTTACTTGGATGTAACAAAATGGTAGAAACACACCCTTATATACTGTATGTTTATTTTCACCTGTTTCACAAACAGGCCACATACAATTCCCTACCTCTTTACCATTTCCACATTGCTCTATCTGTGTTCCCATCTTTAAACAATTTCTGACAAGAAATTTTTGGATTGCTTTGCTTTTTGTTCTGCTGTTTATAAATAATAATTTTTAATAACCTAAAATAATATAATATAATAATATAAAAAATAATACTTGCAATAATTTATTCCATTGCCTTTATCAAACACAACTGATTTGGTCTTTAATTCAAATCTTATCTCCTTATACAATCTGAAATTTGCTGCAGATAATTTGGTTGCTTAGCTAACCATGTGGCATACCAAAATATACATACCATCAAGGAGTTAGTTCCTGTTATTCTGTTCATTCTCACAGGCATTTTATTTTATTTATTTGCATTTACCATTAACCTTCAACCCTATATTCATAACTACATAATTCAAGCCAATACCTTGAGGAGTGAAAAAACTAGCCTCTGTCATTATTTATGGAGTTATCTTTACAGCCATCGTGCCCACAGTTTTAAAGTTTATGCTTCTGATTTAATCAGGGAGTTTTGTTCTGAACAATGCTCAGGATTGGTAAGACTTGTACATAATTAAAAAGAAGTTGGTGCAGTGAGTTGGAATCACAGAAGCAAAACCATACTTCTGCTCATACAATAGGGCTTTTCTTGCTTCTCTCCAGTCCTTACAGCCTCTGAGTTCCCCTCAGTGCCACTTCTGAAGCTTGGGGGATGGGGGAATCCTCTTGAGCAATGGGATGAGACATTGGTGGGAAAGGACTGCAATAGCCCACAGAAATTAGAATAATTTGGCAAAACATGCCCTGTGCAATACCTTTCTACAGGAACACCTTTACATCCAAGCCAGTGATAGGAGAAAATACAAGAGTTGGACTAGTGAATTCAATATTCCAAAACAAGAGAAATACGATAAAAATTAATACTTCTATTAGTGAAAGCCTACATGTTTTAATGGAAAATTGAAATATAGAATGATTTTTTTAAATGATTTTCATTAAATAAGCAGTTGACAATGTGACCCCATGAAATGCTTTATTCCTATTATAATTTTAATATTATTCTCCCAAATGACATCCTTGTACTGAATGAAAAAGGCTGGGTGCCTTCCACCACCCTTCAAGTGATGTTTTAACTTTGTTCTTTTGTTATATTGTATATAAGTCATGCTGGTAAATCGTCAACAGAGAGAAATAGTTTATCAATTTTATTTGGAAATAATATTCTCTTAAGACATATCTGCACCCATAAAAGTCATTAGAATGATTCTGTAATTGATTTTATCTTTGTATGTTAAATGAAAAAGCACAGTTTGGAAGCCTGTTATTTCTTTCAAAAATCGCCCTAATTTTGTAACATATATTTTAAATGTATGTAGAAGGAGGATATGGATAATGCAATAATAATATAAAGTTAAATATAATCAGAGGAAGGTAGAAGGTATTTCCCAGAATCACATTTCAATTTTTCTAACCCATCATTTCAGAAACATTGATGACAAAAAATACTATGAAGATAGTGGAGATGAGAGAAAAATAACTTTAAACAGCTTGTGAAATGTAATGTTTGAAACTGTGCTTTGAGAATTTGCAGATTATGACTTGCATAGTGACTCTTTCCAGCTCCCTGGGAAATGAGCTGTTGACATTCCTTTGGGTCATCATCTAAGATAAGAGGGCAGCCACAAGGATTTAGCAGATAAATTCATCCAAAAAGACTTTATCCATTTCACTACAACTTGGAAAACATTCATGTCAAATAGCATCATTAATATAAACCCATGAGCTGTTCAAAGTGAGCCATATTTTTTTTAAAAAAATCAAATGACCAGAGTAGTAACTTCTTTAAGATTTTAATTCATTATTTGCTTACTTCTTTTGCTTAAATCAATCTTTCTTCAAAAGTCTCTGAAACAGTATTGGGATCTTTTGCCACAAATGATTTATCCTGTATCTTAAATTCTAATAAATTGGGTTCCTAATTTATTATAAGCAGAAGAATTGATTTTTATTTTATTTTTTTCTGATTAAAGGGAAAGAACAATATATTTGAAGTTTACTTTGGGGTATTTTTAAAAAGATAACCTCTTTAATACATTGAAGTAGATTTTTCCCTTGATGACTGATTAGATGGGAGCTGACGAGACAAGAAATACATATCACTAGAGGCAATTATTTTATAAATAAAGAGAAAAAACTTTTTGACTTGAACTAGAGTGATACTATATTGACTGAATATGCAGCAGAGGTTCCCACAATGCACTGTGAAAACCTAGGCTAACAAACACCCTGCTGTGTTGAATCCCCCCCTCCCCAAAAGACAAAAGGACAATGAAACAGAAAGCTTACCACCGGTAGCTTTCCAAAGGACAAACTAGGCAAACTATACATCTCCACCACTCCAATTTTGTCAGAATGCTAATGAGCTTGCTCTGATCTTTACTCGGCTTCCCGTGTTTTCTACATCTTCAAGGACCACATGGCGCTAGCAAAATAAAGACAACTAAATGAGAATTTCGAATGCTTTTTGTGTAAGGACCTGGTGCCTTTCAGCTGATGTGCTCGTTGAATATTCTCAACTTGAAAGAGTACAACAGGGGGTTGGGTATGAACTTTTTAGCGAGGGGAAATTTGTACAAAAGTAAATTAGTGTATGGTGGAAAATATGAGAGAAATTTCTGATTAATTTCCACTCCATAATATCAATGACACCTTCAGCCCCACTCATACTCTTCTAACAAGAGATGCTGATAAAAGATGAATGATTCTGTGTTGCTCATGGTGAATGTTTAGTGGTTTTTTAATAGCAGTTTTCTACATAAAAGGCACCAGGAAGTACTCTGCGTTAGCAGTTGAGATCACTAGTTAATAGGATGATGTCTTTTAGCTTTTGTCACAAGATTATGAGAAAGGATAGGTTTCTGGTCTGCTCATGGCAGAATTTGGAGTGCTGCTTGAGTACAAATACTAAAATACAGGTTTCTCACCATTATTTGTCATACAGAGCAAAAACCTTTTAGTGCAACACCTTTTCATTTTATTTTAACCAGTTCTTTTTTTTTTCTCCTCACTGATCTCTTATTTTCCACTCTAACTGCACTAGCCACAAAATGTCCACCTTTGGAATACAAGCATAATAATGTATGTATAGCACAATGTTTAAATTATGAATTGTTTGTTCAAAAGAAATCATGCAATCTACATCTAACCTTTTTAAAGATAAGAGGGAGAGAGATGACAAACTTCAGAAACTAGTCACAGAACTACAAGTCTTATTAATTAGTATATGACATTCCCTTTTTATTAGCAGAAATATATGTGTTTCAAAGGACTTAGTTTCACAGCAAAAACTGCATTGCATAACAGTTGAACATCTCTGCCAATTTGTGAATTTGTGAATGAAACTTTTCAGTTTCATTCATTTTATTAATAAATTTCTAGCCATGCAATAAACATTTACAGTAACTAAGTTATAAAGTTGCACAAGCACAAGTAACTGTTTTTAATTCTGCTAAGGCCTATTTCCTTTGCCAAAACCAAATAGTGTTACATATATAAGCTAAAATAATTGCAACGGAAAAAATAACTTCTGCTCCTGTATCTCCTATATGTCATGCACAATTAGAAATCTGTTTTATATGCATAGACCTAATCTACTTGTAGCTGTCTTACTCTCTGTAATGCATCAAAAACAGGTACTGGTCAATAGCTTTGTTGGTAGTACAATGGGAAGAGGGAAGAGGTATAATTCTTGATAAACACTATCCAAGTTGGAGCTCTCCTCCTCCTAGGTACTGAAAAGTCAAATCCTAGATCTCTTCAAAATGAAAGATATTGTTTTTAATCTGGAATCCATGGTTAGAGGAGAGCACCAGGCTATAAAATTGTTTTTCTTTGTTCTCACCTACCCCAAATCTTTGGTGATAGGACAGATGAAATGAAGATTATCCTTTCTATTGAACTTCACACATTAATATCTCTGAGGTTTGAGAAAGTACACACACACATTTTTCTTTATAAAGATACTCTTGTTGCATGTTGAGGTATGATTCCTGCTGTACTTCATGTCAGTTCAGAGAGCCTCCAGCCTCCATTGGGGAGGACTGTGTAAGGTGAAGTGCAATGGAAATGTGGGAAAAGTGTGCAGAAGTTAGATGCCGAATTGAAATATACTACCACGTGAGTAATTTTGGGCTTATGAAAAGAAACATGAATCCTGTACCATATTATTTTAGACTCCAGTAGGACCATTATATTTTTCAATAGACTTCTATATTTTAAAAAACTCCCATATGTAAAATGTTAACATTTTAAAGAAAGTTTGGGCAACCTCATCTTTCATTGTTTTATTGTTTCTACATTTATGAATAGTTTTGTTTTAATATAAGAAACTTTCAAAGAGGCAGCTTCTCAAAGTAACGGTCTACTGTTGAGAGGACTCACTTTCAGATTCATTTCTTGATGCTTCTTGACAGCCACGCTTCCCACACCCCGACACCTATTGCGCCGCTGCCTGACTTCTTCTGTGGCCAATTGCAGCCACTCATAGCAGGACATCATGAGGCTTATCATGCTGGTGCTGCCACTTGCATGTGCAATGACACAACAGGCCACACAGCTTCTTGCTGTGAGCAGCGGCACCAGTGCAACGAACTTCACGGCATCCTGCAAGCGGCCGCAAATAGACACAGAAGAAGCCGGACAACGATGCGACTGGTGTTGGAGCATGGGAGACGTGGCTGTGATGGTCCTAAGGTAAGTGGGTAAGACATCTCTGGAAAATAAGACCTGGTGCTTATTTTGGGGTCGAAAAGAAAATAAGGCCAGGTCTTATTTTTAGGAAACATGGTATATACATATATAGTACGTATACCTATACAGTACATATACACATACACATATACAGATTATATATATATTTCAACATATAGAATTGTCTTTTTGTCAATATATTTGTTTTTCCTAAAAAAGCTATTGCTCTAGTTTTTATCTTGGTTGGGGTTTTTTTAGTTTATTACAGTTCACTGTTTGATTTGAGTAACAGGAAGTGGCAAGGATACAGCTTAATAGAGGAGAGGTTCAAGCAATCCATATCATCAGGTTTTGTCTACTTTGTCTCATACATATTGTGATTCTTTGGAATAAGTAAAATTTTACTAAACTTTTCCAGAAGATCAAACTAGTGGCTCAGACTGATTTATTTTGGGTTCTTCTGATGCATAAAGATACAGAACATTCCAAATAATATTTTATTTTAGAATAAAGCCTGATTTCTAGCAATCCAGATGTTGAACTTTTAACATAACAAATAAACCCCATAATTACTTTCTTGATTGGAATAATGATACAGAAATCTGGATGACTCAATGCTTGCACTTTTCAGAATTTCTTTCATATTTTTGCTAGAACAGAGATTTCTTCATTCTCTTGGTAACCACTTGTAAGGGGCAGATATAGATAATTGTTTAGCAGGTAACAGAGGAATCTCAAGATCATCTGAAGCTACAGTGTTTTCAATAACTTTTTCTTCTTCCCATGCTCAAGGAGCATCAATATCACAATTAAGGAATTATAATTTAAATTAATGATATAACTGAATCAATTTACTTAATGAATAACAAATGTGGCAATAAGTCCAAATGCTGGGACAGACCAAGCGTGTTTAAAGATAAAGACCTTCTCAAGTTCAGTTCAGTTCCTGGTAACTATATGGACACATCCATATAGCTTTCTTCTCAACAGTTCAGAGATGCCTGAGTTGACTCAACTGTCTCCTTTGGGGATTTTTTCCCCCCTAATTCTCAGCCTAATTCATAGCCCTAGGATTTTTGGTGATCTCCCAACTAAACACTAACCTGGTTAATCCAAATCTGCTTGATGGAAAGGATTTCTGGTGTGTATGTATGAAATTGAAAAGATTGATAGTGATTATTCCATCTCATCCACCTGTTCATATTTTCAGTATGTAAAGAGGTATCTTAATCTGAAGTCATCCGTAAATTACTGTTACATTATAATTAATGTCTGCATTTCACCATTTTTAAATATTTATTTACTTGTTGCTTCTGCATCTTATTGTAATCAACTCTGACTCTAACAGTGATCCTGTCATCGTTAAGAACTTTTATTAGAAATCTGGCATATTAGTGTCATCGTTGATGTGAGTTAGAACATTTATAGGAGTAGCCTAAAGGAGAAAGTGTATCATTTTATACAGTTCCTTCAAACATTCCTTAATTTAATTTTACTTTTAAGTAGCCAATTAAGTGACAGATTCCTCTATAGATTTACTCATATAAATCACTAATAGAAGGCATCACATGTATTTAAAGGGCAACAGATCAAATAATTTTTGCTCATTACTTGAGGAGGCTTGATTTGGAGAGAAAAATCCACTCTATGGATTTTTCCGTATGAATTGATCCTATAAATATATCTCTTTATTAATTAATACAGATTTAAAAGTCTCTTGCACTGAGTCATAAACTGTCTAAGTATAATTCTAAATTCTACATTTTCTTTTAAATTGTCAATAATAATAATAATAATAATAATAATAATAATAATAATAATAATAAAAATTTGAACATCCTTCTGACTCTCAGCATCTCTGGGAGGTTCACAAAGTAATTTTTTTTTCTTTTTCCTTTGAATTGCTCTGATCTGTGATGTTATTACATATTATTATGGACATTATTGGCTAATGTCAGGATGTTTCATCAATCAATCATAAAATTGAATAGATACAAATCAGTAATTTTTAGTGTTAGTGTATTATACATCTTTAATGTTAAACAATGACCTAACTTTTAATCTTTTTAAAACAGCGAGACATGGCTTACCTAGCATATTTGCCAGAGTAGTTTATTTTTAATATCCTCCTCCTTGATTGCTGAGAGCCAGTTTAGTATAGTGGTTAAGGCGTACACCAGAAACCAAGAGACTGTGAATTCCAGTCCTACCTTAAGCACAAAGCTAACTGAGTGCTATTGAGCTAGTCACTTCTCTCATTTCTAGGAAGGAAGAACAGGGAAGTCAGATCTGAAAAATGCTACCAAGAAAATCGCAGGGGCTGGGGCAGGAATCAAAATGGCTTGAAAGCACACATGTTTTTCTCCATCATTGCTGTATGGTCACTAAACAACTAAGAGCTGATTAATGCACAGATAGCAACAGCCCAACTTCACACCTTTATGTAGTTTTCTCATGCAGAACCCCTATACCACCCCCTCAATTTTCCCTTGATATGCCTCTGTTCTCTAGGATTTTATTGAAACACACCACAACATTTTGTAGATAATACTCCATGTTTCATTCATTCTTCTGGAATCAAAATATTTTTGTACATGTAAAGCATGTTTATTATTGATCTTCAGTGGTCTCTGGCCTTTGGATTTTGTACCCTTTGATGTACCTGGGCTACCATGTAGAATAGATCAAGCTGGAGAGTCTATTTCAGTGGTTCTATGCTGAACATTTTTAATAATTCTAATTTAATTCTCAACTTTGCTTTAAAACCGATTCCATTCTTGTGTGTTGAAAGCTGAAGAACTAAAAAGCTCAAGATCCAGACATTATAACAATTTCCTTGTTTCTTTGGTCTTATGGTTGGTCTTATGGATGTAGATGGATTACATCTGCAGTTATTCTTGCTCTTTCAAATTTCTTTGGATTTTGTTGTCCCAACCCTTACAAAAAGATTCAATATTCTTTCAAAATCTGAACAAGAAAAAAGTTAATAAGCCTATTAGTATGTCCCTCTCTTTTTCCATAATTTATGCAGCAGAATTTTTTAGAGACATGACTAATTCAAATGAAGCTATTAAAATGTATTAGACATTTCTAAAAATAGGTGACTATGATGGAAGCATGTCTGGGTTTCATTTATATCAATTAGGCAGCCAAAAATTCAGTCAGAGTTTATGTTTGCTGCTCCATCCAACCAATTATATAAACATCTTTAATATTATAAATAATTAAAAAGCAGAAAAAACTCAGGAGTAAGATATATATGTTTAGGTAAATGACACTTATATCATTTCTGTTTTTATGTTTTCTGACATTAGAAGTTTAATTTTGTGTTGAAACTCTTTCCTAATAGTAAATGACTTTAAAAGTTGCTTTATGAGTTCCTATACATTTAACTTGCCAGTTTAAGTTTCTTTTTTAAAAATAGTGTAAATTACTAATTGTTTTCAGCCAGTTACTTAGATTGTTTCTGTCTCAACCATGGAAATATATGCAAATAATTCTAGCTTATTTTAAATATAACATAAAGTAGATTTTAGAAAAATACGATATAGTTTCTACATTATAAGACAAGGCATTGCAACAAGGCAAAAATATGTGCTTTGGAATGTATAGGAGCACATACAAATGACCTTTTTTCAAATCATTAAAGCTGCTGCATCTTTTTTCAGTTAATTGAACTGTTCCTGGCTAGCACCACATAAAGTTGTGTAAATAGCCACTTCACTTTGCTGGAATGCTACGTAATTTCACTATCAACATCCTTCCCAATAACTCACTGCTAGAAGGAAGTTCTAGAGTAATACTATAAGGGACAAGTGGATAATTGAGTGAAAACTGGTAAAATCCAACTTTGTACAATAACAAAATGATGGAATGCTGCTGTGACAGTCTAAAGTCAGGCAGAAAAACACAACCGTCATATCCATGTCTTGTAATTATATAATCTATATTTTTGTACGCATATTTTAATATTTTATTAATTTTATGTTGCTAAGAAAGATACTACAATATTATTTTCCCCTATGGAAAAGTTGGCTTTTATGCCTTGTTTTGGTAGTGAATTTTACACTAACCATGTAATGTGGTTTAGCTTTCTTTTACTGAAAGTCATAAGTATTTTCATATTTACTTACGAAAATTTTCATATTTATTTATGAAAATCATAAGTAAATAATGACTTAAATCATTATTTTTTATTCTTTCTTAAATTTATTTATTGTTCTGCAAACTTCACTGATAATTTTGTCGTATCACTTCTGTGAGATGGCTGGCTATTTAAATTTGATTAATAAATAAATGAGTTGTTCCCTATCTAAGACTATACTAAACTTATTTCAATCTAGACACAGTTTATGATTTTAAATCAGTAGAAAATACAGTAGAATCTTAAGCTTTTAGTAGGGCATGTTCTTATTATATGCCAAATAATAATTTAATAAATAAACGTCCTCTTTTCAATTCTTTCAGAATAGTGGTAAATTCAAATTTTGCAAACCGGCCACTGTATTGAACACTAACATCCTATCACAAATTTGGTGGAATATCTACAAATTCTGTGATTCATTCATTCTCCTAAAATTGATTATGAGCATTCACAGAGATAGGTCAGTCATCTACTATGCACATATGCACTGCACCCTTTAGTTTCTTTCAGTTTAAGAACCTGTTTCTGTGGTAATAAATGTACACAACAATATCATCTAATAAGCAAAGCATCTAATGCCATTTGGTTTCCATGCCACTTGTAGAACAAATTATGTGCAGAGAACAAAATTTTCCCACATTTTCTTCCATCCCCATCGGCCATTCCTGAGAATGGGAAAGGCCTTGAAGCATCTGGAATATGAGTCAGAGAACTAGATATGAAAGGAGGGCTCAGCAATTCCACTATAACGAGAGGAAGGGTTTTCTGTTTGCATACAATCCCCTTGCTATCAAAGCCTGTGTCCTGAGGAGCTTCTTAATCTTAACATTACACATACAGGGTTCAGAGTAAGCAAAATATTAAGTGATCACCACTCCAGGTCTCATATAAAATGATTTCTCTAAATCTGTATTTTTATTTTATAATGGCATTTCAGGAAGAAAGCGTTGGAAACGGATAGACTTTTTTTTTAATCTTTGGAAGATTGTAAATCACTTAGGAAAATAGTTACATACATTTCTATTTAAAAGATTTAAAATATATTATATTCTCATTCTCCAGCTTGTCTTGACAGATTTATGATCACATAATGTGTAGAGAAATTACTGTGCTCACTTATTTATGCAACAAGCTATTCCTGTCTCTACATGTTGCTGTTTTTCTTGAACTAGCTACTCAAAGGAATATTTGTAATTCGCTGCAACACTTCCTTCCACCTTTGCATCGTCAATCTGGGTCAATCTATACTTAGTTTAACTTTAGCAGACGTAAGATAGTCTGCTCTTTTCTGTGATTATGTTACATTCCTCATTATTTCCTTACTTACTTCCTTGTATTTTTAAAGGGAAATAATAGCACATAGATACATACTATTACTTGATTTAGCATAGCATTTTTAAATGCTTATTTTCTATTTCTGATTAAATAGCAGATTACTGGTTATTAAAATAACTAATTGACGTGTTTTTAAAGCTCTGTTCTCATGAATCAGCAAAAGAAGTGATATGTATTTCACTCCTGTTTTCATCAGAGGTTGCAGCACAAATGTCTTCACAAGACTTCAGTGAACTAAAGCCTTCTTAATCAATGAATAAAAACAATAGTTTTGGTCATGAAATTGACCAAAAGGAGTAAAGCAGTTTGAAAGAATGTTAACTCCCACATTCTGGGTTGCTGAACAGTATTATAGAATTAATTTTAGTGCAACCTTTATTGAACATGAGTTCAGTAAGGAACAAAGCTTCCCAAATAATTTAGAATTCTCTGGAAAGTACTATTAAGTGAAGCAATACCTTATAACTAAGTTGGAACTGTGATTTTCAGTATGAAATAAGTGTATAAAGCTTCCTAATTAAGAAGACCATAAACTGGATGTAAAGAAATTAAAATGCTAATTTTCAAGTCAGATAACAGTACAGTAATAAAAAAGTTAACAGTCAGGAAAATGACCTCACTAGGAAAACCATAAATCAAGACCAAAAAAATTCTTTTGCACAGCACTTCATTGGAGAACTTGCAGTAATCATGACTGTTCAAATGAAAAAAATTATTTTATAAACAGCAATACTATTACTTAAGTCTCATATTTTAACTCAGGATACTTGGCTGTTAAATCATACTGTAAAGTTGATCATCTGATTCCCTACTTATGTTGAAATTTCCATCAAAATATTTTTTTTGGGGGGGAGGGGAAATCAGGCGTTTCAAATGCAATTGTTTTTAGTACAAAGGATTTCAGGGACTGTTCCCAAAATGGACTATGTGACCATTTGATGAAATAGCTCAAGTGTAATTAAGTTTAAAGAGAGAAAATGCTTTCTGTAAGATAGTTTACCAGGTGAGGTTAGGAAAGATAAGATGAATTTTTTCGGGACGCTGGCAATCTTCATTTTAAGCTACATTGTGAAGTGCTTTTTTTCCTGAGATTTAAGTATTGTAGCAGAAGCAGAAACTACCTTTTCCCCCTAACTGTGCCAGAATACAACCTCTTTTTCTTTTTGTACTAACAAGACTGCTTTACCACTACAGCCCACTCTAAGTAATTAAATCAATTCTTTGTACTTACCATATTCTCCTCTAGTGACGGTACTAGATCTGATTATATGCTTCATGCATATTCAGAGAACGGCACTGACAGCTCTTTAATGAGCTCTTACTTAATCAGTATGAACAATGTTCATCTTGTTCTTTTTCCCCCCCTCATACATTAGAGCAAGGAACAGTTAGGAGGGGGGGAAAATGAAACATCCAGCATTCATTTGAAAAATATATTGTACTTTGAAAAGTGTCTAAGCTGGGGAAGTTGCATTCTGCCCTTTAAAAGTCTGATGGACAAATTGGATTACTAGTATTGGATTAAATAACAAATGGTTAGAGGAGAAATGAGAGAGCTCGCTGTGATCACAGGCTTTTAATATTTTTTTCCTATTTATAGAGATGAAGGGGTCTTTAACCAGTTATTAAAGTCAGGATTAATTTGTAATGGTCCAACTTGTTAGTTTAAAAGGAGGGGAGGTGTCCTGTTTTATATAGGAACAGAAACAAATTTGTAATATAGATGCTATGTTGCAAAAACTACAAGGAATCAGCATATTGTATATTTGAGGGCTGTTTTAGACATTGTAATCATTTCATCTTATTTAACAATAACAAGTTTGCAATCAAATGTCAAATCAATTGCAATATGTTTTGCTCATAATCTCAATATGGTGATTCTTCAAAAGCAACATAGGCACTATTCTTATCTATGACTATTTTACAGAATGATCTAAATAGGCTTTTTACCCTGCCAAACAAACAAACAAAAACTTGATTGAGTTCTTACCTAGGTTAAAATAAAATAAATTGAACTCCAAACTCCAAAATAAATTCCAAACAATTTTTGCTGGAAAAGCTGTCATTTGCAAAAGAAGCTGCAAAGATTTGGTTTAAATTATATCATTGTTATGTAGATCTATTTTGCCAAGTTCAGTGTATAATCTCCTTAAATTTGAGTTTTAAAATATCTTTAACCATGCAGAACTGCAATATTTTGGGGAAAATAATTGAAAACCATGGCCAATGAAACCTTAACTGCTCTTAATATTGCACACATGTGTCATTTCAGTGATCAAAAAGGCCTTCGTCAGAGCCACAATTGGCCTTTTTCCAAATGCCAAGGGTTTTTTTCAGCTTTTTCTTTTTATTCTTCCTTCTTTTGTTGTTACCCAAAAGGATTTGTGCCTATTACAACCTGTATCACATGACCAGTGTCAGGGCATCATATGGTCTAAGATGAACACAAAAAACAGTGAATCTGAAAAGCAACTGAAAATATTATTAAAAAGACACAGGAGTTTCTTTAAAATGTTCATATTTTACACCACGTAAACACTGGAATTTATCTGCAGCTCTAGCTTGAAGCTGCCTTAGCTCTTGACATTAAATGTTTGCCCTTTCCTAATGTAATAGCTTTTAAAATTATACAATGTTACCTGAAGGAGAAACTGTCCCAATTTGTACTCCTGATCCAAGGTGTAGGATATTTGTTAAGCATCTGTATCTCTAAAAAAACCCAAATATCTGGATATCTGTAAAAAAAATAACAGTAAAAATCTCAGGGCAATTGATGGATAGCACACATAAACATCCTTTTACAAATTCTGCTTCTGTGATTTTAATAATTCAATATATGCACCCATATAAGCTCCTGAAGACATAGCAGTGATCCTGAGAACACTGTTGCAGGAACTGGAAGGTATCCTGTGTTGCAGTGCAGCAGACTGTGCTCCATTTCCTGTGACATTGTACAAAAATGCCAACCAGCTTGCCTTTAGCTGCACTTCACAGAGCATGGAGACACTGTAGTCCCCTGCTTTTTTTCCCCGCTACGTTTTATTCATTCCATATGGAACAAGAGTGAGATCCCAGTCAAGGGAAGGTATATTGACAAGCAACAATATCTTTTTCTCTTGCCTTAAATACAGAAATTCCTGTGAACAGGCTAGAAGTTCTTGACATAGTTTCATATAAAAACATGCTAATTATTTATATTAGTCTAAAGCAGGGATGTCAAACTCGCGATGACACGTTGTCGTCACATGATGTATCGCAACTTTTTCCCCCTTTGCTAAAATGGGAGTTTCACACCCCTGGTCTAAAGCAAAACCATTAATTTGAATGTCTTTCACCATTCCCCCCCCCCTTCTTCTTCTAATAGTGTACTCTCATCCAAAGGGTCCTTAACTTATCCTTCCACTTGGATCTTTGAACCGTACTCTCCCTATTTCTGGTTGAATTTGCTCTACCAATATTACTCTTCCCCAGCACAAAATAAATACTCCCTTCTTTGGCTTCTTTCCATCTAGACCAGGGGTGTCAAATTCAAGGCCCATGGGTTGTATCTGGCCAACAGAGTGCTTAGATCTGGCCCGCGGGACCATCCTGGAAATAGCAAAGGACCGGCCCACAGTGCCTCTGCTAGCGAGGGCCCCAGGACCCATTTTTGGCCTGGACAGCCTCCTGAAGTACTATCCCCCAGCCTGTTACAGGCTGAACTGGAGCCTCCAGAGGCCAGATTCAGACCTCCCCACCCCATTTTCCATGGCTTTACTGTACTTAACTTTTCTAACAGCTCCAGAAGAGGCTGACCCATGTGGCAGAGAAGCCAAAGTCTTTTATTCAGAAGCTCATGAAGCTGTAAGAAGGTGAGATGTAAGGAAAACAGCTTTTCCCATCTGAATAAAACATTTTGGCTTCTCTGCCAGTGTCTCTAGCTTCCATCCCTTCTACCATATTGAAACTCTTCTCACAATATCCCTGATCACCTCATCAGTTTAATACCTAAGACAGTCTGCTTAGTCTTCATTCTTCCTGATGTCTTACAATTAATTCCTTTCTCTTGTGATTTTATCACCAATAGCTTTTCTCTCTTTCTAACTATTTAACCATTTTCAGTGTTACTGTGAGAGAGTAAAACTTTACAGCTGCTTTCCATCTCATTGTTGTGGGGGGGAACTCTGATTTTTACTCTGATTTTACTGAATCTCATTGTTTTCCTGCCAAAGTAGCACACAGCCCTATCGCCCTTTCTCAACTTTCTCCTACCACCAATTCTTTCTTGGATTTTTTTGTTTAAATCACCATTCAAAACTCAGAACATTCAACGCCAAGCAATATTCTCTCAAACACTTATTTTATCCTCTATTAATACCAACCATTCTTCTTATTGCCAAGACCATGTATCTTATCTGACTTCTTTCTCCCTCTTTTTCTCTCTTGTTTTGTTCTCACGTTCAATTCATAGGAAAGTCAAGATCGGTCTGATGGCCGAAGAACTGTCTATCTAGCTATTTCATGTCAATTCCTGTGCCTGGGGAATACTTTCTAAAACACCTAGTGATATTATCCTTAACAGTTCTTCATGTGTAGATGGCACCTATGTTGTAGAAGGTCTCATTTTCTTTGAGACAAGATAGGTGAAATGGACTTCATATTCTGTTATAGTTAGCTTTGCTTCTATTGCCCTTTGATTCTTCTGTTGTCAAATTTTGGAACATGTATCCTTCAATGCAATAATCTGCCACCTTATGCTGTATAAAATGCAGTGCAGACTGATAGCATTGTGTCCTTACTGTGAATTGGTATTTAGTCTTTCCCTATTTAATCAGAAATGTCCCAGTTTTTGTTCCATAAGGAAAGGGAGAGTATGGAATATTCAGTAATAACAATTTTTATTTATTTATTTGATTCCTATAGCGCCTATTTCAAAAAGTGAATCTGGGTGGCATACATCATAAACCACTAAAACAATTTAAAGAGTAGAGCATAAATATATATGGCACCAAGTAAAACTGTTATTATGAATGCTAATACATTTTACTTTATTGGGACATTAATACAGTCAGGAAACGGGGCCTTTAACACAGTCAGGGCCACACAATCAAGTATTCACAGCCTTGGGGAAAGTGTGCTACAAGCCCAATTCTTGCTGATGGTATTTCTGGTTTGTTAACCAGGAAATTACTCGAACGACTGACATTATTATAGAAAGAAAAAGGAAGCATTCTATCCAGTCCTTTCTAACAACTTAGAACCCTTTTTGTCCCAAAGCAATTTGGTGCCATTATCATGGTGTCTGCATGTGTCCGTGTTTGTGTTTAAACTCAATGAAGCCTTATTCAACTGGATGGCACCATGTAGTCTCCCTACTCTTACCTCACACGAAAATATATGAGAGGCCTGGTTTCTTCTTCTTGCTTGCAATCCACCATTGCTGTTTTGACGTTCTTCTTTGTTTCTTGTGTTTTTCCCATTTCTGTATCCAAATAGCTGAAGTGCATTGAAGGGGAGCAGTAATATGCATGAGTGCATGTGTGTAACATAGTCAAATGTCCCTATTACTATAAGGGTGATGTAATGATTTTGGGACAATTTATAAGCATCAGTAATATTTGCATTAAATGTGAAAAGCATTAGAGACATTGGTAAAGAAAAAGAGAAAGTACCTAGACTTTCTAATAGCTTTTGATCACAACCATAACCATAATTTTCTCCACATGTATTTTAAATTTAGCATGAATATTTAAGGAAAAATTCCATCATTTAATGCATGGTTATGGGAATGGCAGTTATTATAATAAATGAGGGGCTGTAAGCAGCAAGCTCTAGACACCTATCGTTTTTACTGCTAATCTGCTAATAAGAAAATAGCTTTATTACTATTCTAAAGTAGCAAAGGCTAATCTGCTACACCTGTGATAGTCAGTCTTCAAAGTTTGGTGGGCATCGCCATTCAAAACACTGAATGAATTCTCTGGCTGTTCCAAGTCTTGACAAGTTGTCAACATTTACAAAAATGCAGTCATGATTATCAAAATTCATATATGAGTTTCAGACATTCATAACCACATCTTTGTTTTCTGAACAGAAACCCCCAACACCCACATTTTATTAAATTGAACTCTTTATTTGTTTTTAAAGCTTATAATTAATTTATAAGAGAATAAATAATGTTTTTAACTGAATGAAAAAGAAAAGTCCTTTTCACATTGGGACAGTTTACAGCTGCTTTCACTTTTGTAGTTTCATCCTTGTGCAAAATGACAGTGTATGTACAGTATGGCATCACAATTTTCTTCATGTATCTTGTTAGAGCTTCGATTTACAGTATTGTATAAATGAAGTATTATAAATTATTGCGTAATACTGCATTTCCTCACAGTCAAGAGAGATCTGATTTCAACATTTCAAATGTTGACTTATAGGTGTCTCGTTTGAAAACATCTGATAAATCAACCTTTAACATTGATGTTAATGTTTTAACGAAGAATTTTAGCTAAAACTCTCCATTTTAACTCATTAGATCTCCTTAGACAAACTACTCTGATCGGGACTATAATCTCAAGTTCAGTGTGTAGATAATAATGTTAGTTTATACATAGCATGCTGTCCAATGGAGGAGATAAATTGTGGCAGAGGTGCTTTGTTTTTAATCATTATTTTATTTTGGCGTTCAGTGTTCACAGCGGGCAGGGCATAATGCAGAGATTTCATGCTGAGAGCCAGATGTTGCACAGTTTTCCTGAGGGTGAATTGGGATGCAGGATAAAAAATGATAAGAGATCATTCTTCAATTATTTGACAATTTACAACTGAATTTCGATAGTAAAATCTCTAAGAAGTCAAGAAGTCACAGAAAACAGTTTGTGAGCTGCATGTTGTCCACTATTGACAGAGCTCACTGGGATTTGGTTCTATTTATGTTGTTTCACTTGATTTTTAAAGCCTTTGAATAGAGATATATAAGATTTATGTGTCTTGTGTTTTGTTGAAAATAGCTGTATTCTTAATTTGAAGAAGAGCCAGAATCAATAAAGAGACTTATGGTGCTTATGTCAGTTAGCATTAAAAGTCCTTATTATGTCCATTGTAGAAACCCTACACATGATATTATACATTATAATAAAAATACCTATGAGAAATAATAATCTAAGTATAATGGTAACATTTTTGGTTTTAGAAAGTAATTCATCTTTTTATTTGCACCACCCTCTCTATTTCATTTGAGACAGCAAACTAAGAAACCTTAATCACAGGAAGATAGAGGTGCTCTGACAATTAAAAGTCTGTTGAAATGGCAGAAAGCTAACCTATGTTATATTGTTCTTGCAAGGTTCACATCTTGAAAATGTTCCGGGCATACTCAGATTTATACCATGGACAAATTCTAGGAATCATCTCTGAACCTTGGATCAACCAAACCTAACACATAAATTCTCCTCATTTCTAGAGATGTCCTGGGTAACTGTGATAACAGGTGCTCTAGAAATATTCCATTTGGAGATCTATAATAAATTCTGCAAAATATATTGACAAAGGCCATTCTAAAAAATATGTGGCTTTCATATTTCAGTGGCTTTATAGACCACTGGTATATAGTTTAACTGCTGACTATGATCAATGAACCAATATGACAAACTGTTTGGAAATCCACACTCTCTTATAATACACCTATTCCATTTTTATATCCTTGGAAGATGGGTTTTTGTAATCAGAGGGTAATTTTGGTGCTATACATTAGTTCAGATTCAAAGGGGAAAAAAGGTGCTTTGGGTATACGTGCTATAGGTACATGTTTAACCCTGTTGGCAAATGATCTCTTCCACTGGCTATGGAAGGAAGACATGTGATCCCAGGAAAAGGAATATGTGGTTCACAGAGCTATGGGCACATGCTACTTGTGCACCTTCAAAGTACCATTTTCCCTTCTAATCCACAGCCCTTCCAATCTGAAAAGAAAGCAAAAACCATTCAATAATTGCTTTAAATTCCTTGTCAATGGAAGTCAGGCTAGTTTTGTTTTTATTCTTTTGATAGGTCTTTATAATACAGCGGTTGAAAAAGGCTTTATAAACAAGTCAAGTTTATAGTTTATGTTTTGGTGTTCCCAAGTATTTTTTTGAAGTTCTAAAATATTATAATTAGTTCTTTTTAGATTTTAATAATATGTCTGAAATTAAGTTGAGTTTGCTTTAGCTAGCTATTAATTTAGTGTTGTTGTTTTCCAACTATACCTTCAACAGAACTGATTGAAAAGACCATATATTAAATGTCTCAGCTAATAGACTGTGATGTTTCTCGGTGTCATACAATATATGTGGGTACATGTATAATTTTTTATTTATTTATTTATATTTTGTCATGTTTATGTAGTGTATATTGGAGGCAGTGACCCTTTGAGAGCTGTATGCAATGAAATTTCATTTTAATGTAGGCCAATTAGTGTACATTTAAAGTGAGAATAAAGTTGTTCTAAGTCTAAGGAAATTGGAACTATTTCCCCTGCATCATAGTGTTTTGTAGTCTGGATGACCCAAATAATATTGAAAGCAGCCTTTAGACACTGCTGTCAAAAGGAAACTTTGGCTGAAATGAATGTTACTGAGCTCTTTGGATCTTGCACATGGATTTTTTTTTTATGAGGCTGGAAACTCTGTGCTAAATAAAAATTATGTTTAAACGTATCACTGAATCTTTAAAATATAAATCAAACTGCTCTGTTTTAATAGGAAGAAATACTGAAGAAGAAGAAGCTATGATGCAAGAATGGTTCATGTTAGTCAATAAGAAAAATGCCTTGATAAGAAGAATGAATCAACTTTCTCTTCTGTAAGTATGTCTTGATTTATGAATTACAATGCAAAAGTTGTTAATTTTTCTGCTTCCTTTTAGAACACTTTATAGCAGTGGTTCTCAAACTGTGAGGTTGTCACAGGTGGTCCACGAGGCTTGAAAAAAATGTTATGATTTAACTCTTGAGTTAAGTCTTGGGGATCCTAGCCATGATCCGTGGCCACAAAAGGTATTTAAAGGGATCTGTGATAATGAAAAGGTTGAGAACCTGAATAGGCTAGGCTAGGCTAGGCTAGACTAGACTAGAATACAGTACAGTACAGTACAGTACTTTATTTGGCCAAGTGTGATTAGATATACAAGGAATTTGTCTTTGGTGCAGATTATTTACTCACATATAGTGAAAATTTATTAAACTTAAGAAATAACTCAGTTTTCGCTCATTTCAGATAGAAGCTTATGAAACGTATACTTCTGTAAACATAGTACCAGGCTCAAAAATTGGAACATGAAAATTAATGGTTCCTCTACATACCAATCCATTTTAATTGAGAGATTCACAGATTCTTTGCATGTGAGTAGAACTCTAACTCACATAGACATTAGTTCCTTCGTGTCAGTCATTCTTTGCATTTCCTGATAAGAATGAACTTGATTTGCCCTTCTAGAACCAATGGAAAAATTAGAATGTTTTGGTCTTCAGACTGTTGATCTTTCCTGGATTTGTTAATGCTGTAGTCTACTTAAAAATAATAAAGTTAGGTAAAATAAATATGAAACGTAAAAGATATTTCAAAATACGTATTTTGTGAACAAAAACAATAATACAGTTTTTGTGAGGATTTTCTAAAACTAAAATGGAAAAAATTAGAATATAATAAATTTATATTCAAATGTATGTTTATCAGAAATATGCCAATCTGTGCATTCTTAGCTTCACACTGAACTGAATACCAAAACTCTTTCCACCACCTATAAATTGGAAGACAAATGTGTTTCAGATTATAATAGGGAGAAAAAACTTGAATACATATACAGAGTAAACGATTACATTTTGGTATGGAAATGTCTAAATACAATTTATGCTAAATGCTAGGCTGACAATCAGACAAAGTGAACTATTTAGATGAAGTTTCAAATATTGGTTGAAGTAGGGAAGAAAGGAAGTGATTTGCATTATCTGCATTCTTTGTAATGCCCATTTTACCTACCCATAGGCAGATACAGAAATTCCCACTACAGGCAGCGAAGGGAATATGGGTTAGGAGTATAAACAGTTTAAACATTACAAATAACACAGACAAGACCTTGATCCCAGTTCAGGACATTTGTGCACCTAATTTAGTACTGCATGTTCTGATTGGAAGTTGTTCTTTAAAATCTCTGGGTTATTATCCAGGTCTGTAAACTGACTAAGCCAGAGTTTCATGGCATAAAGTGGGCTCGCACATCTAATTCACATCCTAAAGTGCTATAGGAGGAGAGGCCTTGGGAAGAACACATGATGTCAATCTGGGTTCCCAACTTCATGAATCGCGGTTTATAAATCTTGAACCGTCTTCCAAACTGTATGGTTTCCAAGCATCAAACGCCACTATCACCCGATACTTCTTAAACAAAAACATTAAGCCAAGAGCAGAGAATGGAAGATCATTTTACAGGACTATAGGTGAAGCTATTTATTAAAGGAAATGAAGGTGAAACTATTTTGTCAGGTGAATGATAAAAATGAAAAAAATGAAGGGCAAGCCTTGTTTGAAAATACACAAGACCCTTTCAGAAAATCACTCAACTCTGGCAGGATGATTTTGAGGATACACTTTCCACCATTTTTTCTGTGCAGGACATAAAAAAATGAATGTCTTTCCATGAAGCAACAATTGCTATTAGTCTTGATGGTATCCCTGACCACTACTGTACAGCTGGTCTTCCATCCTCTTCAGTGTATTACTTGCTAGTCTTCCAGAAGTATTTTTTTTTTAAATGATGATGCTGAACTCTGCAAACTCCAGAATATTCACCTCTGATACCCAGATCACAGGAACTATAGTAGCGATCTTTGGCTGCTTAGTAGTCAGGGTTCTCTGCTATCTTGATGTTCCCTGCTGCAACAAAAGCTTGCACCAAGCGCACATAGAGCTCTTAGAGAAACAAGCTGCATTTAAGGCAGGATTATTTAAACTGACCTCTCATTGGAGCCATACTTGTTCCCTCCATCTACTTATTATCTAATTTTATTTATAATTATAATGGATTGATTTGATCCTTCAGTCCTCTTAGTTTGGTGGTTAGTTTTAAATGGAAGGTTTTAAAAAGACTTATTTAATGATATTTTCTTAACTAGGGTAGAATTGGTGAAATAAAGCAATCTGAAGTCAGCTGACCTCCTTCTTCCATGCATGATGTTTATGAATGGACATACTCTTACCCAGAATCAATGAGAACCAGAAAAATAACTGCATGCTATATATTTAATAGTATGCATTTTGTAGCCCTCAAAAGAAGTGTCCTTCTCAAAAACACACTCAGGCAGCAGACTGATCCTTAACCTCCATGCAGATTTATTGACCAACTCCCTCTCCTAAAGTCCGAAATGCAAACAAATTCTTTTTCTATCTTTTAATTTTTTGTTAAAGACATTTAGCTGAGAGCAGTGGAGTGCAAAGCACTGGCTCAAAGTTACCTGCTAGATGGAACACAGGGCCTTCTGAAGCAAAGAAAGATTGTGGTCTATGTAGCAGAAACCAAAGCTTGCCTCAAAATATTCAAAAATGAAATTTTAAAATATTTACAAATTGAGGAAAAATGTAAATGAAGCATTTTCGAGTTGCTGTAGTGCAATACATTGTAGAAAGTACTGTATACAGTACTTTCCAATGAATGTTGCAAGTTAATATAAGGAGCGTTTGGAAAAACTGATCCTATCTGAATAAGGTTTTATTCTTACATATCATTTGTATAGAGTAGCTTAATCCTAGAGAAAAAGTCAGCTTAGAGTCCTAAAAATCAATCAAAATTAAAGGTTCTTTTAAGTATTTAATGATTTAGTAATTAACATATTGATGAACTTCTACAATTTGCCTAGGGAAAAGGAACATGACTTAGAAAGGCGGTATGAACTACTGAACAGGGAGCTAAGAGCCATGCTTGCTATTGAAGGTAAGAAATGCTTAAAAGATACATTTTTCTCTGTGGACAATAATTTTTTTAGATATCGTTGAAAACCTAAATCTGACGGACAATATACACAGGAAGCCTGGAAAAATGTAGAACTCTCAATGCACCTTATTAAAATGAAATTGAATTCATGATAATTTGGATGGCATTTATTTTGATACATAGCTCTATTTTTGCTTCAGTACAAAATAAAGAAAAAGTATATTTCATTATTTTTATAAGGTAAACATTTTAGGTAGGCCTCATCTATCTTCAGTACAAATATGCTTTTCTTAAATTAATACTTCATTGGACAAAAGAACCAAAAGGATGTATTTTCTTCATTCTCTAGCTTCCTAAAAAGCTAGTCACTTCATCTAAATGGAAACTTATGTATAGATTGACATAGGGATATATTGTACAATTGCCTTCTCTTCCTGATACTTTAAATTACTGTACAGTAATCCAGAGGATGATTTATAATAAAAATAAACATCAAGATAGATTAAACTAACTTTACTTTATTAGTTATTTAAATACATCCCAGTTGTTGTTTTTAATAAAGCTGTCATTACTTGTATCTTTCAGCCTCAAATTCTGTATTTACAGTTCAAAGATGTTTACTTAAAAGTTAATCCTTTGGGTTCTGTAAAATGTGTAAGATGGACCTTTTGTCTAATCAATTTAAATTGATTTTGCTATTCTGTATTGACCTCCTAACCCTTTGACTGTCCATGGTAATTTCGTTCTTCACCTGATAAGGTACCTGATCCATAATAAATCAATTCTAATTAGTTTAGAGGCTTTGCTGAAAGCATGAGTTTGGAGGGGAAAGCCATGAAGTGCCAGGTAGCTTTCTTAATCCACCTCTTTGTATTTTCTTAACCAGAGTTGAAAATAATAGAAATCCTGAATAAAATCTACATCCAGAACATGTTCATCACATTCTAAAAAGGGACCTGACAGCTAAAAATATATTCTAGAAGAAAACTCTGAGCCCAGTAATCTAAAAAGTATTGTTTTATAGACCACTATACTTTAAGTAATTGCAAGAAGTAGCAATGTGTTGGTTTTTTAACAATATTATGAAGCATGCTTTAAGAATAAAACTGAGTCAGAAACCTTATACCATCTCTCATACATAACACACCCCATTATAATGCTTTTAACAGCAATTGTCATGTCTCCGCTTTCAGTGGACTTTTTAAATTGGATAGCATTTATCAATCATTTCCTAGTAACTAAATTTTATTTAGAAATTTAGTAATTAGTCTCATCTACAAACAGAACAGTTTCAAGCAGTGGGGCAAGAAAACTTACACTTCTGGCTATTACCTTTACTCTGTCCTGGAAATTAAGAATTTAAATCTAGAACAGATCTGAGAGTGGGCACAGGGAGAAAGAAGTCTTATTGAACAAGCTAAAATCTACTTGTGAGACATTTATTTTTTTTAGAAAGACTCATATAGCCCCCCCCCATATTGTGAGCATAACCCAAGGCAGTGCATAAAGCAGTAAAAACAACAAAACCCCTCAAACAAGCTGAATAAAAATTAACAAAAATTAAATCAAAATGAGTGGTACTGTTTTAACACATACATTTTACACGGCTGTAGCTTCATTCTACCCTATTACTTATGGTAACAGCCAGCTGTTTTTCTGGAAGACAAGGAGCCTAGGTGACTTACTTGGATCACTGGGGAAAGATTATTCTACAAGGACAGGTACATAGAAAGGTGTGCTTCCCTAGGATCCTCGAGATGACATTATTTAAGGGAAGGGAGCTGGAACACATCAACCTTATCTGGCCTGGTGGAACAGGCATAATTTTTCAGGGGAGGCAGCTTACAAGTAGCCTTGTCTCATTTAGGGCTTTTAAGGTGATATCCAGCACATTGAATTGCTTCTGAAAATAAATTGGAAGACAGTGCAGTTTAGGCAGCAGCAGTACAGTATAGTATTGGTATGTTCTGGACCAGTTGTGGTTTCTTGATGGTTTTCAAGGGCAGCTTCATGTACAGCACACTAGAATAATCCAAGAGAGAACTGACAGGGCATGAATGTCTGTAAGCAAGGCTTCCTGCTCCAAGAATGGCTACAGTTGGCCCCCAAGATGGATCTCTACAAAGGTTCCTCAGTCATGGCTGCCACCTCCTCCTAGAGCAGGAGTTTGTAAATCCAGGCATCAGCTGTGTCCAGGACAGTGCTGCCCTCGCAAGAATCAAAGATTACGTATCATTGGGTCCAGGAGGCCCAGAAATTCAGAATGACACTGTCTTGGTAGGGTTGAGTTGAAGTTGATTCCTTCCCATCCAAACATCTTTACATCTTCTAGGCTGTGGGCCAACATTTGAGGATTTTGCCCTCAAGTTACCTCACTCTATTTCATTCTGAATACACATACTGGGCGGCCTATCAATACTCTATTAACACAATTATAATGCATTGTGACAGTGTTCAAATGGCACAACTGGTTGTTCACTCAACCCACACATAGCAAACCCTTACACTATTTTTTAAAAAATTCTCAGTTGATTGTTTCTTGCACACCATGTATCTATACAATTGTCATCAACTCATCCTAAAGAATCCACATAGTGTCTTCTTCATACTGTGAAAATATTAACTTCTATTAGTTTTTCACAGTGGTGTACAGGCAAATCTCTAGAGGCAGTTCTCCTGCAACCAGGGATCTTCTATCAGTGGGAACTAGGGGAACAAATCAGAAGCAATGTCTGCCAATGTCTCCTAGCAATCATGAACATCAAGAAATGGTTCTTGATCTGTTACTCAACTGACCCAAGATATTTTTTTAATTAACAAATCCATTATTTGAGAGCGCTTTCTCTTTTTTTCTGGCACAAGTGTCTGTCATACCACTTCTTTTTTTTTTCACTCTCTTCTTCCTGGAAAAATGAGCAATTGTGAATAGACAAATGAAAAGTAGACTTGCTTGGCCAAGAAAGCGGTAAATCAAGACAGCAACATCGGAGCACCACTTCAGCGAACCTTCACTCCCCCCCCCAAAAAAAGTAAAGGCTAAAAGAAATAAAGTCACCATTGTCCATATGCAGTGGACAAGGCAGCTAAAAATGCAATAGCTGAGCAGGAGAAAAATGTTTGCTTTGTTTCTTTCTTTGTGTGATAAGGAAATTAGTTGTATATGCATGGCACTTAACTTCCAGCTGGGTAGGACAGTAGCCAGTTCCTGGTCTATTCCAGTCAACAGAGGAAACTGCACAAAACCTTACAGTATGATCAGCATGAGTTATATATTATTTTGTGCCATTGCAGGGTGATGGTGTGAGGATGGGTTAACAAAGTTTGTCAGCAGCTTTTCAGGAGGCTCTGGAGCCAATACCAAAATTTTGGGCTGTGCACACCCTGTAGTCATGATTTGTAAAGCTCTATTATGTATGGATCCAGGCCTTCAAACAATCAAAAGTGTACATTATGAAGCTTTGTAAATAGAAAATTTAAATAATCCTATAACCTTATTTCCATCAAAAGTGTTGGCCTTGTGTGTATAGCCATGCTTGCATATATTTGCAGCCTGTTCTGCAGTGGTTTCCGTATTTCCCAGCTGGAGAGCAAATTTCAGGAGGTGATAGTCGGAGATGCTGTTTGACATCCCATCATTTGAATATGCAGTTTCACAGAGTTCAGCATTGTCCTATTTAACATGAAATTGTTGAGGAGTTTAATCGCATTGTACAATTTAGAATTGTACAAATAACAGGGATATAAATAATTTAATATCTATCTATAAAACAGCATATAATCTACCTATTTGCAGTTATGTACTTAAATGCAGATGCTGCTCATTCCCATCCTGAGACATTTAACTTTATAAAAGATTTTTGTCAGATTTGCTTTCAAGTTGTGTATTGGTCCAAAGCTCTCATTATCAAACTGTGAAGGAGACGCTTTTCAGAGTTGCACTTAGTTCCTACGCACATCACCTTTAAGAAAAAGATCCACAATCTGACCTTTTAACTTGTAGTCTTACTAGTTATGTAATAGCTTTATAGAAATCTTACCTTTTGGAATAGAATAAAATTACACTACATGGGTAAGAAAGGCTGGATCTCCGAATGAGTTGCCAGGTTGTTCATATGTGTTTTCATGAAACATGAAGGAGGTCCATAATTACTGCAGAATCAAATTGTCTCACTGACACTAGCTGAGTGTTGAGAATCTTCATGTGTGGATGGTCCTTTTGGTTCAAATTTAATGCCTTCTTGAAAAAGATTATGTTCCTGTTTTGCACACCCTAGGGGAGAGGTGGAGGCATAGTTTTCCATCCAAGAAATGGATCTTCTTTAGAATGTTCTACATTTATTCTTGGCTTCAAGTTTGAAGTGTGTGCACTTCTTAAAGGATTTGTGCATAGGTTCACTATTTTTGTAGTTACGATTTATATGATAAGCTTTTTATATTTAAAATCAATAGGTAATCCTGTGGAGGAGCTTATCCTCTAAAACCCCATTTGTAAATCTATTTAAGTTTTGTTACATAGTTCTGGCCACAGTACTCCATAGATTGATTAGCTTCAGCAGTAGAATTCTATCAAATGGATGATGATCATGATCATGATGGAAACTCTTTCAGGATTGTCAGTTGACTGGAATTAAAGCTAAGACTTTAATTACAGTCACTCAATATACTCTTTACAAAATTCATGTTAATTTTCATCAAAACTGTCTTATTTTATAGTGACAACCTTGAAAGTTTTGTTTTTTGTTTTTTTTTAATTGTAAAATATAAATCATTTTCATTCTGATGTTTTTCTTCCAGAATGCTTGTCATGGTCTTTTTATAAAAATACAAAGATATAAATATCAGTAAAACAAATACATCTCTGCTGTAATTGTCATGAATGTATATTAAACAATGAAGTATTAAATTCTAAAGTTCCTTAAGAATTGAACATTACATACAAATACTTAATATAAGGCAGTAGTTGATGAGTCTACATAGACAACCATTTATAGTACAAAGTAATAGAGTGAAAGGTTTGTAATTCTTGTTAATACTGCAGTCAATCCTGTGAGGGAGATGGCCGTTTCCCTATTAGGTAGGTAGGTAGGTAGGTAGGTAGGTAGGTAGGTAGGTAGGTAGGTAGGTAGATAGATAGATAGATAGATAGATAGATAGATAGATAGATAGATAGATAGATAGATAGATAGATAGATAGATAGATAGATAGATAGATAGATAGATAGATAGATAGATGACAGACAATATATGTTTAATAGATTGTGTGGTGTGTGTGTGAGAGAGAGAGGGGGAGAGGGAGGGAGCACACTCAAAAGGGCTGTATCCATATCAGGATTAAGAATAATGATACTCAGAACCCAAAGGGTTACAGAAACACAGATTGTTTGGGTTGCAGCCCTTCACCTATTTATTTGGAGTAAATCTGATTGGATTTATTTGGGACATAAGATTCCACATGTATAGAATTGCAGTGTTAATCCTAACAAACATTTTAGCTTTTTATCCCCTTTAAACAACTTACATTTATAAGATATAACCAATTATCTTAAATTTCAAAGGCAGTTTTCTTTGTGACATGGGAGGGAATTTAGCTGCTGTTTTGAAGCAACATATTTTTGTATATATTTTTAAGAATGTATCTTGGCCAATAGTTCCAAATTTGCTGTTGTCAGAAGAGAGAGAAAGAGGGAGGAATACCTGTACCTGAAGTGAGTTCACCTGAAATTAGTAGAACTTTTTTCTATATAATTGCAATGAGGAGTAACTGTGGTATGTACAAAGAAGGTTCAGGTGATTGCTTAAGCAGGTTGTTCAAAAATGTTTTCATCTAAGACTGCAGTATAATTTTGGATATCTGGTTATTATCCCATAGTGTGATCAGCAGAATTATTATGTCTATTATTTACTTTGATCAGAATATTTCACACTATTTACTTCTGAATGTAAATAAAATTATATTTAGTATCTTAATGAAACTGTGGTACTTATCCAATAAAGAAAGCTTTGCTTAAATTGGTTTTACATAGAAAACGAATTCCAGAAATCTGTGGTTTCATTTCAAAGAATGTTTTTTGAACAGTATTTTGGATAATAGAGTTTGGACCAGTGATGAAATCCAATTTTTTTAACTACCGGTTCTGTGGACGTGGCTTGGTGGGTGTGGCAGGGGAAGGATACTGCAAAATCTCCATTCCCACCCCATTTGGGGCATTTGTCGGTTCTCCAAACTACTCAAAATTTCTGCTACCGGTTCTCTGAACTGCTCAAAATTTCCGCTACCGGTTCTCCAGAACCTGTCAGAACCTGCTGGATTTCACCCTTGGTTTGGACATTCTTTCAGTCTAGAGATAGTAATTGTTCCAGCTTTACTTTCCAGTTTCGAATGTACGAATTAAAATGTAACATTTTCACAAAGTTATGTATAGAGGTTATTTTTCTTCCATTCAATGGTGTCCAGTTCTCAGATTACCTGGACAAGTCCCTTCAATTTTCTTAGCAAGGTTTTTCAGAAATTGTTTGCTATTGCTTCCTCCAAGGGCTGAGAGAGAGCAACTGGCCCAAGGTCACCCAGCTGACTTTGTGCCTAAGGTGAGGCTAGAATTCACAGTCTCCCAACTATTAGCCTGATCCCTGAAATGCTATTCCAAATAGGCTTTCTATCTGTATAGGTTAGAAACATGTTTTTCTTAAATTAAAATGCAGGTGCTGGCTATTGCTGAATAATAGAAAAATCTATAAGTTATAAAGGGTAGAATTGTGTTGGTTCCTCTTCTTCTGAGTGAGATATCTAAATAAAATAGTTATTTTCTGCTTCTCTGCATGACCATGCATTCCTCTTATGTCTATTAGTATGCATATGCTAATTATGCATATTGGAAAAGCAATTTAAAGACTGGTCCACACATTCCTGGTTTTTTATAGCCATTCTAAACTTTATTGGATGAATCTGCATCTAATTTTTAATTTGTAAATACAAAACCAAATTCACTCTGGCACCACTTGCTTTCATAAAGCTTCTGAACAGTTTTCTGCCTTGAATAAATTTTGCTTTGCAGGGGGGGTCAGGGGGATTTGAACCAGCACATTCTTGTGTGGTTTGTGAAGATTCACATGGTAACCATTGGGGTGCATTGTTAGGTTTATCTGAATAAGCACCAGCCATGTGAGGCTTAACATGATTGCTCAGGGCAATGGACAGGGAAGAGAGAAATCCAAAAGACTTCTAGTGCCTTTCCTCTGCTTTTTTGGGAAAGTTGATAGAGGACACCACATGAGTCAGAAGCTGTGGAGGGTTTTCTGTGTTGTTGTTGTTGATGATGATGATGATTTTTTAAAAGGTGGGTGTCCTGTTTCTCTCCTGCTTCTAATTTGTTCCTCTATCTCTCTCATCATCCCCTTCTCCTTCTCTTCATTGTTTACCTTCCTAATGAGGGAGGCGGGACAGGGTGATAGTTGAGTGACAGATACAGGCCCTTGCTGTCTGGCCTCTAGAGCAGTTTGTTTGGTGTGGTCCAGTGTTAAAACTGCCCTTTTTAATGAAACATTGATACTGTTTGTCTTATAAGAAGAGACATCAGCAAAGAGACCTGACTAAATATGATAGGATCTCATTCCTTCTATGACCTCTTGAAATTAAAAAATAAAGCAAACCTGAACAATGGAAGAAAAAGATATAAATTCTTACATATACAAGTTGTCTTCTTGTGGCTATTAACAAATCTGGAAATTATGTGAACTTAAGGTTCAGTTTATTAGAAAAAAGTATCAAATAATCTGTATTGTTATGGGGAAAATTTGAATTATATTATTTAGTAGATGTACTTTAATTTCATAGGAGAATAAACTAATTGTTGATTCTCGTTTTAAGGTTATTCTGAGGTGCCTAGTGACCAGTGTGAGCTATTTTCAACTGCTAAAATATAGCAAAAGGGAAAAAAGGAAAATTATAATCAATTTTTAAGAGAAAGAAAATTGCATTGTGGTAAAGTTTTATTGTATGTTGTTTTGCAGTTTTCAATCTGTATCTTTTTCTGGTTCAGAAACAGAATCTCTGTAATATACTGCAAGGGGTGGAAGTTATTTAGGAATATCTGTAATAAAAAAGAGATCATAAACATTAATAATAATGCAATCTTTTGCATATCTTTTCTTAAATATGATTTGTTGAGTAAAACATTTTTTCCCAAATACATGAATATAGGAAAATTACAACCCCCCCCAAATCACAATCCCCCCAAAGCTTATTTCATTTCATACATGTTTATGTTATTGACTAATATTACTCAAAAAATTTCCATAGTTTTTTTTAATAATACTGAAAAATATTGGATCTGATTTTATCAAACAGTATGTGTAAAAGTCAAATTAGATTTCTTGTAGTTATATGGATCCATAGGAAAGTGAAATAATCTCTTATACAAAGGACGTGGCTCTATTATAGAAACCAGAGCAGTGACACTGATTTCTTTAGATCATATGTATATTAAGTATTCAAAGAACACATTTCTGAATTTCTTCTCTTTTCAGACTGGCAAAAGACTGAAGCTCAGAAGAGGCGGGAGCAACTTTTGCTAGACGAACTTGTTATTCTCGTTAATAAGCGTGATGCGCTGGTCAGAGATTTAGATGCCCAAGAAAAACAGTACGTTTCATATTTTTGATAAACTCCAGTAATAAAATCAAGTTTTCCTTGCATTGTATTTAAGTTTAAATGTTCAAGAAAAAAACCTTCAGGAGAAGGTCAGTCATCCGCCATTGAAGCAATTAAATCTCCTTAGGTCCTGCATTTTGGTAACATGATCTGCTACTACTTCTTACCTATGGAAACAGATGGTGTAACCTGGTCCCTGAAGTGGCTGTTCCCTTAAACTCCTTATCTGTGCATGACTCCTACATTGAAATGTAAAGCAGAATTTTGTTAGGAAAACAACTGACAATTGTATTTAATTTTTTAGGGCTGAAGAAGAAGATGAGCATTTGGAAAGGACACTTGAACAAAACAAAGGAAAAATGGCCAAGAAAGAAGAGAAATGTATCCTTCAATGACTAACTTTCATGGCCCAAGATGCTGTCACTTTTTGTAACTTCAGCCTTCTTACATTTTGGATATATGCCGACAAGACTAGAAAAACTAAATCACAAAAAGACCTTTTAAATTTTCAGAATTTTCCATTTGGCCAGATCAGCTTTATCTTAAATTGATTTCTGATTCTCTTCCCCCTTTTCATTCAAGCAACAGGGTTTCAGAATTAGCTTTCCACCAGGATTTTTTAATGGGTTTAATTATCTTAAATAAGTTTGCTCCCAAATGTTTAAGCAGCCATCCAGTTGTGTAAGAAGGGAGAAAACCTTAGCATTGTGTTTTTAGTTAAAAGAACTTGTTCTATGTAGTCACTTAGCAGAGAAAGAAGGAAACATATGCTCAATTGTTTCCTCTAGTTCTGCCATATGTAATATTAAATATGCTATCAACCATTTTATTGTTAGATCATACTCATACCATTTCTTTCAATGTGCTATATTTACATGCATTTTTCAGCTGCAGTTTTACACTTTCATTGTAAGTACAATTATAAAATTTAAGGCTTTCTTATGTGCTCGGAGAGCAGTTCTTTTTAACCAATCTTTCAAGTGTCTTGCAACTTAAAAAAAGTGATTGTAAAGATAAGGCTAACTGAAGTATGATCAGTTTACAGAAAATTCTTCTTTTGAGGCTACCCCATTTTTATTAATTATTTATTTACCCATTAGTTTAGTTCCCTTTTCTTGATCTTGTGCTGGACCTCTGCACTCTGGTTCTACAGTGCTGTTAATATTTATTCTGTATCCATCAGGGGTCTGTCTTGCCATTGTTTGCAAAATCTTGCAAGTAAATATATCCTTCTCTAGCATCATGCTCATTTTTGTGGAAATGGTTATGTTTATTTATTACAATACCAAGTTATGTATAAATTTTCAATAAAAGCTGGATCTTTCTTATCATAGCTGGGCTGGGCTGCTTTTTTATACATTTCAAATCCAGGTATTTCTGTAGGATCTTATGGTGGCATAATTGTCAGCCCAAAACACAAAAAACACTCTCCCTCCCCTTCTTTTTCAGTTTGAGAAATTGGAACTAATTGGGACAGCATTAATCTCTTTTTTGTTTGTAATCATTACATATAACTTATTTATTGTTTAATATTTATAATTATTTTACAAATGTGTTACACAAAGATTGGGCACTCATCTGTCCCTGTAAGTTTATGTAAATTACAATAATTTGTTAATTTGTTCAGCTACAATAATTTGCTTTTATTCATCGAAAATAAATACAGCTGAATTCTGTGAAGCAAACTGCTTAGAAATTGCTGATGTGCTATATGTGTATCCAAAGTTTTTTTTTTTTTAAATCAGCATATTCCACATATCTCTATCAACAAATAAGTTGTATTGAGCACAGGGCTTTCTTCCAGATAAATGTGTATAGGATTTCAGCCTAAGCAACTTCTTATTTTTACAATTAAACCTGTAGCCCAGGATCTGGCATTGATATACTCTGCCCTGTTCAACAAGTCTGAAGGATATTTTAAAGCAGTGCCAAGACAAGTAATTCATTCTTCTGAATGTGAGTTGAATTGATTTAACCAGAAATTGAATCAGATGAGTTTTATTCTGACAAGATTTAAATTAAAGGGTTATTTGCAGTGGGAAAAGTTTGGAGCAGAGTGGGTCTTACAAATGTGGATCTTGTTCTACTCCTGTCTGGACACAGCTCAGATCACTTTGCTGGTTGAGTAGATGTAAAACTCACTAGAAAACTGGGGGTGGGGGGGAGGCAGAGAGAGAGAGAGATTCACAATCCAGATCAGGGGTTTATATGGGAAGGGAGGGGGGAACAAAAAGCGTTGCAAGGAGAATCCCCGATATGTTACAGAATCCACATCGTGAATAATCCGGTTAAAATGATAACAAGTGCCAGTGTAAATACGAGGGAACTGCGCCTTGTGCCTTTGGATGTATTCATAATGGGAATCGCTTTCTGCCAGGCGTTCATATGCTAAATGAATTAAACCTCTTATCTTCGTCGATGACTGGATGAAATTCAGGACAGAATCTCTCTCATTCTCTTCTCCCTTCTACCCTCCCTCTCTTCTTTTCCTCCTCCCCCTTTCTTAAGTCTCCCCCACGCCGTACGCGACCTCTTCCTCGCGTATTTCTCTCGACACCCCCCCCCTCTTGCCTGTCCCCCCAACAAAGGCGACAAATTCCACCGCCTCGGTCTGCCTTTAAAAGCGGCGTTTAATTTGGGCCGAGGAGGAAGAGAGAGAGACGGGCAAGCGGCGGACCGCGTTACTCTTTGTTATGAGAAGCTCGCTTAATTCGCTTTGCCGGTTCCTGAGAGCCAGATTAGAATTTATTAATTTGCTGTTTAGCGTGTGTCTCCCTCCCCCTCCGCTGCCTCTCCAGCCCGGCGCTTCAACCAGGGGAGCTCCGCGAGGCTCCGGGCCCCCAGCGAAAGCCGACGGCAGGCCAGGCCCCGGAGCTTCCAGACGGCCAGGCGAGCTTCTTCGCCTGTGGCCCGCAATTCCCGCGGAAAACTCCCTTCCCCGGCACTAGCGGGGCTCGCACGCCTCTCGCCGAGTGGAAAAGTGGGCAGCTTGGAAGGACTGGTGGTTGCCGCCTTCCCGCTGAGGAGGGGGGGGAGGAGAGGCGACCCCACTCTGGAGTAAATTGGTCACGAACGGCCGGTCGGGCTGAGGCGATGCCACGCTTGGACTCGCTGCCCAAAGGTGGCACCGGCCAGGGGGGCTCGCCCGGCTGCGCCATTGGCTGGAGTTCTGTTTGGGAGAGTGGGGGGGGGCTGCCCGCTCTCTCTTCCCCCCCCCACCTCCCCGGGAGCGAAACCTTCTTCCCTCAAGGGAAGAGAAAGGGCGGGGTGAGCAGAGGCGGGCGCTGTTGTCTTGCCGAGCCTTTCCGCCCGGCCTCGGCCGATGGGGCTGGGCGGACCAAGGGCAATTTCTCGCGTGGGGCGAACACAGTGGTTGCGCTGGCAGACTTTCGAAACAAAAGGGAGCTCTGGGTCAAGGCAAAGGACAGGCCGCCTTCGAAAATAACCCCCGCGGGGATGGGGAAGCCGTCGGAAGGAAACGCCTTTGAGTCTTGGTGCGCTTTTAAGGGGTCCAGGCATTTTGCTGTAACTTTACCGTCGGGTCCCAAAGGTGCTTTTTTTCAACAGGCAACTGGCCTTTCTTTTGTTTTTCTTTGAAGACGTTTCGCTGCGCATCCAACAAGCTGCTTCAGCTGAGAGGCCAAAGGTCTTCAAAGAAAAACAAAGAAAGTCCAGTTGCCTCTTGAAAAAGCACCTTTGGGACAACCGTGACCTGGATGACTGAGAATCTCCACAGACATTTACTGTCCGGTAACTTCAGTGGCCGCCGCTTCTGGTCCCTGAAAGGATCCGGCTTCCCTTGATTCAATGAACGGGCATCTGTTACGAAGCTTCCGTCCTTCGAGAAGCCTTACCCGAAAAAGTGAACGCCATAGATGTTAGTCGAACTGCGCGGGGAACCGGGCTATTAAATTGGAGAGAAAATGGGGTGGGTGGTTTGTGTTTCTTGGCCTTCCTACTACGGACTCAAACGACTCCACCAGTAACAACCCTCCCCTGCCCCAAAATAGAAGAGATTCTGCCTCGCGAAGCTCCTCGTCCAGCTTTGAAGGGGATTATTATTTCCCTTTGTAATCCTCTCCCCCGCCCTTCTCCCGGCAATTACCGAGGGGGAAAAACTTCTTTGTTTCGAAAAAAAAAACTTTGTTGGGAGGGGACGCCTTAGGTGTCCCCCCCCCAAACACACACGGCCTCCTTCCAGGCACTGCAGCTGCACCCAGGCGCTTCTAACGACACAAAGACAGACGCAACCAGCGGGCGAGGCAAAGGGATGGAGTTTGGGGAACGGCCACAGTCAAAGAGGGCTAATCCGGGAGGCGAGGCGATGGCGGAGGGAGAGGGAGCCGGCCATTCGGTTCTTGGGCATTTGGGGCCCGAGCCAGCTTTTCCCCCGTTGGCCCGACCACCTCCTACTCTCGCACAGGCCACTTGCTTTCTCCTTCCACTACCCTTCCCTCCTCGGCCCATCAGCAGCGCCTAGAGAAAAAGAAGGGCTGCCTGCCGTGCTGTGGCTTACCTTCCTTCCCTTCCCCGGGCCTGCCTAGCCAGAAGCCCCGAGGGCGGCCAAGGCCAGGAGTGGGAGCCCGCTGATTCCAAACTGCGGGCGGTCTTGTCTGGTGATGCCCTTCCCAAAGTGATCCTTCGAGAAGCGGGGAAGCCGCCCGTTTAGGCCCGGCTTGCTAGGAACCCGGGCCAGGCTAAGAGGCGGGGGGGGCCAATGCCCTCTCGGGATGGGCTTCCTCCTCCAAGGGCTGCCACTTGTGCAGGGAGACACACATCCTCGTCGCCTTCCCGCACAGGCTCAACTTTTCCTGTGCCTGCTCTCTGGCTTCTCGCTTCCTTTCTGGCTCTGGTTCTGGTGCCCCCCTCTGCTGCCCTTAATCCAGGGGTTTTATGGGCTGAGCATTAAGGAAATTCGCCCGCAATTCGGGATTAGACAAATACTCTTATTACAGGGGGAGAAAAAACACACACACACACATAGAAAGAGGGAGAGAGAATGAGTAAAGCTTAGGGGTTTAGTGCTACTTGATACCCTGAGCTTTTCTCTCGACTTGGTCGTCTCGTTGGAAGTCTCAGACTTCCAGCGGCTGCCAGGCTCATTTCCGAAGGCCCGAGTAACGCTCCCCTGTGCCTTTCCTTTCCATCCCTCCTGTTCCCCTCCACAAGAGAGGAAGGGGCTATCCCAGCGACGGATAGGTAGCTATATAAAGTATATAAAGTGACCTAATCCAGACCTCCAATCTTGGATGGGAGTATAGCGGTGCGGGGGGGGGCTATTCTGTTCTGAGGATGGGGCTGCAGAAGAAAAGGCCTGCCTTCTCAAAGCTCGGGTTCATTCCCCACCCCACCCCCGCCCGCGAAGAATGGTCTCCGAAATGGACAATGTCTCAAGCGCCTAAGGGCACTTAGCCCTTCTTAGACTTTGCAAGGTAGTGGCCCCAGAAAGACCCCATTTGCTGCACCATCTTTCTCTCTCTCAGTGTGTATATGTGTGTGTCTCTCTCTCTTTTTGTGAATGGGCTGCGGCGTCTTTGTTCCGCGGAGAAGTGCCCGTGTCGCTGACTTTTGTGGGCAATAGAAGGATCTTGTAAACCTCTTTTCTCCTCTTCTCCCTCTCCTTCTCTCTCTCCCCTCCGTTTGATTAAATGTCCCCTCAACGAAAAAAATGTAATTTGGCCGAGCTGGCGGTCGCTCCCTTTGAACATTAGCTCGCTTTCAGCTCCAACTTCAATTAGAAGGAGTTGATTTTGAGAGATCAACAAAAGAACCTCACCAAAGCCTTATTAAAGGTCCTAAGAAGATCTCCCGGATCCTTTGAGAAGTAGTTAAAGAAACAGTGTGCTCCCCTCCTACGCTGTTACCGTATTTCATTGGGACTCCAAAGGAAAGTGTCTCTCCAGGAAAAAAAAGAGAATTCCACTTTGATGGTGCGGCCACTAAGTCCCTTCCCGAAGTCCTTTTATTCATTCGGTTAGCTCGGTTAGCAACCAGTTGATTCAGAAAAATCGCGATGGTGATTTTCATTTTGCTCTTTATGTGTTAAGAAGTTTTCCTTTTCTGTTAAAACTTTATATGTAAAAAAAAGAATTATCTGTAAAGGATTAGTGTTTATTAATATTTATGAGTCTGATACCCTCAATATGGCATGCACTGAGTGTGTTGTACATGTGCGAGTGTCTGGGAGAGACAGAAAGGAGAGAGCAATTGTGTATGTCTGTGTGTATGCAGGGAGGTGATAAACTCTTCAGTGGAAGATGCTGTAAAAAAGTATACAAAATGTATTATATATATATAACACACACACACACCTCTGATGAATGAATGTATAAATAATATTTATGACTACATAGAGCTCCGCAGAAGAAACCATCACAATCCTCTACATATTTTCCCGGGATTAGACCCCATTGAAGTCAGTGGGACCGCTTTATAACTACTACTGTATATATCTTTCATGAACGTTGGCGTAATGTTCACCAGCAAAATAATGTTTTATTTCGTTGGAACGTAGTGTGCAATAAAATTTCATATTAGAGAAGATTTTTGAAATGGTACTTGATTAAGTATGTATTCACAAGAATGGTCCTTAGCAAACTTCTAAGAGGGACGGTACCTAGTGGCATATTTCGTTAGACATACCGGCATACACTATATTAACTACAGGTATATAGCGAGGAAGGCGATGTTATCTAGACAATGGCAAATATCTATATAAGATCAATAACAAAGGTTGAAAGATGCTAAGTTCCTGTTTGCTTGCAGGATGCAAATCTTAACCGAAGTATCCGAGTTAGCCTACCCGAGCTACACTTTTCTGTTTGAAAGAAAACAGGTGAATCCCTTGAAGTGCACGCATTAGGGATCCTTGTATTCCTGTTCTAAATATAAAGACCATTTGGTAACTTTTCCGCTCTCAGAACCCGTTCTTTGCCAGCCACTAAATAGAAGATCTTTTAAAAAGTTCATTTTTTAAAAATTGCGTGACAGATAGAACGTCTTTTTTACCCCAAACAAAAGATTGGCATCTGTAAGCGCCTTCTTCGGTCCTATGATACTCAAAAGGTAAGTCCCACTGAACTCGGTGTAGACAGGATTAGACTTCCTTTTAAAAGTAAGTTTGCTGAAAGGAATTGGGCTTACAAAACAGGGAAGATAGATCTGAACGACCAAAATATCCCAGATTAGACGGGGCAAACTTTCTTTTGTTGAGCCGTTTCCTTGGAAAGAAACAGCGGCTACCACTGCTTAGAGAGGAGGCCACGATTTATGGCGAGGAAGCGACCCTTTGTGAATCGCCGGGGAGGAAGAGCGTCATCTACCACCACCGCTCACAGACGGAGGATTACGCCCCACGTGGTGGTCGCTCCGGGGAGAGCTGGCCCCAAGAGTGTTGCGGGGATGGGTGGGGGTGGAAGAGCGGGGTGAGGTGGAGGGGCGGGAGGGGCGCTTTGGGTTTTAATCGCGGCCCGGAGGAGCCCGGACGGGACGCGCGGATCGAATGTATGCGACGGCGAAGGCAGGAGGCGGAGGCAAGGCCGGTTTCCAAAGTCAGGCTGGGATTCAAGGAGTGAGGTGGGGGGAAATCCCCAGTCAGGCACGAGGACACGTCTCGCGCTTTTCTCCCGCAGGTCGGCGGGAGGCTGAGGGAGGGAAAGGAGCGGCGGCGTCTCGCTTGCGAGGGCAGCCCGAGCTCGAGCGGGGAAGCGCGCGCGCGCGCGCGATTAAAAAAAGCCCTCCCGGCTTCTGCTGGCTGGCCGGCCGGCCGGCCGACCGCCGTGGGCCTCCGGGACCTGCAGCAGGGGCGGACAGGGTGTCCATCCTCCCAGGGGAGCCGCCGGAGCGGGCGGCTGCAGCTGAAGCAACTCCAGCCGCCTGCCCTGAGGGAGCTGCTGGGAAGAGTTGGCGGCTGAGGCTGCTGCGCGCGCGGCTGGGACTGGGGTGAAGTGGGGGATGGGGACGGGCCGAGGTAGCATTCATCCCGCGCTGCTATTGCCCGGGCGGCTGTCACTCAGAGGCAGAGAGCTTAGCGATTGGCGCCAGGCTTGGTTACGCATTTGCCTTGCGCTCACATACAAGGGTAGGGCAGTAGAAAGGTGATCAATCTTCATCAGGCTACATTTCCAATCACCTAAACAAGCGAGCGAGACAGCTACCGCGACAAGGTAAAAAGGCGCTTGATTTATTTCACTCCCCCCTGCAGGTGAGCTCTCACTTTCCCTTCCTTTCCCGGGCCGTCCCGACATCGCACTCGAGCCGAGAAGCCCATCCCCGCTTCCTTCTCGCCCTCCGCCCCCGCCAGCTCCCTCGCTTGCTTGCTTGCTTCCCAGTTCATCTGGATCCGCGCAAAGGATTTCTGCGGACTAGGAGACTTTTCGCGGCAAAGTATTCGAGAACACTCAGTTTTCTGTTCTTTTCTGTTCTTTTCCTTTTTTCTCCTGCCGCTGGTTTGGCGCAGAGGCGCCTGAGCTGAGAGGAGGCGGGGAGGGAGAAGTCGGAGGTGGAAAGCAACCCGCACGAAAACTTTCCCTCTAACTTCTCTTGTCCTTCGCTTTACAGCTCTGCCTGGAAAAGGCGGTCTTGGTGGTGCCGAGGGGTCTTTCCAACCCCCTGCTCTCCCACCCGCCCCGCGGCTGCTTTCCCGCTCCTCGCTTCTAAAGGGGGGAATGCCCAGCAGGTAAGCAAGAGAGGAGCCGCCTGGCTTTCGGCAGCTGCCTTCTTTCTCCCTTCGGCTCTTCCTTGCCAAGCTCGTGGCGCGCGCCGTTTGATGCTCTTCTGCCCCCATCCGCCCCGCCGCCGCCGCCGCCGCCTGCGCGCCTTCTCCGCGCAAAGGACGAGTTCTGTCGGAGGGGCCGGGAATCCGTGCGCCCCTCCTTCCTCGGGAGGAACAGAGCTGGCCGCCTCCTGAGGGAAGAACCCCAAACTGTGGGGTCCTCTGCCCGTCCGTGCCCTCTCCACCCCCCTCTGCAAGCCACCGGCGGCGTTTGGCCGTCGCTTTTCTGGCCCCTCTGTTCACGGAGGCACCTGGATGGCGGCCAACCGCGGATCCCCGAAGGGAGAGGTCGGAGTGGCTTTACTCCTGGCTCTGAAGGCGGCTGGCTTTGCTTGGCTGGGTCTCTCTTGGCCCCCGGAGACCCTTGGCCGGCTCTTCCGGGCTGGCGCCTTTCACCGATGCTTACTGTGGCCACCGAATCTGGAGACACCTTGTTCTTTCCCACTGTTTGGCACTTCTGGATTTCTCCATTGAGCAACGGCCGGGTGTCAACCAACACAACAATAGTCGACGGCCAAGGAAGTGGGGAGGGCGGAAGAGTCCGATCCCGATCGCCACCAGAGCACTGATGGGATGGGATGGGGCTGAGATCCAAGGAAAGAGGCTTGGAGCGGGCGATTCCCAGTCCGCTTCTTCCTCGCTTGAGATTGTCGGGCCCCTTTTCCTCTCTCCTCAAGCAAGGAGATTCAGGCTGCAACCTTGTACGCTATCCGCCGGGGACAAGTCCGCCTGAACTTGACTTTTGGAGATGCGAACTCAGCCCTTAACTTGCGTGGCCCAGTTGCCGTCTTGCTGAGGCCTACCCAGGGCTTCGTTGACTTTTTGTTCAAGATGCCAGCAGGATTTAATCAGTGACTTCCTAGGCCAACTACAATTTATCTATTCTTAAAAACATTGCACCTAAAGAGAAGGCTGCTTGATAGGAGCAAATGTGGAAGGGATTTTTAAGGAATAAATGAAGATATCTAAGTGTTCAGAGAGATACAAGCTCCTTTGAAAGTAAATTTGCAGATAAGTATGGAGAAAGGATCCAAAACAAAACAGAAAATCAACTTTCCCCCTTGCTTGGAGCCCACAGCCCAATTTGAATAATGTCTCCTGACAAAGAAATCCCCCCTGGTCTTAAAAAGCAATGACTGTCGAGTAAAGTATACCTGTGCTTCAGCAACCTTACTTATCCTATGCTGCTTAAGTAAACCAGATGGGCCGGTTTTGAACTCTTAATTGTGAGCACAGAGAGAGAGAGAGAGAGAGGGAGGGAGGGGGAGAGAGAGAGAGAGAGAGAGAGGTTAAAAAAAACTCACCTCACAAATCTAGGCAGAACTCTAAATGAAATCTCAACTTGGAGAGAGCTGCAACAGGTTATCCAGTCCTGGGAATATGGGTTGTGGGTTTTTTTTAAATGAATTTGGGATATTTTAACGTAATAGTCTAGCACCAATTGATTAATATTTCAAGACCCACTTTGCACCCCCTTTTTTCCTTTCTTAATTCATTTTTGGTGTGAATCTTTCTGTGTGAAAATGCATACTGTATTGGTAGCAGCCGGGCCTGCCACCTATATAAAGTTTTTGGGCATGGATTAATTGAGATTAATTCTGCCACCAATTGTGCTTTCTGGATGTGGGTTTTTATGTACCTGCTTGGTTGATCTGATGTTTGTTCTATTTGGGCATTTACTTTATTGAAACTACTTAGAAAAGAAAAGCTTCTGGATCAGAACATGGGAATTTAACCTAAAATTTACTTTCTGTTTTGGAATGCTAGCCCACCAAGATCCCCTAATCTGTTCTGTAAATCTTGGAAGTAAATCATATCCAGGAGTTTAAAAAAAACTTGAAGGTTTATACAGTTAAAACTAAACAGCCACACTCCGACGGGCAAGTAAATGCACCATGTTCTTTACCGGGCGCTTTTATTCGGAAGTTAGGATCCTTAGTTTAACTTTAGCTTTATTTCTAAATGTGCTTAGCATTGAGAGTGTACTTTCACTCTTCCCGCCCCCCTACTCCTAGAAATAAATTCTTGAGCATGATGTGAGGGCATCGGTAAACTTTTAGTGTCACAGACATCTTCTGCCGCCCCGCCGGTTCCTTCTGCCTGTTGTTGCTGGTCTTTTGGAATACGGAATTCAAAACTGCCCCCCCTCCCTGCCAAAGCTGTCTTTTTTTTTTTTGATCATTAGCCATTTCTAATTAATGTGTCTGTTTCTGCTCTCTTTTAAATTAATTATAGTTCCCTCCTTTTGTTATCTCGTTTTGATTTCTAATCCAATTATCTTTTTAAATAATTGCTTTATCGCTCTCATCATTGATATGGTACCCCCTCACAGCCCCTTGGCGATTGTATGGTAATGTGGCTGTAGATTTTTTTTAAAAAAATAATAATCTCAGTTTCCTTATCTCCACCCTACTACACTTCACTCTTTGCCACTTTCCAGTTTTCCTTGGGGGAGGGGGAGGAATTATCCACCATGTTCGGAGAGTTTCTATGTTAAAGGAGAAACCTTTAAGTAAGACAGAAAGATAAACAAAAACAGAGATTTTATTGTACTTGATATGAAAAGTAAATTGCCTTTTTAATATTAAGACCCACATAACTACATATAAAATTGTTGCATTTTTTACTGATATGTACAAAAAACTGTTTTGTTTTGTTGAGCATTTAACTTTGCCACTACCTGGGGATTCCATTAAAAATATCTATCATATTACCAATTCACTATATATTAATTTTGTTATTTTTCTTCTAGAGTGCTGTGAAAAACTCTGCTCTGTGGGAGTTTCAGTTGCTGGTTGGATGAATATTTAAAAAAGAATAAAACATATACACACACTACTTGAAAAACTGCTAAATAAACAAATAAGTGTGTGGATAAATTGGAAAAATATTTCCAGCTTTTAGCATGATGTCTTACCTCAAACAGCCCCCCTATGGCATGAATGGGCTGGGGCTAGCCGGACCGGCAATGGATCTTCTACACCCTTCAGTGGGGTATCCAGGTGAGCCCCCCTCCTCCTTCCCTCCCCTCTTCTCCATTGAGTAGACACACTCAGGTCATTCCTTGCAGAGTTTGAAAAAGGAAATAAACCTTCCAATTCTTCTGTCTTGCCCTACAAATTACAAGGAAAGCAAATAGGCACTAAGAAGGGAATTCTCCCTTCCTGCTGCTCTTCCATTCTTGGAAACTGCACTAATGTTTGAGTTCAGTAATTGAGAGTTTCTTAATAATCTTTGAATGCTTTTGCTGAAAATAAGTCTATTTTAAAAAATGGAGAGCACTTTACTAATGTTTTCATAATGGAGGTGATTTCATATTCCTGATTTCTACCTTGTTTTGCTTTTACATTCAGGTAGATAACAGACTCAAGGCAGTGAGGCCCTTTGATAAACGGGTTGATTTTCCAAAGTTTAGTTGTAAGTGAAGACCCAGGGTGAAGCAAGTGATGCTCAGAAGATATGAAAGCAGATGGAAGGCTGCCCCAGTTTCAAAACCCCCTACTCAAAAACTTGTCCTAAAGGAAAAGTTTTACAATTGAGAGGGTCTGCAGCCAATTCACATTCCACCCCCCACACTTCCATTAGCTCCTCGGCCAAGAAATCAGCACAGGTTTTGCAATCTTGTATAGTCTGATGACAAATCAGGTTAGTGCTAAGTAATTCAAGGGAATGCTTCATATCCCTATGATTGTGAAAGATATAAAGTGCCAACATTCTGACTTGTAAGGCGAGGAGCTCGCTAGATCAGTAGTAAACTGGACTGGTTTCGCTAGAATTTATTGCCGTCTGCAGCGTTGTAACCTGAGCCTAAAACGCTGATAGTTAGGCCAGTTAAATTAAGTACGCTTACAATTGCAGCCTTGCTTGGATCTACTATATATTATGGGCTTCTGCGGAATTTACCTCCGAGTTAAAAGTGTTTAGTTGTGGGAATAATATACAAGATGTCGATTCCGGTTTAACTGCCGTGTTATCTGGCGAGCCAGCCACTTTGAGCTGTTGTCGCAGGTCCGAGGCAGCTCCGAAGTCCTCTTTTGCGAAAGCCCAGCTGCGAGCCAGCCCGCCGCCTTTCGCAAAATTGAGTTGGGTCAGCTTCCTTTCCTCTTTTGAACCATTTTCTGTGATATTCATATTTATAGGCTAGAAACATAATCAGGTTTTTGGGTTTTTTGCTCTTGGCTCGGCGAATGCACATTTCCTCCCCCTCCCCCACACACACCCTCAGGTTCCCTCGTGGGATCGCTGGGCCCGTTTTATAGAAATCTATGGGGCAACTGGGTCTCTCCGCGGCTGGCGACCCGCCTGCGTCAAGGGATTGGTGGGCGTGGGAACGAGCGAGCCTGGTCGTCTCGCCTCCCCCTCCTGAATCGGGGCAGCAGGGAGGGGGGGACGGGGAGGAGAGCGAGAGCAGGTCTGATTGCCTCTTATCTTTCTGTCTTCTTTCCTGCCTGCCTGCCTTGCCATGTGTGGTTTCGGGACCCTTTAGCCACCCCTCGGAAGCAGCGCCGAGAACGTACCACCTTCACCCGATCGCAGCTGGACGTGTTGGAAGCGCTTTTTGCAAAAACCCGCTATCCAGATATATTCATGCGAGAAGAGGTTGCCCTGAAAATCAACCTGCCGGAATCCAGAGTCCAGGTCTGGGGGCTTTTAAAGAGCGTTTCTGGGGCTGGGGAGAGACCAGGGCCTCTGCCTGCGGGAAGGGGGTCGTTGGGGCATGCCAGTTGGCTCGGTTCGCCTACCGCTTGTCCCAAACTCAAGTAAGAAGGGATATAGACGATTTCCTTTTATTTTAAAGATTCTTCTGGTTCGGGGGTCCATTCTCGTGTCTGTTTGGTCAGGGCCATTCTGACTTTCGCTTTAGGACTGGTATTTATTGGGGTAAATGACTCTTCTTCGCTCAGCCGGAATAGTAATTGTGCAAGGATCGACAGGCCCAGTGCTGGAATGACAGAAGGGCACGCTGAAGATCCTTCTCGGTTTATTGAATCTGGCAACTTCCCTTAGCTCCCTTATCACTTTAGAGGAATCAATACTTTACAGATACTTATTTTCTCCTCTTCTCCAATCAATGTCAAGGCAACATCCCAGTCCTAAACACATGTCAATGGATACACTCCAGCCCAAGTTAGTTTTCACTAATTTCCATAGCAATCAATAGGATTTTTTTCTCATCTCATCTTGAGTGTGTCTACGTAAAACTTAGGGTGATAGTGGATGTAGCACATATGGTGCGCAAATAGTGGAAGGAAGGTTAATTTATTCCTCTTTAATTCTTTTATGTGTGAGATTAAGACTACATAAGCATTTTAAGACTGCCTAAGCAACTTTAAAATCATTTGACACCCTAATCCTTAGTGCACTTGTAACATTATCCACACTTGTTTATCTGGAAATAAATTTTACTGGGACTTATTCAAAGATATATTGGTTAAAATGCCACATTTCTTAAAACTGAAATCAAATTGATTTCATTGATTTAAAAGTTTTTCTTTTTGAATGTAGGGGTTATATTGAAAGCTTCTGGTGCATCTCCAATCCTCTGGTTGGTGGTTTAATTAGGAGTTGTAAAGTGAATAAACTTGTGATTAAGAGTCTTACCCTTGCTCCTTTATGTGAGGCTTTTTAAATTTATCTTCTCTTCTTTCCCCTGCCCCCAGTAACAATTCATTCTTCTCCAGTAGAAGTGAATCTCAGTTGTTGATTTGAAACTCAAATCTGGACAGAAGGATAGGCACCAAACTATCTCTTTAGGATGTAAATAAGTGTGTAATTAAAGTACAATCACACCTTTGCCATGCAAGCTGGATCCTTCCTGTTTGTTTGCTGTGTGTCCTATTTCTCACTGAGGGCAATTTGAAACCATGAAATGAAAGCATTTAAGGGGAGGGGAAAGAACCGAAATTGCAGGTAAACCATATAATAATTTCAATATGTATATGTATGGTTGGATCAAATAAAGCATGACAGATTTCATATGCAATCATCACACATCTGAGCTATGAAAAGAGAGAACATGTACAAAATCTGAAGTAGCCTTAAGATCAAAAACAATTTGTTGGGAAGTGATTGATTATTTTGCCAAAATTAAGACATTAAAATTTTCTGGCATTTTCAATCTATTTTTCAATCTACTTTTACTATGTTTTATGTTCTACTTTTGAAAGTTCTGAAAGATTGCAGAAATTATATATTTAACTTTTTTAAACAATGGAAAAAGCAGTTTGTGGATGCCTACACATTAGAAGAATGGAAATACTAGATGCTTGGATTCTGGACTAAATATTTAGGGGCTTGAATTAGTTCAGTGAACTCCCATTTACCTGTTGGCTAGTCTGCTTTTGGGTGGGGTAAATCTCTGGTGAGAAAGGCTGAAAAATATTATATGAATTTGACTTGTGTATAATCTGAATGAGAGATGGGTGCCCTACATAAAGGGGTTATATAAAAAAGGGTTGAATTGTGCAAGTGATGAATGTAACAGTACCTTTGCTGTAGTTGCTGCACTGGTGGCAACATTTAACATATACTGTGTAAGTGTTGTTTGTTGTGACTCTGCCTCAGTCTGTGGCGGGTCTTTCTTTGAAGAAATAGATATAAAATACTTTAATGCGATAGAATATTAACAGAGGTACATAAAACTCTGGATGCTGTACTCCATCAACAATATGGTTATTAAAATTTATTGCAACATGATTTTTATATTAATGAGAACTCTCTCAGGAAATACAATGGACTAGTAGAGCAGACAGATTAATCTTAACCTCTGATGAACAATTTAGTCTGTCCACCCTTTCTGACTTTTAATTTACACCTTTCACCTATCTTTTCCATAAACTAGTTTTAACACTGACTATTAGGAGTTTGGAGGTCTGATTCATGAATTGTGTTTATTTGGAATGGTATGGCAGGTGTGACATGTAGAAGAAGTGTTGTTGAATTTGAAAAGGGGTACCATCTCCATTGTCTTGGAAGTGGATGTAGCTGTTGGTTGGTTTGGTGTATCTTGCAATATAAAATGTTAATGAACAAGGATAATAAATTAATGATATTAAGAATCAAAATTCCATCTTGCTCCATTGAATGCAAGGGATGATACTGCTCAGAGGTGAATGGCTTGAACATAACAAAAAGTAGTCTAGAAAATAGGTAAAATGGTGAGGATATTGAACATCCTAATCTCTCCTCTGGTATAAATGCACCTTCTATTTTCTAATGTAAGGTATCTTAAAATATTAACACCAATTGGTAGAGGACAGGCAAGGAGCATTATAACTTACTGACAGCTTTGGGAAAAATTAAGCTGCCTGTGATGGAAGCAATGGGTCTGAGATCTTGATCATCAATAGTTTCCTGTCTATGTAGACTTGGGAAGATAATAATGTGTAAATTCTGTAGTATATCTTGTCCTGCTTGGATTCTTTTACTAAGGAATCAACTAATATCTAATCTTGGCTTCCTCTTTTATGCACTTTCTATATACGTAGATCCAGGGAAGGGAAATGTATTTGTGAGGAATGCTCTCCCCTCCACCCTTCCTTCAGCCCTCCCACTGCTATTCAGAATTAATAGCAAAAAGGATAGGACGACCTGAATGTTAAAGATTCATGTACATTTATAAGTTCCAAACAAAGTTGATTAGTCAAGAGTGTGATGCTAAGAATGAATATAGAAGCCTCTCTTCAAGATGGGGTTACTGAGTTATTGGGTTACCCTGATTTATGAGGAACCATTGATAAAGTTTTGGAAATTGGCAGGTACAGTGAAGATATAGCCAGCAGAATTGATGGCAGCGCTAAGAGAGAGGCGGAGATCCTGCCAACGGGCAATGAGTGTTGTGTGTTTTTTTCTAGGATACAATTGCCCGCATCAGGGATGCAGCACCCATCCTTGATCGCTTGGTTTCTCCTCTGCTGGACCCATCCTCTGAATACGTTCTTCTCCGCCCCACCTGTAGCTATTTGGGATGCGATAAGCCAGACTTGGTGGCTTCGCTTCCTGACAAGGAGGGAGGGCGCGGCAGGCAGGATCAGAGAAAGGACTAGAATGAGAGAGCAGGTACATAGGACTGAAAGATCCCTTTTTCGGTCTAGAGCCCCTGAGTACTCCAGATCTGTTTGGCGGCGAAGGCGAAGGTAGAGGAATTCAATGAAAGGCGGGATGGAGGAGAAGGGATGGAAGTGACAAGAGAGTTGGTCGTAGATCGGACTGTGGGGCGGAGCAGGGGAGGTCAGACTGGGCCTGCCTCCTCCCTTCGGGTCCCCCCTGGGAGAACAGGGTCTGACGGAGCGCTGCCTTTGCCTCTCTTCGCAGGTCTGGTTCAAGAACCGCCGCGCCAAGTGCCGACAGCAGCAACAGAGCGGCAGCGGCGCCAAGAGCCGGCCGGCCAAGAAGAAGTCTTCTCCAGCACGGGAGAGCTCCGGCTCCGAAAGCAGCGGCCAGTTCACGCCTCCCGCCGTCTCCAGCTCGGCTTCCTCTTCTTCGTCCAGCTCCAATTCTTCGGGCCCGGCGCCGGGCGGAGCGGCCTTGAGCAACCCGGCGGGCGCGGGGGGCGCAGCGTCAGGATCGGCCTCATCGGCTGCTTCGCTGAGCAGTGCGCCGTCGGCCGTGGCGGCCTCGTCCATCTGGAGCCCCGCATCCATCTCGCCCAGCGCCGGGCCGGAGCCCCTGGCGTCCAGCGGGGCCTCCTGTATGCAGCGCTCCGTCTCCGGCGCTTCGTCCGCCTCTTACCCCATGTCGTACGGGCAAGGCGGCGGCTACGGCCAGGGCTACCCGGCGCCGCCACCCCCGCCGCACTCCTCGTCCTACTTCAGCGGGGTAGACTGCGGGTCCTACCTGCCCATGCACGCGCCCCCGCACGCTCACCAGCTCAGCCCGATAGCGCCCTCGTCCCTAGCGGGCGCCCATCCCCACACCCACCACCCGCTCGGCCAGAGCTCCAGCCACCACCATCATCACCATCACCACCATCACCATCAGCCTGGCTATGGCGGCCCCGGGCTGGCCTTCAACTCCTCCGACTGCCTGGACTACAAAGAGCCGGCCCCGACCGCCGCCTCCTCCTGGAAGCTTAACTTCAACTCCCCGGACTGCCTCGACTACAAAGACCAGGCCTCCTGGCGCTTCCAAGTCCTGTGAGGTTTGCCTCGGCCCCCGGCCCCTCCCTCCTGTAGCGCCCACTTTCTTCTCGGTTCCAGTCGGGACGGGCACTTTTTCGCCTTGCAAACGCGCTCCATCTCGGCTCGCTCGCCTCGGTCTTTGCTCTTCCGCGTGCTTGACCAGCTGGTGAAAGCGGCCTTTGAATTTGTTTCAAGAAAGGAAAGACGCTGTGAGCGCCCGTTTGAATAGCCGACCGCTTCCAGCCCTCTTCCCCATCGCCGAATCTGGGCTGAAGGCTGCTGGGTCAGACCTGCTTGCCCTTCCTGGACGTGCTGCTTCTTATCCCGCTGAGTTGACTCCTGACGTGTTATTTATTCGCTCCCTGGGATTATGTTCAGGATCGTAATTTTTTTTGTTTTTGAAGCAGAAGAGGACTTTAAATCGAGGTTCATCTTTCTACTTCCAGCCAGTCCTTTTGCCCAGCCGGCTAGCTTTGTGACGCTCGCTCGCTCGCTCGCTCTGTGCGTGGCAAGACAGGAGAACAGGACGCGCCTTTTGCTTTCTGGCCGACAGCAGACTTCGTGTATAGACCTTCTCACCGCCCTCCCCCATCCCATTCGAGGACCCCCGCACCCACCCCGCCAAGTTCCCTCTGTAGGTTTATATTGCATAAAAAAAAAAAAGCGGTAGGAATGTACATACAGGGTTTAAACGAGATCCATTCCAGCGACCCTTTTTAAAGAAACAGCTGAAGGCGAACGCTGGAGGCTCTGCAGGTCGGAAGGGGGAAGGAAGGCCACCCCTTCTCCCCCAGCCTATTGTCTTCCCTTACCCCGTTGGGGAGGGGGGAGGGGGAAAGCGATTGCTCGGAGGAGTTGGAAATGGGAAGCAGGGGCGACGTGCTCGGGAGAGGAGCAGGGGAGGGGCGGCAGGGGAGGGTGGGCAGCGGAAGGCGTGCTCTGCCAATGGAAGCGAGGTGGTGGCATAGCATCCCGGGTTCGCCAGTGCAGCATTGTCTAGACCCGTCTCAAAACCTGGCCGCGGGTCTCCGGACAGATTTTTGGCCCGCTTGGTTCTTGGGGAGGGAAGGGGAAGACAGAGAGAGGACAAAATGTAAAGTTGATAAGTTACTCCGTTAATCCAACAGTCACCTGTTGACATGTAAGGCAAATCCTACCCTTTATCTACATATCCCGATAATAAAAATCAAACTGACGAAAGCCCCTGTCTCTGTTATCCTTCCTGGGAAGATAGGGCGAGGAAGAGGCGGGAACTGCCTTCCCATTAGCTGAGCTTCTCTGCTGGCCTTCGCTTGGGTAGAAAAGGGGAAGATCGCTGTTACTGCCAAGAACGGCGACGAAGGGAAAGTTGGCCCGCTGCACTGAATATCCCTGAGCTGCTTTTTAATGTCTGTAATTGGATTGGCGTCCAACCAAAACTTTGATGGGTCACATACGCAGGGGAAACGGTGTGATCGGCCACCTCCCCTGGCTCTTTCTGCCAAAGTGGAAAAGTTAACCAGGGCGAACCTTCCTCGAAGACCGGAGAAGAAAATAAAAGGCCCCCTGTAGTTGGGCGGAAATGTTTCCATCTTAATTGCTTCCAACTGCTCCCTCTCTCCGTCACAGGGCAAACGGGCCGGACCGAGAGATGCTAGAGCGGCGCTGGCCGTGACTTTCTATAAATCCTCTCGCGCGCGCAATTGTCTTCTTGGCCCCTTTTCTTCATCTGGTCACTTGGCAAGAGTTTCTGGGAAGTGAATATTTATGAAACTTAAGGATTGTTGTAACCCTGTCACTCTAGGCTGAACATAAATGTCAAGAGCAAAAGCGGAATCTATTAGCTAGTGAAACCGAATGATTAGAAATACCCTCTACTATGATATCGAAGAAAATTCAAAGGATGTTTAGGATTTGGTAAACAGCGAGGAGGGATCACTGTTAATTCCACTACCATTTCGGCGCTCACCATAGTAAGACTGCAAATCATTTCCACTGACGTCGATGGCGACTCTCAACAATACCTTTGTGTGCCACACTAAGAAAATCCAAAAGGTCTTTGACCAGGGTCGCACTTTTTATGTAGTAAACCCCACTAGAATTAATCTGTAACCTCAACCTAAATTGTTTAAAATTTGAGTTTAAGTGTAAGATTCAACTGCTGGAAAAAAACAACAGAATTAATCACATTTTTAAATTTTTAAAAAATCTATCTTTATCTTTGCACCTATATTATACCTGGAAATACATACTTTTTTCTTCCTAAAAAAGCAGGAGTTAAAATGCAATGTATCCTATCAGAAGACAGTAAGGGAAAAGTTATGCTAGTATTACAAGCCAGAATAATAGCCAGGTTTCCTTTCTTTTTGAAAACTTTTTGAGTTTCATTTTTTTTTAATTCTAAGAAAGAAAGAGAAATTTTTACCTGGGTTAATTTAAATTCAGGTGAAACTAGCTCTAGGTTAAATCAGCATATATATTGTTAACTTTTTTTTTTTGCTCTCATCAGTGAGACAACTGTTTTTACCAGTGCAACATCTGTCGGTGTTATAGAGTTGTTCCATTTTTCCCACTCCTCAAATGGACTGAAGTTTGGGACAAATTTTTATTTTCAATAACTGATTATTCTCAATTGTTATTTTTTTATTGCGATTTTATAATTAAACGAATTATTCGGTTTGGGAAGCAAAAATGATATAAGTTTATACTTATATAAACGATGGTTGCGGAAAGTAAGGCTAGAGGCAATATTTCACACTCCCCGTCTAAAACTCAAGGAAGGGGTTTGTTTTCACCAGGGGAGAGAGAAGAACTCCTGTTACCGGAAGCGGAAGATGCGCCCTTCTGAACCGGTCTTTAAGCAGCGCCTCTCCCTACCCCATGAAGGATCCCCTCAGACTGGGAATTCCCGGCGGCTCTCCCGAGGGGGGGGTCAGCTTTAACGCCCAGCTTTTTGGATTTCTTTGGCGTGAAAGAAGTGCTGCAGCAGCCACCCAGCACTGGCAAACTCGCACCGTTGCACATCAGCCTTTCTCGACGTGCAACGTGGCGCGACCCCGGCAGAATTCTAGACAGCCACTTCAGCCGCCAGACGAGAGCGCCCTCTTGGGGGATGGTACGCCTCCTGCTCCCACCCACCCCCACCCCGTCGCTTGTCAGGAAGAAAAAGGACGCAACTGGGAACGGGGGCCTTCAAAGCCTCCTGGTGAAGCCAGGAGCCCCTGGAAAAAGACCGCCTCCTTTCCTTCGTAAGCTTTCCGTTAGCCTGGCTAGCGGGGCAGAAAGCTGGGTGGCTGCGGGTGTTAGGAAATGACAGGAGGGCGCAGTTGCCAAGGGAACACGGTTGCGCGACACATTCCCTGTCGCCAGGCTTCTGCCGGGATCCGGTGCAGGCCCCGGGAGGGAAAAACCGACGAGGAGGTTTGGCGCCTTGGTAGACCAAGCCGGCCTCTGCAACTTGACACCAAAGCGCCGAAAAGGCAGTCTTAGGCCCCTCTGCAGTAGCAGGTGCCCAGACATTTTCCCCTCTAGGAAATGCGAGCAGACAATTCCTTGGAGCATGGGCAGAGCGCTAATTCCTAATACGCCCGGATTAAAGGGAGATGGGCTTTCAAGTGGCCCGTTCTGACTTTCCGGACCTCTGATTTAGTCATTAAACTCTGCGTGACTTTGCACCTTGGACCCTCTCTTTCTCCTCCGCGCCAGCGTCTTTTGAGGCGGTGATGGTGGATAAATTGTTGCAGAAGGGCAGAAACGTCAATATAATTAGCATAATCGTTTAACGTGGTTGCAGTATTCCTTGGAGAGCAGCTGGACTGAACGATGCCTTCACTCATTCTCCGATCTTACACTTTCTTTGCACACTGGGGGAGGGGGGGGAGCGCCATAGGAGTGTCGGGAATGGAGGCCGGATGTGCCTCATCCCACCGCGGTGTAGGGTTTTTGCAGTACTTCGGTAGACTTCAGCCCTCCCGTGCACGGCCCTTGTAAGCTAATAACGTAATTACTTTAAATCACACATCTATGATACTTTTAATGGGACCAAATGAGAGTTCTGCTGTATTAAGTACGTACTTCCCCACTCCTGGGGTGGGAGAATCGACGAACGAAACGTTTTTCTGGAGGCTGCCAGAGTTTCGGTTTTCTTCCCTCGATCCTTCTCCTTCCTCAAGCGAAGCAGCTGCTCTGAGCCATTGGCTGAAAACTAGGTTGCCTGAACCGATCCTGCTCCCTGCCTCACTAGGGGCTGCTGCCTCTTAGGTACTATGCTCAGATAGGGACTCACTGGATCTTAAGAAAGTGGGGAGGAGAGAGCGTTTGGGTCGGTTTCCCCCTAGCCCTCCCGCCTTTTTCCCTGCTCGAGAAGCGGCTGAGAGAATTGTTGTTTAGCTGGCTCAGGTAGGATTAAGCTACCAGACTGACCGGGGAAGCGCCGGTGCTCAGGCACTGGCATCTTGCCTCGGTGAAGTCCGGGGAGGCTGGGCAAGAAAACGCGTGGAGCTCTGAGCTCACGAAAGAGAACGGCCGTCGGGAGAAAAGTTTTTCGGGCAGCTGCGCAGTGCCGCCTTTTACTTCCAGCAACTGGAGGAAGGCGCTTTTCTCGGCTGCCGCGCGAATCGGCCGAGATTGTTCATCGCAGCGCTCGCGACTCCTTTTAGACCTGTAACCCCTCTCTTTAGGAGAGAAGCCGCCAGTCGGGCACCCGGCCGGCCCTCCCCCCCCTCCCCCCCGCCGCCCCGTGGCCGAGGATTCCAGCGCCTCGCTCGGGTAGGTGTTGCAAGAGACCGGCAGGAGCGTGCGAAGAGCCGGGCTGCTGCCGGGCGAACCCGAAGCGGAGCCACTTTTTCCACACCTGCAACGTAATTAAAGTTCTCCAGGGAGCAGCCCTCTTGTCTTCTCCTCCCCACTCCGCGGGTCACGTGGCAGTGGGCGAGCAGTCGCGAGAGGCGGGCACTCGAGAGCCCAGGAGGCCTCGGGCGGGCCAAAAGGGCGTTTCTTCTCGGCTGCGAGGTGCCCTCCGGGAAGCCTGGTCGAAGGGAGGCGGGAGCGCGGACCGTTCGAACAGCTGCACCGCGCGCTTCCTCACGCTGTTTTTTTCGCCAAGTCAGCTCGGCCGGTGCCAAGAGTTGCGGCACAACCAAGGGGAAGTCGTTGCCGCCACCGTGGTGCCACCGCCGGCGAGGCAAGGGCGTTCGGCGCTCCTCCAGCGTGCCTGTGACTGAAAACCCCCGAGGCCGAGTGGCTGAGTTCATCGGGCGCCTGGCGGAGAAGCGCAACTTCTGGAAGGTTGCTCGCTCCAAAAGGCCCGCGCAGAGATGCGCCGCTGTCTCTTTTCTTACAGCGCTTCTCCGCGGCGGGGCGGAAGCAGCGGTTTGTTGCTCTGCTCGCGGTGAGAAGTAGCTGGGCAGCGGGAGATTCAGAAGAACGGGAAATTTTGTTTCCGCGGAAGCGGTTTATATCAAGGGCGCGCGGCTCTCTCCCTCGTTGGTTGCCGCGTATCTTCTTTGCCCAGGTTCCTTTGCTTGAGGGAGTCTGGTTAGTGCTGGCCGAGGTCGGTAGCGGAGTTCCAGGTCCGAATGCTTCCAAACTTTCGCGTCATAAAACTGGAAAAGGTTTCATGGGCAAACGATCAGATTTCCCTACCAAAGCACTACCAGGCTGGTATTAATTACTCATTGGCATAATCTAAAATAGTAAAATAAGACAAGCGGTAGGACAAATGCGCCGGTGAGGTGGAGTCAACATTTCAGCCATTGAAGTTTCTTCTGCAATTCTATTGAGTCCGCCAGTTTGTCATTTTCTTAATATTGAGGTATTTGCCTAATCCAAGAGCCCAAGCAACTACTCTAGAGAGCCCTTGCTATTTTTCGTGGGTGCGAATTGAGTTTGTATTCAAGTCACTTTTAAATCTCGCTATATTGGTAGGTTTTCTGTGTTCAAATTTGAACCAGGATACTACAGTGGCTCTTGCGAATCTAGTCTCTAGGTTATATTACTGTATATGAAAGAGGCCAAGGCTACTGCAACCAAAACCGAGGTACTTGAGTAAGAGCCATCTCTAAACAGATCGTTCAAGAAAATCTGCTGAAGTGGGGCTTCCACAAAGGGGTAGAAAAAATCCCAAATGCCTATTTTACTTGGTTTAGAGCAAACTGGAATTAAATTGCACTACTTTTTTCTGAATCCATTTGAAATTACTTCCAATAAACATATGGATGTATTCTTATGGCCCACATTATAGCTTGGTATGCTCAAATAGCAATTTGGTTGGTTTTCACTTCAGGATGTCCAGAGATCCCAGAAAACCTGATGCCATGCTTGGCTAAATTCTTGCACTAACACAACCACTATTTGGGATTGAAAAGCAAAATGGCTTATATCTACCCATACATATTTCAGAGGGACACAGGCATCGTAACATGAGAATATAAAATTAATGTCTCCAAAATAAAGTGAAATTAGGACCTAAATCCAACAGCTACATTTAAAAAGAAAGAATCTTAAGATCTTAGATCAAGATATTTTTAAAAAGTTAGAATACCAATTTAAGAATGCAAATATCGGGCTGACTATGCTACTGACAATGCAGGCTAAATTACAGATTTTCTTCCATAGCTTCCTTTAAGTGAACAAAATTAGCTTCCATAGCTTCAAAGTGAACAAAATTAAAGGAAAATATTTTGCTCATTCTCATGTCAATATTTTCAGTTTGGTTTTTTTATCCAGTTGCTTTGCTCTATGATCTATGTGACAATGTCCAATTTAGGCAGGAATCAAGATGGTTGTGTGCCAAATCTGTGAACAAACCAATCCAGTTTTGTAAGGATGTGAGGCTAACATCCTGATGAAACTGACTTTTCTTGAGAGTAAATTGTTTCATAGATTTAAAACAAAATATTCTTTTAGGTGAGATGTTCTTTAAAAGTCATTATTGATTCCGCATTCCCCATATTCCCAGTGTGTCGGATTAAAATTAGTTACACCCCACATTTAGATTCTGGAATTTGGTTCCCTTGAACTCAGTGGGGCTGTGTAGAGAATAGAAATGGGCCAAATGAGTTGAGATGTATTTCTTCCTGCTTTTCCAAAGAGGGGAAGTCTACTGCAGTTCTACTAGATGTGGTTCGCCAACATTTGCCTTTGCGGAGCCATCCTTCTACTTCAGATTTCAAGTGACCTTCCTGCATTACTCTGAGTTAACTCATTTAAGAATTCGAAGAAAGGATGTACCAGAAGGCAATTGTGCCTGTATATTATTCACCTTCAGGGCATAAGAGGTTGAGCATCATGTGGCAAGACACCTCAATAACAACAATAATGGCCATGTTGAAATGTGCACCTAGACTAATTTCAATGGAAGAAGCCAAGTACACAGCCCCCCAGAAGATCATGAGCCATGGACTCCTGTCAAGTACAGAAGGAACTTGAACAACTTCAATTTAATGAGCTTTCAAGGATCCTGCTAATTGGGAAGGGAGCATTGTTTGCTGAGTCCAGGCATATTGGTTATACTGCAGAATCATCAGCTTCCTGCCCCTCCCATAATTGGAGGGCACTCTGATTTGCCAGGCCTTGTGCTCCTCTCCAGCCTCCATCTTTTTTGGGGGGGGTTCTCTCCCATAGATAATTTTTCCACTAGGATGGTGGTGAAGTTACCACACCATTTGCCTGGCTACTGTGGCAGGAGTGGGAAGGCAGTCATGCATTTCCTTGGTTGTCTGGCAAATGAAGCAATGACACTGTCAGCTCTCAGGTTCAAGAGGCTCTTTTATAGCAAGGTGGGAGTGATTACTGACCCTTGACCTCATTGTGCGGTGCCTGTAGCGCAAACCCAAGCTTAATGTTGCTGATTGTCTAGATGGGAAGGAGAATCTTAGCTGCTTAAGTATGTCCATGCATGGTCAAAATCCTCTAGCAAGTTGATCACTGGCTGCAACCCCAAGAACAAGTGGGAAGCCAGGGAGAATGATGAAGTGCAACTCTCCGGGTGTACGTAACAGAAAGTCCTGTGTTGATCCTTATGCTCTCAGATTAAAATCATTTTAAAGAAGAGTTCGCTTGCCTAAGGCTCACTCCGTGCAAAAATAATCCGCACGGAAAAGTTGGATACATGCCAACGATTAGACTAAAGTGTACGAAGTCAGCCCTGTGGCTAGTTGCCAATTCATTGGGCTCTAGAAACCCAGCAATTGGATTGAATACATTGCGTCGTGCCAACGTTTCCCATTTGTAAGGGAGTCAGCCGATGACGAAAAGAAAGTAATGTATTAAATACTTTAGGTTTCTAATTTGAATGGATGTTGCAAACACCAGAATGCAAAACTCGGAACGATCACTCCATCTGAAATACTTTTCCGATTAGTACCTAGCGTTCCCCCTACTAGACCTATTGACACGCTTTCAGAGGATTTACTTTGCAATCCTTCCTTCCCCCCAAATGCTAGGGACTGAATTCGAAACTCTTCACGTGTAAAATAGGACTTTCCCCCTTTAAGGCATTTTTGCTTGAAATCGAAAAGGGGGGTGAGAAAGAACGCCGGACAGTTGACGCCTTTAGATTGTCGGGAAAAGTCTGACCCCGGTTTACAAAATGACCCGGATAATAAGCAGAGAGAGACAGCAATAGTTATGGTATACCGAAAGATTCTTCAGGATTACTCGCTGGTTACTGGGAATTACTAAAAAGCCACCACAGAAGTAAGCGCTGCTGATTGGGTAAGTACCGTAGAACTAAAGTTAGCGCTAAGGCGACACAGCGGAATCCTCAGAGGAGTATCCTCAGACTGAAGAGTTCCGCGGAGTATGGATTAGGATTGCGCCTTCTTGTGTTGCGCGGAAGCTCAGGATTGTTAAAATTGTTCCATTGCTTTTTCCTTCCGGGACGAAAAACCCCTTTGCGCCTGAAGCAATGAGCCTGTAAAAGCTTTGAGATTTTACACCGCAGCCAGGTCAAGCCTGCCTTACACCAGAGGATCAAGACGATCCCGGAGTTGCGTGGGATAGAGATTCTTGCTTTAAAAAAAAAAAAAAGTTCTTCCAGTTGTGGATTGGGAGAAATGTCACTGTTCACCTCCGAAATATTCATTTTGGAACAGTGGCTCTAAAGTTAAAAGTCGCGGATGTTCCAAGGAGGGCTTCTGTATCTCCGGCCCACTTAAGTGGGAAAGATGGCAGAGGGCGCCTAAGGCCCTGGGGCAGCAGGAGGGGAGACTCGCTTCAGTTCTCCGCACAGCGCCCTCTGTTGAAGCGCCTTGGAACTCAAGCGACGAGAGAGTGGCAGGATTAACGGTGGCCTGTTGACCCTCCGGAATTGTTCTCTCCTTCCGGAGCTCTTTACTAATATGAGGAAGAAGTCATGTCCCATCTATAGTACTTCCATTTAACTAAAGGACTGTTGGAGCAACATAGTGATAAAACTTTCCACTTTGCCATCTATCAAAGAACCAAATACTTGTATTTTATCTAGCCAGGTCCCCTAGATGTGTTGAATTTTTATGATTTATTTAAACTTTTTATTGTTGGATAATGGTGATTTCGTTCCTCAGATGCCTCCATGTTCGCATTGTAGGATAGCAAGATAAAAATAAAGCAGTTTTCAATTCAGAAATACACATTTGGAATGATAATGCAGTAATATGAAATATGTTCACGTAATGCTTTTGATGAAACAGAAATTCAGTGTTGGTGGAAAACTCAATCCATACATAATCCACCTATGCAACTGAAGCTAGAGGGCTGGAGTTCCCAAGCAGCATAATTAACACTTCATTTCATTAATTTAAAGTAAATCAAGGGCTGCAATCAGGAGCCTCCATTTGGAGTTCAAAAACTTAAAACCTAAATGTGTGAGTAATTCCCCCCCCCCCACTGCTGAACAGTTATGGTTATAATGGGATAGGTATATGTCGGTAGGTAAGAGTTTAATTGAAAAAGCAAATACGTTCGTTTCAAGTAAATATAAACATCAGAAAATCAAACTGAAATTATCTTACTCTTTGGAGAGACAGAAAATGAAAGAATAATTTATGTAAGTAAATACAAAACTATGTACCCTAACTGTCTACGGAGTCACTAGAGTATATGTCTTAATGATGGGCTGCAGGGAAAACAAGTGTTTCTTTCCTTGTTTTTGAAGTGAGTATTGTAAAAGTGCCCAGGAGCGGTACTCTAATTAAAGGGTCTGTCAACATTTTTATAATAAACAGACTTTTAAAGATGTGTTTTGTTTTGTTTTTACACTTCAATATTTCCGAATTGTCTGTGGAGATTTTGCTTCAGGCAGATGGCACAGAATGTAGAGAAATTCTTTTATACTTATCAAAACAGAATAGATTTTCAATCAGACCTGCAGCCCAGTTTAACTAGTTTATTTCCATTGTGGTCGTGTGTCCTATTTAAGCTCTTCATCTCAAATTGGGCATTAGGCTTTGTAAGAAGGAACATATTATACAGTCAGTATGAGAAATATTCAGTGCCTCTACAATATCACTTCTACAGAAACCAGATAAAACATTTGGAGAGCAATTTGATTTCAGTTTGAAAGTGGAGTAGTTGGAAACATGAATTGAAGGAGTGGTGATTTCTTGTAATTTTTCTGTGGATAAAAAGAATAACAAATTGATTAGACTTTTTTAGAACGTAACTTATACTAGAAATTAAGTCTATCACAATTTTTTTATTAAACAGGTAGGTATTTGTCCCATATATATTTTTGATGAAACCATTATCTCTAGAATTTAACTGAGAAATAAGCAGGGACATGGCACAATCAAAATTATAATTTGTCAGTAGTTATGACTCTAATGATTTCTAAGTTCAGCAGAGCTTTGTTTTCTTAAATAATTGAAGCTGAACATTTAGTTTCTCTTCAAGTAGCCATGGCTACATATTCGTTCTCCAAACGAAGAGTTTAATTTAATTTGTCGATTTCAAGTATATGATGGACTGCAGCAGAAATTTTATGGAATTAGATAGAATAGGATTGTACATATGGTTAATTGGCAGATTTGAAGTAAAAAAAATTGTTATAAATTGAATATTCCCAATTTAGAAGTATATGTAGCATAACTACAATTCAGTTGTTATTATGTACTGCATTTAAAAACTGAGCTTAGTTGATTTCCTGATATTAAAAATGAAAAATAGTATTTTATAGCTAAACCAGTTTAGGAATATTATTGATATTCTTATGTAACCATATTAATTGTTCAAAAGCAGACCCATTTTCATCTATTTATGTAATAGAATTGTATATCCAGTTATTTTGCATTCATCTCAAAAATGTAACTGTTTTCTAAGGATTTTGATATTTTGTTAGCACTATGTACACTTTAATTCTTATAAATAACTTTCAGTTATTTTTTTTTTAATTTAACCAATTCCCAAGTTGGGAAGAATAGGACAAGGAGCTGCAGAATGTAGGAGGTGTGAATGCCACAGGCAGATGTACAGAGTGCTGATAGGTGCATGGCTGCCATTGAGTGTATGTAGATGCTGTGGGGATATACAGGTGCCACGGGCAGGCACTATGGAGCCTAGGAGTATGTGGGTACTTCAGGCAGGTTCTGCAGGCAAGCAACAGTGAGCATTGGTGGGTTTATGGGTACTGTGACCAGACACTATGGAGCACTGGCAGGTGTACTTGTGGCACAGGAGAGTTGCAATGAGTGCCATGGTTGAGTAGCAGGGTGCCAAGGGCAGGGATCTGTGAAGCATGAGCAGGCAGAAAATGGGTGGGAATTGGAGTGATTTGTGATTCCCTGTTGGCATCCCCATTTTCTTCACTTGTGGGGAAGCCAACACAGAGTGTCAGAAATTGTCATCATATGATAGTGACTTGCTGCAATGTCATAGTTGCCAATCAGGCACTGAGTCTAAGATAACAATTACATGACTGTGGGGATGCTGCAGTGACTGGAATACAAGGACCCATCTTAAGGTCCCCTCATTCAATGCTGCCATAAGTTTGAACATTGCTGAATGAGTAATTGTAACCTGAGGACTGCCTGTATTTGTTTACCAAATGGTCTAAGATTACCTGTTTATTGCTTTATTACTTTTCTATCACTCTTTGCCGCTGCTTCTTTTTTTAATGACCCTATTTTCCATTTTGGATGGCTGCTTCCCTTGAAACTCTGCACTTTTTCCTCAGGTACTTTCAAATTCAACATGAGTCATTGAGAATGTTAGAAAAAAAAGAGAAATCATGTATTTCCTTTATTTGCAGGATGTTTCCTCTGCTTGGGGATTTAATGCCCTACTATCTTAAAATTAAATTAGTCTAATGTAGTTTTTTGAAGACAAAAACACCTAGAGGTGCATAAATAAGTTTTGCAGTTTGGGGATGAAGTGGCATTTCAATAATAGAGAGTTAAAAATATTGTTGAATATGAACTGACTGCTGGTTAAATCGCTTAGGTTTTGAAGAACCAAATATTTTATGATTAGATTCTGTCCAGACACATCAAGTCTGGAAACACTTTTGTGGAAACCATTTGCAAAATTAATGTTATTTAGCATGCATAATTTTTTTCTGAAGCATATCTTTATAGAAGTGTATTCCATGATCTAAATTGGGTTTGCCTTAGGTGAATTTTGCTAATTTTAGAAATAACCCAGGGCATTTTGCATGGTTTTGTTTTCTTTATGTTGGGGTTTTGTCGTGTTATCAGAAAAGAAAAGCCCACTTTATCCCAACAGTGCTTTTTCAAAAGGCAACTGGACTTTGGTTTTCCTTGAGATGTTTTACTTCTCATTCAAGAAATTTCTTCAGTTTGCCAACTCAACTGAAGAAGCTTCTTGGATGAGAAGCAAAACGTCTTCAAGGAAAAACAAAGAAAGTCCAGTTGCCAAGAAATGACCAGGATGACTTAGAATCTCTGTAGACACAAAGCCCACTTTCCTCTAAATTTCTAACTAAGGAAATATGGTTAAAACAAATTATCTATAGTTGCAATGTGTTCAAACCTTGGATTATAAGATCTCATTTTAGGATTTGGATTTTATAATATTTATATTTTTATCCAACACTATTCCCTCCTTCACCTAGCTTCCTGTCCTCTTGTAATATCCTCTTATAATAATTCATTAAGGCTCCAACAATTTCATCTAGCAGTTTCCCTAGCTGTACAATTACAGTACAAATACTATATTTGCATGTGTAGGAGTTACCATCTTTAAACTGATGAAATTAGTTGGAAATGAGTTTGAAATCCAACACCTAGTTTTTCTGGACTAGGTGTTATGAACTGAAGAACACTAAAGATCTCTGAAGGATCTTTGTATCCTATAGTAGAATATAATCCAAGATGTTTTGAGAGACTGTTTCATGGATAAAGTTAAATAGATAAATGTAAAATGGATAAAGTTGTTTTATCCATTTTTGGGGGAGAGATCCATTCATGCTGTATCTAGAAGTATTAAGATATAAGATATATAAGAAGCAGTTGAAAGCATCTTTTTCCCTCACCACCTTATGAAAAGAACTTCCAGTAAGCATTTCCTTTTTATTGTTAACTTCCATGTGCCAGTACAACTGAGATGTTTGGTGTTCAGGCCTTGAAATTGAAGACATGAAACTTGGAGCCACTTAATATTGTTCTTAGCTAATTATCAGATGAATACTTATTAAAAAAACTAATACGGGAGCAACACCGTATAACACCGAACAATATATACGGTAATTCATCTGTTCTAAGAGAGTCAGTACTAGTTTATTAAACTAAGCTCTACTCTCCCCTCCATTTTTGTTCTTGATAGGATACAAGCAAAAATGAATCTAAAGTAATACTTAGCAGATATTTATATTGTTAAATAGAATAGCCTTCCTAGACTGTTAATGTATCAGGAACACATTTGAGAAGTGAAGCATCCTTGTATATTTTAGAGTGAAAAAAATTTCTGTATAATAATAATAATCTCCCAAGACATCCATCTGAATGAACTGTGTATATTTGCTGCAGAAGAAAAAAAAGGGTATTTTAGTTCTAGGCCTGACTTTATAGAAATCGAACAAATAAATGGGCTATTAATTATAATTAATTCCTCACAATAGATACACCAGAATAATGACACAGTTGCTGTGTCATATTTCTAACTTCATCACTTGTATTTCATTTAAATATTTCTAATGCCTTCAAATAATTACAGTGCATTGGACATTTAAAAGTTGGAGAATATAAAGCAGTGGCAAAACTAACAGAATACAGATAGTAGCCAATTAAAGACCACAACTGGAAGTGGCAACTTCATCGCTAAGCAACAAGGTTATTAAATGAAGCATATGAATGCACCATACTTACATCAGTTTTTTTGTAGTCTTTAAGCAAATCCCTCACAGAAGTTAAGCACAACATCATGGGACCACAACTTGCAACTTACTGTCAGCTTCTCCATTGATTTTCTTGTCGGAAGCTGGCGTTGAAGCTCACAAATGGCACTTATATGGCCGTTGTGAGTGTTGTAAATGTGCTCCAGTTGCGAAGTAGGATGCTGTGTTGGTTGCAAATTCAAGGACTGATTGTAAGCATTGTTGTAAGTTTAATGATTGCTAAACAGGACAGTTGTTAACTGAGGACTGCATAATATCAATTTAACCAAATTTAAACAAGAATGGTTACCACACGTACAACACATCACGCACCATGGTAAATACAAGCTCTTACAGTATCACTTTAAGGAGGCCTAGATGCTTACAAATATCACAAATTAGCAAATGTATATAAAAAGACGGGAATCAGAAATAGTTTGTTTTTATTATGTCTGGGTAATCTACGGATAGATTCAGATTGTGGAAATGTAATAATTCAAATGTCAACCAAGGGATCAAGTCCCAACCAAGGACCTAATAATGATTAAAGTAACATAGAATTATTATTATTGTGCGTCACAGTCAGCCAGATGTTTAGACTGGATTTAGCATTTTTATCCACCCATCGAGTCTTTCCCAAGGGCCTGGGATAGGCAAACCTGTTGTTCTCTGCTATTCTGCTGTCTCCAGCCTCTACCCTGATTTCTTTGTCTTTCTTATTGACAATTGTTAGGTTTGGGTTGTTGTGGCAGGTGCTTATCTGTTTGAATTCTAAAGTGTTTGATAGACCACTTTAGTTTCTTCATTTTCCATTGCTTTGTCTGTTTTGTGGTCCTACCAGTTCTTGCTTGCAGGCAAATGGTATTTTTTGCAGATATTCACGTGCACGGCTGTTGCAATTTTGTTCATGCCGTTGTTTCTAGTCAGTCTGTGCAATCTTCTTCCAGCAGCTTATTGTTATCCTTTCCCCCCCATCCCCTACTTTTCAGGTATTTTAATTTTTAAGTAACACGTATAACATGAAAATGACATAGAACAATGTCACAATATTTTTCAGCATTTCTTAAAATATAAAACCAATGCAGTTACTTTTATACTTAGTTTCATTGATTTCAACAAAGTTAAATCTCCAGGTACTTAAATTCTGCAGTGAGTCAAGATATGTAGGTCTGTAGAAAAAAATCAGGTGGGTGTTTTACAGATTGTAGCTTGAAATTACCTGGGAAGCAGTTTGAAAAAGTTTTATAGCAAAGATAGGAAACCACATCTCTCAAATTTCAAAAGCTTTCTGAAAGGGATTGTTCCTTCCCATGGATGAGACAGTGGGAATAGGGGAAAAAAACCCCTGTTCTTTTAGATCTGGTTGAAGTACTGTGAACTGTGGTTATGCTAATTGGTGTTTAAGTTTCGTGTAAAAAAACGGACTAGTATTAATTAGAAGATATCTTATGCATGTTAAAGGAAAGTTATATGATTGGAGAAAACAGAGCAGAGTTTAATGAGCAGCATGTCTTTTGTGGAAACTCACAGTTTTGTGAGCTATGGAGATGAAGCTAGTCACTCTGGATGATGGTGCGCTAATTGTGTTGCTTGTTATTACCATGATTATGGTTGCATTTCTTAATCCTGGTGACTGTGCTCTCACACATAATTTTTTCACTTATAATTTGTCCCGATCTACCTTGTGACCTCTTAATATGCTTTTGGCATACTATATGAATAATCTCAGGTCACTTAATTATTTTATCTAGTGTACCTGTATAATTATATAATAACATTATGTTTAGATTGGATTTGTGTTGTTCTATTTATACCTTAAACTGACTTTTATATCTTCATCATGCTATTTACTTTTATGTAGAAAAAGTCACATAAGACGCAGGAAGGGGAAAAGATTTTATTATTTTGCAATATTGGGATCATATTCTTTTTTTAAAATTGTTTTTATTATGCATTTTCCTTTGTTATGCATAACGTTTCCATTTCTGCAATGGCAGTGTACTGTCTGTATCAAATCTTTTTTAAATACATAGTTTTATATACACCATAATTATAACCATTGTTCCCATAATACATACAATGTAACCTTCCCTTCTAATCACCCTATACAGTTTAATCTATAATCAAGTATAAGCCAGTGATAATATTGCTTATGGTATTATTGCTTATATATATATATATACTTTTATTTTATTAATCATCCATAATTATAAATTACTAACTTCTGCTTCTATTTTCTAATCATTTATAAAATAGGTCCCAAGTTAAATAGTACTCTGTTTCCTCTTTATCCTTAATTTCCATCGTTAACCTGTCCATTTCGGCACAGTCTAAAATTTTACTTATTATATTTTCATCTATAGGTATATTTTCATTTTTCCAATTTTGTGCGTACATAATTCTTGCTGCTGTTACCACATGTAATATTAAATATGTAATTCTTGCTAGGTATATTACCTAGCAAGAATAATTCTGTTTTTAAATCTATTTGTTGCGTTGTCATTTCTTCTAACCACCTTTTTATCTTTAACCAATATTTTTTCGCTATTGGATAGATCCACCTGATATGGTAGTAGGAACCTGGTATCTGTTTACATTTCCAGCACTCTGGCAATATGTTTTGGAACATCTCTGCCATTATTGCTGGTGGCAAATGCCATCTGTAGAACATTTTGTAAAGGTTTTCTTTATATGTTGTTGACATCGTTAGTTTGTAGTTTATTTCCCAAAGTTTTTGCCAATTGTCTAATTCTATAATATATCAAAAAAATTTATATGCAAAACTATCAGTTTCTTTTACATGTTCTTCTTCCATTTTAAAATTCAATAAGTAGCTACAGTATATATTTTATTATTTTATCATCTGTCCCTAGAAATATCTGATCTAGTTCTAGAACTTTTTTATAGAATCCATATATTTCTGCATCTTTCTTGTATTTCGTTTGCATTTGGATATATGACCACCAGTCCAAATCGATTTCTTGATTTTTTTAGTTCCTGTTTCGATTTTAAGTCCCCTGTTATCTTTATATCTTACAATTTTTTCCAGTTCAAGTGCATGTGGATGTATTAGCGCTTCCATCGTGGATAGCCAGACTGGTATATTGGGATCATATTCTGTTGTGTATGCTTTAATAGACTGACAGGGAGCTCTTCTTCTAAAACAAGGCTTTATTTAAGGTCAGTGGCATAATTCATTTTAGACCATAAATACTACTATCTGCAGGAATTCAAATAATACATGGTTTGTCCTAGATAATTGTCTAATGGGTGTACACAAACATACTTTCACATAGGTGGTTTTAATATACTATTTTACATATTCTAAGAAGCTGATTTTTATTCTGTATGTTGATTCTTTTTAGTGGGGAAATAGACTATATAGTTTGTTTCTGATATTGTGTTTACTTTGTTCTATATAACAAAAACTTACAGTCTAGAAAAATATTACCCTAAGTGGAAAACAGCACATCAAATGAAAATACAGCAATGTAGGGAAGTTTTGTTTTTTTGTGGAGAAGGGAAATAGACCAGGAATCCTTGTACTTTTCAGCTGAACTTTAAGTCAGAAGACTAAAAAGGATTTGAGCATTATAGAGAGGAAAATGCAAGCCATATAGAATTTACAGCTGCAATCAGAAGAGAACAATAATTTGTGAATAATTATAGTAAAAGTAATTATTATGGCTTGCATTACTATTGGTCATATAAAGAGAGTTGGAACTATTCTTCAACCAGTTTATTACCTGGAAGAAAGCTGTATAGCTCTAGTACAACAACAAAGTAATAATTCTGCCAAAAACTCTGGTTTCTGAATAACTACAGTATTTGTTCTTGAATGCCAGTGTTTTACAAATATGTAATTTGGTAAGCAATAGATAGAACTCTATCAAGCTTTCCGTGAGCAAAATCAAGTCGTTTAGAATACCAAAATTAAAATGGATAGAAAGGAGATAGACAAGGGTATTTAGTTACTAAATATAAACAATAGATAAAACAAACACACAAATACATACAATTTAATGTCTGTAATCATTGCACGGATTATTGTTATAAAAAAAACACCACAAATAGCTGTTAAGTGATATAACCTTTGCTTGCTTTTCTTTTTTCCCCTATGTTTTTAATGTAAAAAAAGTTTAATAAAGTATATTTTAAAGAAAAGAATACCAAAATTAAACTAATATAAATTCCAACCTTATCAAAGTTACTTTGATCTAGAATCCAATTAGATTTATGCATCTCAAACTGATTAATATCATATATAGAGTATATATATTAACATGCCTTTTCATATTATAGAAAAAATGCCACTGAAGGAAATATTTTGTTTTTTCTTCATTACGTCTTTTGGGTAACCCACATTCTACTTTAAGGCAGAAGATGATTTAATTTAAGAAATAAGGATTATTTATTTAGGAACATGTTTGACATTATTTGATTGTCATCTACCGTATATGGGGAAAATGCATACAAAGGAAGGCAATCTAGCAAGAACTTGAGACTTTTTGCATTCTTAAATATATATCGCATTTCAGGGGCCAGTTTGGCTAAATTCCTTTCTTCCTACCTAGGCTTATTCATTTGATGATCCATCTTAAATGACCAGTAAAACCTCAGCAGATGTATCAGTGAGAGGAAATGACTAATGGCTTCCACTGGAGATGAAATACATTTTCAGATGCCTCACCAGAAATTTATCTTGCTCTACAGTTAAAATAACTTTCCATCTATCTTCTTTACTGTATTGACTATGTGAACTACATTGGAATAATTAAGACAAAGTAAGCCTACTTTGGAAAAGATAGACCCTTCCTTAGTGGGGTATATTATATCACATTCTATTTTTAAAAAATCATTTTTTGACCAACACGTCTTAAAGTTAAAAATAATGTGTAGCAAAACTAAAAAAAATCTCTCTGTGATTTTATAAGAACACGTCTTTCTTTATTATTAAACAAAAGAAATAGCATGGCAAGTTTTTGATGACTGAAGATCAAAATTAACATTTTGTATGTACCGTAGGATGTGATGGACAGGCTACAGATACAAAGAAATTGAATTTAGGCTTCTGTAAATTGGGTTGAGCTGGAATATCATGATAATAGAGATCCATAATGACCAGACTGGATTGTTATAAGGCAGGGGTATCAAGCTCGATTTCATTGAGGGCCGCATCAGGGTTGTGTTTGACTTTGGGAACCCAGGGTGGGCATGGCCAGTTCAACGTCACTCTTGTCGGGGGTACCTGTGGTGGCCCAAGTGCTCTGCCAGAGAAAAGGAGGTCCTGAGCTCCATTTTCATCTGCAGTCATCCCAAGCTCCGTTTTTGCTGGCAGAGGCACTGCGGGCAGGTCCTTTGCTGTTTCCAGAGTGGCCCCACAGGTCAGATCTAAGCACATCACGGGCCTTGAATTTGACACCTTGTTATAAGGTTTCTCCTGAGCATTGTTTATAATTATTGCAGAATTAGGTGATTGGATTCCAGTTGGCTTAATTTGAGGAAACCATGTCCAGAACGTCTGTAATAATTATTTCTTGTTTCTGAATTCAAAATATTGCTGTTCACGTTACATGGTTTGAGAACCAAATACTGCTTATTTATTAAAGTCTTGATAAAACTAACCCACCAACCTTTAGAGTTCCATTAGAGCAGTGCTTCTCAATTATTTTCTGTCATGCCCCCCTAGGAAGAAGAAAACATTTTTCGCGCCCCCCGCGATTGGATACAGAGACATAAACACGGGGCTTAGCTTGTTATGACAGTGTTTGCCGAGGTCAAACGCGCCCCCCTTTATGGAGCCTCGCGCCGGGGGCGCGCCCCACTATTTGAGAAGCACTGCATTAGAGGTATATTGCTTATCGAGAAGCAAGGGTTTTTGTGTGTGTGCGTAATGCATCCATTAAAAAAAACTTTCCCCTGGTGCTGATATTCCATTCTTTTTAGTTATTTCAGCCATATTATAGGCAGATTGGTTATATTTTTTTAATTGGTTGTACAGTTTATTATTAGTTACATGATAAGATTTAAAAAAATACCAAACTCTCTTAGTTTGGTTTTAGTATAATTCTTGATAATACTTTAACTCTTTTATATTTTTAATCTTTTATCTATTTTATTATTTGTATCAACCTGTAAGCCTCCCAGAGTCACCTTGTAGGGGAGATGGGCAAATAAAAAATTAATAAACAAACCATTTAAATTTTGACATATTATCCAGTTTTGAATAAAGGTCTGGTATATACACATTTCCACATAAATAAAATAACTAAGAGATGATGCGTTCTACAATACAGGGGACTTTCTTTTAATGTCTTGCATCCAATAAGCATGTGCATATACAGAGGGGTGGAGTACGCACAATTGTAGGACTGCATAAAAAGAGTGAGAAAAGCCCATGTTCCATTTCTAGCTAAATCCCCATTCAATGCTTTGAAAGCACAGAACTACAAGAAACCCGTAGAGGTTTTTTTTTTAAATTGAAAACTGAGATTTTAGGAAATGACACTCCTGATCTTCTGTACATTTCCAGCATCACTTCCTGTGTGTTTTGAAATCAGAATCCTCTTAGCATGCAAAGTAAATAGATTATGATATACTGAAGGATTAAGGATCACTGTCTGGTGTCAGATTAATCTCTCATACAGACCATCACACGAACTGACAGAAATATGGCTGCAATTCAGCAAAATAGCTCTGTGGCTCAGTAACATATGTCAGCATCCTTAGGGTGAATAAGTGAAAGCCCCCCCCCCCCCCGATCTTTTGTTGGAGCTGATCTATCTCAAAAAGGTGCATTTACACATAATGCTTTATGAGCCATATGTTCTTCTTAAATGAGAAAAATGCATACACACCATTTAATACAAAATCATATAACATAGTATATGATTAATCTATTTAATAAATTATTATTACTATCATTATTATTGATTCATTCATGTTTATTAACATTTCTTCCATGTACTTATCATTCTGTTAGTATTCAGAATTTTATGTACTTTCCTGGGCTACTGAGGATACATGGATTTTTAGCATGTATTTAATGCATTTATATGACCTTTACTGTTAAATATGCTTTATTTCTTCTTTGTTCTCATTAAATCATTATAGCTAATAATATATTATTACAATATATAATTCTAGAGACACTATATTTAAAAGGCAGATCAGAGAAAGCCTCTATTAAAAGAAAAAAAATTAAAACTTTTCCTTCTCTTTATTTTGCAGGGAGTCATTTTAACTTCCAATAATTCTGATTTTAAGATCAAGGTGACTAACTCCTCAGACTGCAAAAGAAAGATTATATTGTGATGCAGAAATAAACCATGTGAAGAGAAATATAGTTATGCCAAAAGTAATGTAAGTTTTCCTTCTCAATCTATTTTTCATTAGTGCCTAAAAAGCAAAATATTAAAGAACAGAAAATGTTGAAAAACTTAGATTTCTTAATCTACTCTGGCTTCTTGCCAATTCTCAACTTTCTGGGCTTCCACAGTGAGTTTGGTGTTGATGGCAGGAAGATATTGTTAGCATATTCCAAATTATTTAAGAAGAAATTCATTTTTCAACTTAGTATGAAGTATATCTTGAACCTCCCTCATGGTTTTATTTATTAATTGATACATGTAATTGGTTGCCAAATCCCAATGACTCTCGGTGGACTCCCGAGGTTGTCTGATATTGTCAACTGATAAAGATTTTATTAATTTATGTGTCTTCATAATCTTGTTGGTAATATAGTTCCATTGCACATAGAATTCTTTGTGTAATTTTTGGTTAAGGACTCAGACACTGATGGGGAAGCTCCTTAAAAAGTAATTTGTGGAACAATGTAATTCAGTTGGGCAGTTTAAAATTATTCAGACAACACTATGATAATGTAAGTCTTCTAGTATAACCAGCAGTAGACTCACCACCTTCTCAGTCGGACCACTAGCAATATATATTGCTCTTTTTATAATAAAGTTGCAGCTTATTTTTTTGTGGATACATGTGTTCCACCATATCTTTGTTTTATTTTCACCTACATTGTAGTTATGGTAAAAACCAAAGTAAAGCTCGTAGTTTTTACATTGTTTATAGTAACTGTAGTTAGGTGATACGCTTTAGTCAAAATCTATTACTCCCCCCCAAATAAAAATACAAAAATGTAAAGAAAGTTATAAAATTATGTTTAATAATACAAGTAAAATCTAGTCAGATCTATTTATCAATCTTTAAAGTACATTATTAAAATAGTTATTATCTCTTTATAGTATCAACAAGTATTAGTAACCCTTCAGTTAACATAAAATAGGCTCATGAGATAGTTTCCACCCAAGGCAAAAAATTATTATGATATTCTAAATATTTAATGGTGACGGTGATTAGTCATCACATATATTGCTCTAGGAAAATACAAATAATATAGTAAATATAAGGCCTCTTGGCTGTAGGTAAATGAATTTATATGACTGACCTAAAAATAGTAAGATTCAGGCAGAGCTGAGCACATTTAATTTCCCTTGATTTAACCATTTATGCAAGCAGTTAATATTTACTAGTGAATTATTTGAACATTATTTCAGAATCTGTTAGTTGAAAGCTTCTTGTTTTTCACAGCAAGTGATCTGTAGGGCCTTAATTTTCTTACTATGCATCAATATTTCTGGTTTATACCAGACCAAAATGCACTACTTTGATAGAGCTCTTTCCTCTAATTTCCTGCTGAAAGAGAAAGGGGGAAAATAATAATAGTATATGATATAATATAAATTCAAATTTTTTGGCTAAAGAAAGGATTACCTTAAAAACATCAAATGAAGAAACAAAAGCAGAGGGTCACCATTTTGATATAAATAAAGCTAGCAAAAGGTAGAGATTGCTTTCCTGAATTTGTTTTAAAATGAGAGAACTACCAGTATTTGTAATTCAGCTTAAAAATACAAGTTTCAAGTCAAATGTCAAATATATGTTTTTGAGAGAAAAAAGGTGGACATTTTGCAATTATGGCCTTAGTAATTATGGCCTTAGTAAGTAATATATTGGGCCTAAAATATGAATCCTGTACTAAAGAACATATTTCTTTACAATGATGTATTCCTTTTTGTAACAATCTACAAATGTTTCCAGCTTCCTGATGGAAATAAACTACTGTAGGCGTGGAACTTGAAACAAAAAGAAACTTGCCATAATGCAATATTTAGCATATGTTCTAATCATTTCAATAACAAGTTATACATTTTGGCAGGAGAAATGTGCAAGCTACAGCTGCTTCAGGCTTTTTTGTATGCTGACAAGTTCAAGTAAAACTTTTAAGATTTTTTAAAAAGCCTTGACATGTCAGAATAAATCAATCTTGAAAAAAGACTAGCAGCTCTATCTGATAGTATATTAGTTCTAACAAAGAGACTTTAATATAAAGTTGTATAACATCTGCATTTCAACAGGTAGCTAATATTTTATGGCTATATCCTCTAATTGGTGCCAGCCTAGTTTAGTCTTTAAAGTAATGCAAGTAAAAAACACAAAGTAGACTTTTGAACAAATGAGCTGACCTTTACTAGCAAACCCAAGACTTGCACATTAAAATGGTTTTCCATATTTTTCTCTATAACGAAGTTTTCTGCTATCCCAAGTGCCATAATAATAAAACAGAAATCAATTAATATTTTCTCCTATATTTCCAACATGATTCTCAAATAAAGTTTCACTATCCTTAGAGTGAGACTCTTAGGCAAGATATGAACTATAGTTTTGAACATACTGACTTAAACATTGAAATCTGCTATATTTTAACTTTCATAAGGCTTTGAGTTGCTGGCTGGAAATAATAAAAAAAGCCCTTTGGGGACAGAGAAAATGAAAAAAGTGCTTACCTCTTCCTCATGCACTTCCTGAAAAACTTCTAAAAGAAACCCCAAAACAAATATCTTGAATAAATTATTAGGAAATCATATAAAATGCTTATAATTTAACTAACTTTTTAATGTTTTAAATGTTGCATATTTTTTTCTACATGCACGTATACACATACTGTACCTATGGATATAAGCAATACATTTACTGATTATATATGTTTACTACAGATACTGTGTATACATGGAGTAGCCCATCATTGCTGTTCCCTCCGTATGCTTTCTACATGTGCCTACTCTCCCCTCTCATGAACATCTTCCCCCTTATGTAAAAAAAACAAACCACACAGATAGTAGAGACAACATGCTTTAATAAATGTGTTGGTAACAGGACATCTAATGACCTTATCTCATTTATTTGCATAAAAGTGTGGCATCTAATAAAGGAGAATATTTGTAGCTTAGGGTTGAAATGAGGGATCCTTGGTGCTCTCTGAATTTGATTGCTTTCTTCCAGACGTTTCATTACTCAAACTAGGTAGTGTCATCAATGCACTGATGATGTTACCTAGTTTGGATAGCAAAACATCTGCAAGAAAACAAACAAGCTCAGAGAGTACCAAGGACCCCTCAGTGTAGCATCTTGAGTTCACTACTCAAGTAACAATTCTATGGTAGAATTCATGAATCTATGTCAGTAGAAAGGGCAACAGTCAAGATGCAGAATTTCATATTCTTCCCGAAGGCTGAACAAGCAGCTCTGCTTATCTTCTTCACATCTTTCTTTTCTTGGGAGTAGCAAGTACCAGGTGAATAATAGTCTGTGCCATGTGCCAGGTGTGTACTACAGTTTATTATTGGTATGCATAGAAAACTGGGTGGAGTCCTAAAAGCTTGCCTTTGTGCCAAATCAAGCTTTAAGCAAAAGCAGCTCATTTAATTATTTGAAATGGTAAATCCTTCAGCATGCAAGGTGATTTTCATAATACAATCCTGTGCACGTCCACTCAGCAGCAATCCTGAGTCCAATGGGGCTCACTGTTAGAAAGTAACATCCTTGACTATTTTTCTGGAATAGCCTCATCCCAATTACCAACTTATTCCTACTACCATCTTTTTTTCTTCTTCAGTATTTTCAGTAGGTCCATTGATATCCAATAATCCAATGTCTAGTATACCCAATAATATCCGTACATTGTTTTATCTTATATAAATATAAAATGCACATAGGATTTCCTTCTGCACGATTGATTACATTTTTCTTCCTATTAATTTCTCTCTGTGTTTCCTGTTTTGGGAACATATGAGCCATTTGTGGTTTTTGACAAAAGAGATAAATAGTCAGAGCTTTTGCACGACTTAAACAATGTTTTCTAATGTCGTTCACAGATTCAGAGAAACAATGGTGGACTGATCAAGTGACGAATATATTTCTGATAGCTCTGTTCTGAATTGCCTTATCTGTGACCCACAGACAGAGCTAAAAATGAAGCAGAGGCACACAACCTAAAGTTCCATGAACTACATTGGCCCCACAGAGACTTGAGTCCCCAAAGTATTTTTTGGTCCTGCGATATCCACTTTGAGGAATTCATCAAAGGAAGTGGCATATTTCTGGATGAAAAATGATTAGACTTCCACAAAAATAACATCCTAAATTGATTAATTTATTAAAGCATAAGACAGAAGCAGGCAAGCAGGAATAGGTACACTATCAATATTTTATTCTTGTTCTTCCCTATCAAGATTGTTCTCAGTTTGTCCCGGCTTTCCTCACAGCAGATCTAAATCTTGGTTTGATACTGACTTTATCAAAATAAAAAAGGCGTTCTCCTCCTGGTAGCAAATGCTTTCCAATGTAACAGTACTTTCAATGTATTTCAACCAGTGGTGGAATTTAAATTTTTTTATTACCGGTTCTGTGGTGGGCATGGTATGGCTTAGTGGGTGTGGCTTGGTGCATGTGGCAGGGGAAGGAAACTGCAAAATCCCCATTCCCTCCCCACTCATGGGGGAAGGATATTGCAAAATCCCCATTCCCACTCCACTCCTGGGGGAAGGATATTGCAAAATCCCCATTCCCACTCCACTCTGGGGCCAGCCAGACGTAGTATTTGCCGGTTCTCCAATCTGCTCAAAATTTCCGCTACCGGTTCTCCAGAACCTCTCAGAACCTGCTGAATTTCACCCCTGATTTCAACTCTTTCTAGAATAAAAAAATCTAATATCAAAGAAAAGGCAAACTGTAAAAGAGAAATGGGGAAGTTTAATTGCAGCTAAGTTTAAGAGCCCATCTTGAATATGGGATTCTAGTTAACAGCTCTTAATGATAGAGGTTTTTGTTTAACCTGCCAAATATCTGTAGAATCTTGTGAGAATAATTTCCAGAGTATCTTCACAATGGAATAATTAAATAATCCAGTTGTGACTTACTCTCAAAGTGATCTTCCTGACTGGCTGCTTTTACTGTATCTACATCAGAGCTTAAGGACCTTATTGCGGTATACAGTTATGACCTGGAGAATCCCTTGGAAGTGGATTTATCTCCCCAGAAGAAAGAATAAGGATTGGTGGCTTCCAGTGATGACTGCTTTATTTACGACCATTAACAGTTCAGTATATTTTCTATTGGACTGGAATTGTATTGTTTTTATCCCTTTGTATATCCCTTTCTAAAGGAAATAGACTTGACCCTGCCCACTATAAACCAATTAACTTGTTTGAAACAGAAAACACTAAAATGTCTATCTAAAATAATGGAATTGGATCAAAAGTAAACATATTTTTGTTGAGGAATAGGCTGGGTGGAGGGCTTCTTCTTGCTTGATGTGGTAATTGGTGCATTCAGTTTTTATCTGATTGCATATATTTCTGTAGCGGTTTTTGAAATTTGCTACGTAGCCCTTTTTGTTTCTTCTCCAGAGGGCTTATTTTTTTAGATTGAAGTTTTTTTATTGATATGGGTAATTTGTTTTTTTCTGGTTTTGGTGGTAGTTTGTGGTATGTAAAGATTAATGAAACTTTATAGTGGTCTATATCTGTATCTATATATCTATATATCTATATATCTCTATCTCTATATCTCTATATTTTTATAGCTCTATCTCTATCTCTATCTATCTATCTATCTATCTATCTATCTATCTATCTATCTATCTATCTATCTATCTATCTATCTATCTATCTATCTGTGGGAAAAATGAAGGGCTTCCTTAATAGACTAAAGACTACTCCTTGTCAGTTTTCTAGTCGTGAGTTAGATATTCCAGATATTTCTGGAGCTGTTCCTACACAGACAATGGTGAGGCAGAGGTCATGTTAAGCTCATTACCTTATAATTCAAATTTTAATTTAATCATTCAGCCCCCCCCCCTTTTTTTTAAGCATCACAGTACTTTACAGCCCTCTCTAAGTGTTTACAGAGTCAGCATATTGCCCCCAACAATCTGGGTCCTCATGGCCACATCCAGTAGAATGCTTCAATCTGTTTTGAATGTAGATTCCCCAGAACTTTCGAAATTTCTGATTGGAAAACTCTACTACTCAAGTCACCAATTTCTATCACATTTTTCATTATACATATTTTATAGCACCCTTACCTGTTTGACATGCAGTTTTGTCCATTTCCAGTTTAGTAGAAAAGTCTGTCAAAAACTCACATTCCCTTTTGTCTACTTCACTAGAAAAAATGGAAAAGCAAGGAGTATTATCCAAAGGTCCGATGATTAAATGTGCTGATGTACTTTAATTATTATTGTCTTCAAGTCAGTTTTTTAGTTCCTAGTGACTGTTTGGACAAGTCCTTAAATGTTCCTTGGCAAGATTTTGGAAGGTTTGCCATTGCTGGCTACTTTGGGCTGAGATAGAATGATTGGCCCAAGGATACCCAGCTAGCTTTGTGGCAGGACTGAAACTCACAGTCTGCCACTTTCTAACCAGGTTCCTTAATCACTATGCTACACTAGTTCTGATTCATTTTAATGCAATCATAATTATGTATATAAAATACTTAAAAACTGTGTTTAATGATAAAAATGGTACAAATAGCAAGAACTGTAGCAATAAGAAAAAGAAATCAAATGTCCAAGCTAACCAAAAATAAACAGACACCCCCCACCCCACCAAAGAAAAACCAAAACTAAAATTGAAGGCATTCCATATATAGACTGCAAATAATCAGAAGACTATTAGATGGCAGCAAAGAGCTAAAACATAATATCCTTTGTTGCCATCTAGTGGTCTCCAGATTTTTTCAGCCCACATATGGTGTACCTAATAATATTTAGAGCATGGGGGTCAAACATTGCCATCATATGATATAACATGACATTTTTCCCCTTTGTGGAGCTGGGGTGGACGTAACCTGCGCGTGACGCATCCGGCCCGTGGGCAATCAGTTTAACACCCGAATTAGAGCATAACATTTCTTATGTATTCCTGTAAATTAACTTGTGGGACAATGACAACCAAAGAAATCTGTCTTCATAAAAAGTTTATCAAATCTAGGTTTGGCTGACCCAAATAAAGTAACATAACAAAATCTCTAAATTTCATAAGATATCCCATATGGCATTTTACTTATGTATCGAGTTTCTGGGAATGGAAAAAGTGTGTTATCTTGCCATAGAATATGAACAGGATAGTATCATATGTATTATTTAAATTGGTTTCCAAAGGCTTCAAAGCAGAAAGATTTTAATTCTATTTGTTGAAGCATGACCTGACTGAACAGAATCCTCCACACCTAGGGGGTATATCTTTTTATATATATTTTATATATACTGCCACACTAAGATATTTATTATTTTTATAAATAAATTATTTTTATATCTTCTGGTTGTGCAAACAAGTACATTGTAACTGGTAATCAGAATTAAGGAAAACAGTCTTTCAGGGCAATTTGCCTATTCTAATTTTTTTATTGAGGAAAATATTAAATCCTCTATAGCTATACATCATGAATGTGTTAGAAAGGGGGGAAAATAAAATAAAATGAAAATTGTCTTTCAAAAACTTGAACAGTAAAAACCCCTGTCTCTTCCCATTGTGAAGAACAGAGAGATACCGTGTTTCCCCAAAAATAAGACCTTGTCTTACATTTTTTTGAACCCTGAAATAAGCACTTGGCCTTATTGCCATGCGCTCAAAAGCCCAATCGGGCTTATTATCAGGGGATGTCTTATTTTGGGGGAAGCAGTGTATCATTTAACTATTCTATGTTATTGTCCATTTAGGATCATGATGAAAGAGAACAGAACTTGGAATACTTGAGCATCAGTTTTCTCTCTGCCTCTTTTTCATTAATTTATCATCATTTTGAAAGGGCCAACTATGGAAGCAAAAAGATAACACAGAATGGAACCCTGATACAACATTTTATCAGAAGACAATAAAATCAAATCCATTAGTGATTGGTTTGGATGTATTATTTATTGTTTCATTTTGGAAGCAAAAATTAACTGAACTGAACTGAGTTAACTTTATGCAAGCTACTGTGAATCTATAGGAATTTTATAATTCTCTTTGAGCCATGCTAAACCACAGTGAGGCAGATATCTCATCCTAGTAAGCTTTATTGGCTCAGGCAAAGAAACCAAGGAATTTCATTGGAGACTAGATTAAGAGAGTTTCTGTTCTGCTTTCTACTTCCATTATCTTCCCATAGTTCTTGATCAGCTTTTCTACACATAGTTGTGGATTCCTTGGTGAACTGTAAATAGCTTTTTCAGCTGCCAAATTGTTGTAACCCCTTCCATTTGTATGTTTTTAACAGAGCTTACAGCTATCACTCCTTTCTGGACATCTCTTTAAAATTAGCCAAAACTTGGGCAGATTTTATATATTCTCAAGGCTTAAAAGAAGAAGTTACTTGCTTCCAGTTTTTATCATAGTCAATCAACACGAAAAGCCCCAAAAGGAATAAGTTTTATCTAATATATATAAATCTACCTAAATGCTTGTGCAAAGCAGTATGAAGTACGATTATTTCTAAGATACATAAATAGGTCTGATGCACTTATATCACATGCAGTTGACACAAAGCCAAGTTTAATTTGAATCCAAAGGGTGTATGATAAGTAAATAGGTTCTGTTTAAGCTGGCCCAGGTGGTATTCATGTACAAGTAATAGACTTTTCAGTTTTTCATTTATTACACTTGGAATACTACAGTAGAAAATGATTTAGTTCACTGATTGCTAGATACTTTTTTATTCTCTTTTTAAAAAAGAATGTTGAAAACCTCTCATTCTTATAGATGTAGTTATTGACAAAAGCTATTTGTTCACAAAAAAAGTTAGCTTCCAGTTAATATACAAGGTGATGTACAATCAGGCCCCAGTAATGAATTAAGTCCTTCTCATAACCATGTCATTCCATCATTAATCTGGTGTAAGAGAAGACAACAGATCTATTTAGGGTATTTTTTTTAAGTTTTCAAACAGCACAAGCAGCAATACTATATCTCCAAAGAAGAGATCAAGAATTATTGTCCTTTTCACAGCAGAAAATGCATGTTTCTTTTTTTAATAACAAACATCATTAACCCCAAATCAATCTACTTCAGGGCTCTTTACTGAAAGCTATGGCCATAATCTATCCTGCTGGTTCAGCAGGGGTTGGTAGATAAATGTCTAGGGCTGACAGGGACTGGCCCAAAGTTACCACAGTGGTTCCCACACCCAAGGGATAACTATAACCTGGCTGTTTCAACTTCTAGTCCAGCACCTTAATGGCTATACCATACCAGCTCCCATATCATATATCTACACATATATAGAAGTGAAGCCAGCTGAAGGACTTGTGTCTATGCAAATTTTTTAAATTGAAAAGCTGTGTCGTCATAAATTTACAATTTATCACAGAATTCTGATGACAAATCTTGAAAAAAAGCAGGAAATATGTCAAGCACTAATTATCTATCTCAAATCTACCCCATAGGATATATTATGGGAAAAAGCATAGAAAAAGAACAAAAGAACTTAAGATTCCCAGTCAAATGCACTATTTGTATCATAAAAGTATTTTCTATGTGCATTTTTCTATTTGGAATTTTTATAAGGCAAGTAACATAAGGTAGCATACAACAAATGGCTCGGTGGTACATTTTTTATTCAAAGTTCTAGAAACTTTTTCCAGCTTTCATTTACCAATTTCTATCAAAACCTGAGATTCCCAAATTGTTTAGTTTTTTAATACATTTTTTAATTTTTGTTTATATCTATGTTGTTTTATATGGGCTGTAAACTGCCCTGAATCCTTCGGGAGAAGGGCGGTATAAAAATTGAATAAATAAATAAAATAAATAAATAAATAGGACTTATTTTTAATGCTGAAAACTGATCCATTTCCAAGACAATAAGCAGATGAAAATGGGCAGATATTACCCAGATAAAGTAGTTTGTTCAATCTACTATGAATCAAGATTAATTTATTGTGACTGTTTGGCATGCATTGATCTTCTAGTGCAATCTTTCTGACACACCTTAAATGTTATTTACACATTGCAATAGCTTTCTAGCTGAAAAAAATTAGGAGGAAAGAAGATTGGGGAGCAGCAATTCAGGAAGAGAGAAATTTGACAGAAATATTATAATTTTAATTTTATTCCAAATGTATCTTTCTATTAGTATCCTACATAAACAAGTATTCAAATATTTTTACACACATTAGAAATTTGCAAAATCTTATTAGCCTATAGAGATTCTCAGTCATCCAAATCATGATTGTCCCAAAGGTACTTTTTCAAAAGGCAACTGAACTCTTTGTTTTTCTTTGAAGAAGTTTCGCTTCTCATCTAAAAAGCTTCTTTAGTTCTGACTTCAGGCATAACTGAAGAAGCTTCTTGGATGAGAAACAAAATGTCTTCAAGAAATAACAAAGTCCAGTTGCCTTTTGAAAAAGCACCTCTGGGACAAAGCCTTATTCCTACAAATGAAAACTTGAGGGAGTTTTAGTAATATAATGTCTACTGCAAAAAAAAAAAGTCCTACTAAAAGATACTAAATATGATACTGAAAGGATAAAAGATGTATTGGTCTTCTATGGTTAGACAGGATCTCTGGAAAATATATTAGACCTACAAAGAAATAAAAATTTTAAACATTTGCCAGCAGATAAACAGACTCCCAATAACTTCTCAAAATTCAACTTTCTCTCCAACAATGTAACCTATCTTTTTATATTGACAGATGAGGGTTTTGATTAGACAATCATGTTTCCTTACATATACACGTGAAGTAAACTAAAGTAACATACAAACTGTGTTACTTTAATAATTCTTGAGTAGGAATAATTGGGCATGAAAATCAGGATTATAATGGGTAAATTGTTACGGAGCAATTGCTGAATAAACTGAAGTAATAATATAGTAGTTACTTCAGTTTATTCAGCAATTGCTCAGTAACAATTATAAACAGATATAACTGTTTATAAGTTTATCTTATTGGTGTGATTTGGTCTAGTGGTTAAAAGGATCAGGCTATAAACTAGGAGACTGTAAATTCTAGTCCCACTTTAGGCATGGTAGCCAGCTGGGTGACTTTGGGTCAATCACTTTCTCTCAGCACAACACACCTCCCCTTGGTCCTCTAATACGAATCAAGAGCGAAGTATTCAACAATAGTCTGCATTTTAATCACTAGAAGACTCGATTTCAGCCACCTTAGGGGCATAGAAATGTAGAAAAAATTGAACACTTTTATAAAGAGATTAGGGTTCTTTATAGTTGTATAGATTACTAGTGATTCATCAAAATATTTGGCAGCAGAAATTTAAAGGTGCTCAGTCACAACTAGTTCCTAATTAATTTTGGGAATGTAGCTCAGGTCTTTTCTGTTGACTACACTTTCCTGGTATCTCTTCAGAAGCCTCTAAACAGCAAAAATATGTATTAATGTCAATTTAAAAGGGGGTGGAACTTGACAATGTTGAAATATATGCCAAGGATTCCTTAACATTAACATATTATGATCATGTGCATATTTTGTTACAATGTATATGCAGTCTCTCATCTTTATGACTTTTAGCAATAGACAATTATTCTTTATGCCAATATAAATTTATTACAGGGAGTTCCCTTTAAACTTGCATTTAATTTGGCATTTAAATGTTCACTTCTAAAGTACTTGCAGTAATAACTAGATGCTTTTTTTAAGAGTTAAAAAGGAAAGAGAGGAAAAAGTGATTGTAGATCTGTATTATTCTATGGGTGGCAGCACACAAGTAGGGTTTAATAGTTAATTAATTAATAGTTGGAGGGGTGGAGGCTCTTTAATGTTTGCTCCCTCAGAAAATAATAATCCCAGTTTTAGAGGGCAAAGCATTTTAAGTAGTTTTTTTTTTATTTAGATGGAAGTATTAATCACTTGTGATGACCTTTGTAGCTCATCAGGTACAGTATTCAACACAGTAATGAAAGAAGTAAAAGTAAAGGTTGAAGAACTTTGGAACTATCTGCAGCGGGAAACCCCTACTGTATTAATAATGGACTATAATGGACTTTTCTTTAGAAAAACTGAAATGTTCTGAATAATCTGCACAATACAATATATTGTATAATTCTTTGAAACTGATTTTTATTTCATTTGAGGGAATCTTCTAAAAAGGTATGCCAAGATCAGAACCTTAATCAATGCTAAATTCTTTTTTAGATTTTTCTTTTTTTTAAATCTAGTTAGATTTTCTTTTTAAAACTGGACAATAGTTTTAAACACATTTACTTGAAAGTATATTTATTTATTTATTGATTGATTGATTGATTGATTGATTGATTGATTGATTTTTATACCGCCCTTCTCCCGAAGGACTCAGGGCGGTGTACAGCCAAGTAAAATTCAATATATAAACATTAAGAGAAATTTTAAAACAAATTTAAATCTTAAAATATAAATAACCCCAGTAAAATTTCAGTCCAGTCCCGCTTGAATTTCAATGAAATTAACTAGGTTTACTCTAGTTTACTATAAATCGGGGTAATCAACCTTTTTATAGCTACCGCCCACTTTTAGTAGTAAAATTTTCTAACCACCCACCAGTTCCACAGTAACGATGATTTATAAAGTGTATTGTCGTCTGCACATGCCTCTCGCGCATCGTGGATTAGGTTTGGGGGGGGGTGCCAGCTACCAGCTCTGCTTTTCTGTTACAGCTGGGTGGTGTGGGGGGAGATGGGTGAGCTATTCTGGGATGAGGGTCTTTTGTTTGCGGTCGCACTATAGCGCCATTTAGTTTCACTTATGTAACGTGAACTAAATTTATGCACAGGCGATACAGATAGTATATTTTCAGAAATTTAAATTGTTACAGGAATTTTATGAAAAGCTAATGAAAATGTTTTTAAATAATGCTATGAATTTTTTTTAAAAAGTCAATTAAATTAAAAACGAGGAAAGTGCTTCAGTATTGGACAAAACACCCACCGCCCACCATGAAAACTGGAACGCCCACTAGTGGGCGGTAGGGACCAGGTTGACTACCACTGCTCTAAATAATAGGTTTAAGTCGGCTCTGTCCTATTGACATTACCGAATATAGAATAATCTATACTTACTAATGATAAGGATAAACATAATAATGGGAGTAATTAATCTTTATGAATGCATGCTAGGCTTCTTAAAACAATTGATTATTTACTAAGCTAGAAAACAAGTAAGGTTTCTTCCAAAGTACAGTAAGAAATCTGGATAGCAGTTTTGAATACTATATTAGGAATCACCACATCATTTAAAGTATCTACAGGTATCTCCTTATAACATCTCCCTATTAGACTATATAAATATTGCTATGTATTGTCAACTATCAAGGACAAAAGTCAGTTAAGCTATCCATCAGACCATCTACCATGTTTCCCCAAAAATAAGACCCTGTCTTATATTTTTTTGAATCCTGAAATAAGTGCTTGTCCTTATTGCCATGTGCTCAAAAGCCTGATTGGGCTTATTATCAGGGGATGTCTTATTTTGGGGAAAACATGTATCTGTATCTGTCTATTCTGTCCTGTCTGTCCAATATGATGCAACAGAGTTTACATGCTTTGGGTTTCATTCATTAAAGAGTATTGTGGGACTTAGGAAGTAGGCCTTCTTTAGAACAGCATACTCCTAGAGATTTGTAGCGTTCTTCTGACTTCATTTAAGTGGGCCTTTAAAACCTTCCTCCTAGATTGGTGGCTGTTTCCATAGATTAGAAGATATTTCTAGATAGGAACTTTTTCTTTGCTGTATATTGTTCAATCTGTTTTTTTTTGGTTTTTTTTGCATTTATATCCCGCCCTTCTCCGAAGACTCAGGGCGGCTTACATTGTGTTAAGCAATAGTCTTCATCCATTTGTATACTATATACAAAGTCAACTTATTGCCCCCCAACAATCTGGGTCCTCATTTTACCTACCTTATAAAGGATGGAAGGCTGAGTCAACCTTGGGCCTGGTGGGACTTGAACCTGCAATATTGCAAGCAGTTGCTGTTAATAATAGGCTGCATTAGCCTGTTGCGCCACCAGAGGCCCATTAATATTAAAAACCAGAGGTTTTTAATATTGTATATCACTCAGAGTTATCAAAAAGCAGGTAGCCATTACAAATATGATTAAATCCATCCATCCATCCCAGTTATAGTCTTCAACACTTATTCTTCCCATTATACTGTACATTTTAGATTTAGAGCGCTATTTTAAAATTTGACTTGGTGAACAGTTACATTTTTTTCTTTTTTGATAGTTGCCCGCTTTGAGCATTTTACCTTGTAGAGCTGTTGCATGTCGTATATTTGAGGAAATCATCACTTGTACTGCATGGTGGGAGACTGCCTTCAACTTTCTGTTCTTGTGGTGTCATACGCAGGTCCACAACAGGTTCTCTTAAATTATCTTCTTTGTTTTTATGTCTTGGAATCTCTACGGATTTAATAAATAAAACTGGTATCTTCTATTGCCAGAAAATAGTAATCATCTTTAATAGCAATTGGAGTTGTCTCTATTCAAGCGGCTCCTATTACTATCCATAAAAACATACAGTATGAAATTACTAGATGGTATTGTCACTTCACATATTGTTATGTGCAGTGGTAAAACCTATATCACTGGAAATGTTCACTTCTAGAAGGATTAAATACAAACTATTAGTATTCTGTCTAGAAAACCAAATTGACATTAATAACTGGGACAATATGAATATAATTCTAGCACCTTTTACAAAGAAATAACAAAAACAGTGGCACTCCCATAAAAATACTGACTTTGTGATTTCTCAGTGATAGCTAAAAAAGTGATGCCACTGCAGCTGTGGAATTATGTCAGGTGTTTGTAGACATTGAAAATGGCAGCATCTTCAAGATTAGCTAACCTTACTAGGGCATAAGATATTACAAACAGGACCTCACTTCTTCAGATGCTTAGAGTGGGTTTGCTGTTACAGGACTTTAAATTTAGGGAGTGGAAGAGGGAGAAATGGAGAGGGAAAACAAATTAGCAGCTTTACATGATTGTGGAAACTGAGAGGAAGAGACTGAGTGCCACTTTATCAGTTAACGAAGATTATAGGTTAAGAGCTCATTATTCTGTTCAAATCTTCAGTAACGGATTGCAATTTTTAATTGTTTGTAATTCAGCTGCCAAGGTTTCCTGTTCCACCACTATTTGAGGCCAGTGACAATTGTGCCATTGTCTTGTTTCCATTTTGAGATCTGCTGTTCGATTATTATCCATTTATTTTCTTATTCAAAAGGTATCTTGTTTTTCCTATGTAGACTTCAGAAAAAGGGATTATGACATATTGTCTTAGATGACAAACATATGAAAGCATGCCTAACATTGTGAGCAACAATTACCCTATTTTTTGGAGTATAAGACGCTCTGGACTATAAGACGCACCTACCTTTTTTGGTGAGGAAAAGAAATCTGCCTCTGCCTCCCAGCAATTTTGCCTCCTTGCAGCAAACAGCAAATAGCCTGCTTTACTTTCATTTTCGTTTTCAGCATAGCTTGATTAGCACAAGAAAAAAAAAATCTGCTCCCAGCAATTTACCTCCTTGAAGCAAACAGCAGGGCCTCCCACAAAACAGCTGAGAGTCGGGAGGCCAATCCAACCCACAATCAACTTGTGCTAATTAGGCTGTGCTGAAGCTGAAATGGGCTGTTTCTTCTTGCTGATAGCTGCAAGGAAGTAAATTGCTGGGAGGCAGAGGCCAAAGGGTGGAGGCCAGTGGGTGGGCAGGGCTACATTCGGTGTAAAAGACGCACCCAGATTTTCACCCCCTTTTAGGGGGAAAAAGGTGCGAAAAATACGGTATATTCAATTATTATGCTAAGGTAGCATAAGAAGTTATTTATGATAACTTCTTCACCATAAATAATGCCCATTCTTGCTTTAGGTGAATTTATATCTGGACCAAGCTTAGGAAATAGAAGTATTTGAAATCTACTGAAAATACCTAAAAATAAATAATTCCCAAAATGGAAATGATCTATTATTTTCTTATAGAAGTTTTTTAAAAATAGAATTAGAATTTAAGATAGTAGAAATTATAATTGCTGATATAAAGAGACCCACTGTCTTATTTTCTATCAGAATGAATTACATATAGTTTATACTGAGAGGTGATGCATGCAACTTTTCTCCTTTAATCTGTTGATGAACATTAGCCTATCTGTAAAAAACAGTCACCTATTCTCACAAAAAGCTTACCACATGCAATTTGATCAACAGGGGATTCTGACAAGTCTTAGAATTTCAGTGTTTGGTTTAGCACATGGTAATGCAGATACACTTCTTTGTGTTGGCACTGTGCCCAGAAATGGGGAACAATTTGTTTTCTCAAGTTTCCATTCTACTTTCTAAAGTGAAATTGATTTCAAAGGTATATTATGACACAGAAGAATGAAACTGGCATCTTAATATTGCATCATTAACAAGTCTACTTAACAGGAACCATTAAATATGCACAAAGTAACAGCTGCTCTTGTATAAAACAGCTTTTTTGGCATGAAAACACACTTGATAAGTGAAGATAAATCATTTTTAAAAATATCTTTTGTACTCTACATGATAAGTGCAGTTAATTCTGTATAATCTGATGTTTACACAGTACTCATAATGCAAAACCTTCTTAGGCAAGAATAAACCTTAAAATGCTGAAGCAAACATTTAATCAGAATACCTCATGCTGATTTTGTAAAATTCAAAATATTCAGAAATATATCTTACAAACTGTGGTGGTATTTACATCTGTTTTGCAGATATATCCCAAATGAGTCATTAAATCTGATTTTGTTTACTACTTGTTCAAAATAGCTATTACTGGAACTTTCTGTTCTTAAAGACTCATGAGAGGCATGGAATCACATTTACTGTTTAAGATGAAAAGACATTCAGCCCTCTTTAGGCCTAACTAGCAGAAAAGAAAGCTGCTTATACCCATATCCATGGAAACATTGTTTTTGCAAGTAGGAGAGACTGCTGTTCCCTTAACAGAATAAGAAAACTGGATGTTTGTCAATGGCTTAATACCATTGGATAATACCAAGGATAATCATTATTATCCTTCAGACATCTGGAAATTGTGAATTGAGACGCTTTTTCAATGTTTATTTTGAAATAAATTAGAAAGATACATTTCTTAATTTAGCTTCTCTGTTCAATACTAACACAAATAGTTGCACAACTGATGCCAACACCTTGTCTTAAAATCTGCTGCTTTAGACAGAAAGATGGAAGGAAATTTTCTGAGTTTGGTTCAAAACAAAATTAATACTGTAGAAATGAAGAATGAAAAAGAGAACACCTTCAGGCAGAGCCCCAATTCAAAAATAGCATCTTTAGAAACAACGCCCAAAGGGTTCGAAATGGCCATTCAGATGATGTATCAAAACTCTAGAGAAATACAGGGAGTCCCCAACTTACAACCACAACTGGGCCAAAATTTCTGTTGTTAAGTGAAACATTTTAAATGAGTTTTGTCACATTTTATAACCTTTCTTGCCACAGTTGTTAAGTGAATCACTGCAACTGATAAGTTAGTAACCCGGTTGTTAAGTGAATCTGGCTTCTCCATTGATTTTGCTTGTCAGAAGGTTGCAAAAGGTGATCACATGACCTTGGGACATAGCAATGGTCATAAGTATGAACCAGTTGCCAAGCATCTTAATTTTGATCATATGATCATGGGGATGCTACAAAGGTTGTAACTATAAAAAATGGTCGTAATTCACTTTTTTCAGTGCCACTGTAACTTTGAATGGTCACTAAATGAACTGTTGTAAGTTGAGGACTACCTGTAATATATAAATGCAATAATGAGATGAGAAGACACAGAATTGTCAATACTACCTAATTTTTAAAATTTTAAATTTTAAAAAAATTAAAAATAGCAATTGCATCTTAATTATGCTATATAGTATCTGACAACTTTATTTATTCCTTCCGAAATGAAAGCTGAGTGACTAAATCCATGAAGAAGATTCATAGTTATATAGTATTTTGAATTCACCAAACCAAGGTTTCCCATATTGTAGGGCCGATTTTGTTACTAGATGTAGTCTGGATATAGATAGTTATATCACTGTTAAAACCTATACTCATGAAAGATATTCAATTTCTAGATTAGCAAAAGAAAGGTGGCAAGATGTAGAACTCAACAATAACAATCTTCCTGGGGAGAAAAAGTGAAATAAAAAGAAATAGCAATAGCATTTAGACTTATATACCGTTTCACAGTGCTTTACAGCCCTCTCTAAGCAGTTTACAGAGTCAGCATATTGCCCCCAACCATCTGGCTCCTCATTCTACTGACCTCAGAAGGATGGAAGGCTGAGTCAACCTTGAACCTAGTGAGATTCGAACTGCCAAATTGCAGGCAGCTGGCAGTCTGCAGAAGTAGCCTGCAGTACTGCATTCTAACCACTGCGTCATCTATGAAGCCTGAACTAATGTAGAGTCTGATATACTATACCTATCTATTATGGAAAATCTATTTTACAACTGAGAAACACTAGCAACTATGTTTGCTGAAATCATCTGCCAAATATTACTTAATCTTCCAAATAACTTTGGTAGAAGAGCAGTACGTTTTTGGCTAGATTCTTCCTGGGAAATCTTCGCCCACTTCTAGGGGGAGAAGAAACATGTGAATTTACCAGTTTATCCATTTGCTAAAGTAGAAAACAGGTCAAGATAAGATGTTCATAAAATCTTTGTTCCTTATTCAATATCTCAACTTTGAGTACTTGCTCCTTTTTTTCTGTAGAGAAACTCATTCAGAGAGACAGGATGCCGATTCAGACTAGTAATCCTGACCACAGTGTTGTCAATCTCAAAGACATGTGAGTCTATCCCCAAATGACTGTGAAAGGGATGACAGGACCAGGAAGATGGCACTAATTTATAGTTAGTTGATGCTCTTCAGTTTCCCTAAATAATTTCAGGTCATTTGATTATATGTTCACTAGAAGAGTTCTCCAGCTAAAATGTTTGGTGTAGTGGTGTCAAAATGTGACGATATTATTTATTTTTTTTAAATTTCATTTTGTCACAACAGTATACACAAACATTGTCATAAGTAAAAAAACATATCATGAAGAATGAATATACATACATACATACATACATACATACATACATACATACATACATATATATATATATATATATATATATATATATATATATATATGTAGGTCTTTGGTTATTCGGGTTTTCTCCGAAATTGAAGTGTCTTGACGTTTAAGTCTCATTCGTCATCTTCAGGCTTCAGATTTGTGCTTCTGGGAGCAATGTGTGATTGCAGCTGTTTGTCAGAAAACATATACATATACATGTATATGTATATACATATACATATACATACATATACATATATATATATGTAAAGAATATGCATCAACTATACTAATTTGATATAATAAAGGGAACAATAGGACAGAAACGGTAGGCACTTTTGTGCTCTTATGCATGCCCCTTATAGTCCTTTTAGGAATAGGGTGAGGTCAATAGTAGACAGTTTTTGGTTGAAGATTTTGGGATTTTGAGTAGAGATTTTGGGATTTTGACTATCACTTTAAGAAGGGTGCACTAGGTTCAATGCTATATTATATGAAGATGTGCATCTATAGGGATATTTCCAGTTTAGAAATTACTCAAACCAAATTGTTAAAGGCACTAATCTAGGTTCCTTATTCAATACTTTACCCTCTCATTTGGTTAGGCTGCATCTCCTTAGTGGCTTGACTGAGGCTATGCTATCTTAAGAATCAGCTGAAGCAAATTCTTTGAGCAATATCCTTGGTTTACCTTACTTCAAAACAATTTTTTATTAGAGGTCAGCAATTTAGACTAAATATAACCTATAGAATGCAACCTACAAAATAAAATATGTACAAAGTAAAATAAGGCACAAAGGGTAAAGAATTTAAATCAAGCTTGCACTATTTTGCTATTTCCCCCCCAAAGAAGTATTATTTAACTATATCTACATGGAGGGAAATATGTACTCCAAGACTCTGTCCTAGGCCCAGTACTCTTCAATATCTTCATCAACAATTTTAGATGAGGGGATACGAGCTGGCAGGAATAGCCAACACTCCAGAAGATAGACTCAAGATGTAGAATGATCTTGACAGACTTCAACACTGGACCCTAATAAAATGAAATTCAATGGTGAGAAAAATAAGGTTCTATATTTAGACAAGAAAAAACAAATGCATGGTTATAGAATAGGGCCGTGATGGCGAACCTATGGCACACGTGCCAGAGGTGACATGCAGCGCCCTCTCTGTGAGCATGTGACCTATCGTCCCAGTTCAGCTCCACCGCACATGCATGCGTGCCTCCCACCAGTCAGCTGGTTTTCTGGTCTCTGCTGCACATGTGGGGGCCGTGGTGTGTGCAGAAGGGTTAGGGTTCTCCCCAGTTCTTCTTTATTCAACAAGTAAAACACAAGCAAGTTAGCTCAGAATGAACTCTAAACTTCTAGACATTTCTGGTAGTCCTTGATTTACAACAGTCATTAATTTAGTGACTGTTTGAAGTTACAAAGGCATTGAAAAAAGTGCCTTATGACTTTATATTATGACTCAAAATTCAGATGCTTACAACTCACTCATATTTATGATAGTTGCAATGTCCCGATGTCACGTGATCACCTTTTGTGACCTTCTGACAAATAATGTCAATGGGGAAACCAAATTTGCTTAACAAGCACAAATTTAAGTTAGTGTTACTAACTTATCTGCAGTGGTTCACTTAACAACTCTAGCAAGAAAGATCATAAATTGGGGCAAAACTCACTTAATAACTGCTTCTCTGTCCTACAGTATCTTAAGTAAATTTTACTATATTCTGATTATAGTTTTATATCAAGGATCCTTTGCTTAAGCACTGCCACTGCCTGATCTTGATCCAAGGGTATGAGCATCTCTCTTTAAAAAAGGTTTAAATAATTTTTTGCCAATTTGGAATTTCCAGGCATATATTTATCATATATATTCCACTAATATTAGATGCATCAGCCCTTGAAATTCGAAATAAAACTTTAGCTGGTATTTAAACATAGAGAGAGATATGTCCTTGTTTCAACTTTTGAAAGTCCTACCTCCACCCACAGAACAACATTAAATATGCATTTCATCACTTGGAATAGGTTTCTTAGAAATTTGGACTGTATCCTTTCCAAATTCTGATAATTAATACTGTCAGTGTATAAGAGTTCATGAGCTGGATTAGGCATAGCAACAAGGTCAGCCAATTGGGGCTGTTTGGTGGTTCAGACAGCTAGGAGCCTGGATGTGGCTTAGCTCAACTGTTCTATATATAGGAGAAGTCTTGTCCCTGCTGTCCCCAGCCTGTGTTTCTATCTACTTACAATCTCTTCTCTCTACCACATTGGAAAAATCAGCATGGGTACTGTATATTTGCCTTATGTGTTATTATATATATAAAGAAGTTTTGAATCCTGCTGAATTGTCTGTGTGTGCTGCAACAAACTCTGACAAATAACTGGGCTTAATTGGGCTCCATTACATGAGCTGGAAAATTGTCTTGGCTTCAGAAAGCTTCAGGGGAACTGGTCTGACTGAGCACTTCTGGAGAAGAAAGAATTGCTGCTGAACTCTTCTACACATTTGAAGCAACTGTTCAGTCTGCATATGATGCTTCCCAGAGTAGCGTAACGTAAGCTGAAGTATTTGAATTGGGGAATCTACTTTATTTTAGGATATTCAAGGGTGCAATACAATTTTTAAAACCCCTTGCAAAACACACAATGTTTATTTTTTCATAACTGATCTGTAATGAATGTTCTTTATAGAAATGGGCCAAAGTTGCCATGATCCGTTCAAGATCTAGTTTGTTGTATCATCACTGTATCATCTGCATAAAGCAGTATGGATATGGGTCTGCTGTCCAGTTTAGGAAAATAAAAATTTCTCTTGATAAGGGTACTGGCAGCTGAATTTCTATATTAATTAAAGAGTAATGGAGCCGGAACTCACTCCTTGCTAATTATACTATATGTCTGAGAGATGCTCAGCTGTAGTACATCTCATCCTCAAACAGGTGTCTTTATATAATGCATGTAGTAGAGTGACTAAGGGGTGCGTTAGCTCAGTGGTTAAAGATGCTGAGCTTGTCAGCTGAAAAGCTGACAGCCCAGATTTGAGTCCTGCTTCTGTTAAGTGTGCAAATGAGAGAAGATTAGTAGGTACCACTTTGGTGAGAAGGTAACAGTGTTCTGTGGGCCTTTGGCAGGGCTGAAATGCTCCCAGTTCGGACCGGATCGCGCGATCCAGTAGCGATGGGGGCAGGTAGTTCAGAGAACCGGTAGCAAAAATCCCTGGCTCCCCCCTCACTGCCCACGCCTCGCTGTTCTTCTTCTCTGTCCCTGAAGCTCTCGGTGGTGATATAGCTGCAAACGGCCTTAAATGACTGCCGTGGCACTTCAAAGGGCCACACTACAGCTGATCAGCGCTGTAGTATTTTTAAAGAAGGTAGATCAGGGCCTGTCAGTAAAAGGCAATTGGTAGACCGGGGTCTGTTTTTAAAGAAGGTAGACTGAGGCCTGTCAATAAAAGGCAATTGGTAGACTGGGGTCTGTTTTAAAGAAGGTAGACTGGGGCCTGTCAGTAAAAGGCAATTGGTAGACCGGGGTCTGTTTTTAAAGAAGGTAGACTGAGGCCTGTCAATAAAAGGCAATTGGTAGACCGAGGCCTCTATTTTTAAAGAAAGTAGACTGGTGCCTCCCAAGTTTTGTATACTTTATTATTTTTATTATTTATTATTATTGACCATGCCCATTCAGTCACTTGACCACCAAGCCACACCCACCAATTAAGCCACGCCCACAGAACCAGTAGGGAAAAATTTTAGATTTCAACCCTGGCCTTTGGCGTATGTCATGCTGGCCACATGATAACGGAAACATCTTCAGACAACCCTGGCTTCCTTGGCTAAGAAATGGAAATGAGCACCACCCCCCTAGAGTCAGACACGACTGGACAGGGGTAGCTTTACCTTTCAGGTGAGTAACCATCTATTGATGGTAGAAGCTTTCAATTTCTTCCAGAGAGATTCACCTTATTTATTTGATAAGAAGATAAATCAGTCTTGATGTGGCTCACTGTAGCTTATGTTTCCCAGCCACACCTACTCTATGAAAGTATGTTACTGATGAGGTTACCCTGAACAATTTTATGGAAATTATGCAAAATGTTTAGAGTCCTGACTTGAATGGGTCTAAAGAACCTTTGTTTCGAAATCACTTCCAATAAAATTCAGGTATAGATTTTTATTTTAAAACCTTACTTTTGGGAAAAAGACTTGAAAAAGTAACTGCTTTTATGTCAGGGTTATGTTCTACATCTGCATGATTTTTAAAATCTTTGCCAAGGCCTTGCTCTGGATTACCACCTAAATTATTCTGAGGTGGTCAGCAACCAGTGATGTGGTTTATTTATGCTGGAATTTCAGCTATGTTATACTCTCAAGAACATACAATTGATTACTATTCTAACCTTTATCCACTAATAAAAACACTGGAATCTCTCTTATTAATACTCCTTTAAATATTTAATCTGCATTTATCCAATTTATGGCTTTTTTATTAAAGGGCATATTTACTGGTTATGTGTTCATTCTTTCTGTTAATTTTACACCCAGAATATAAAGGACATAAATATACAAATAAATATACAGTTTATAAATGTACCAGTTACATGCTGGTAGCCAGAGTAAATAATTGATGAAATATATTCTCCAACTAGGTTTTTTCTTTCTGATATGCTAATCATATTGGTTCTCTAATCATATCCAGAATAAAGTAAATTAGTGGAGTTTATCCTCAAATTTGTATCGTAGATTATATTAAAACAATAGCAGCATTAGAAGGATACGAGTAGGGTAAAAATTCTATAATTTGAACATTCTCATCTAGAAGATTCTGATTCTCTCTGCAGAGACACACAAATAATCTCCCAGGGAATGGTCTTTGAATAAATATCTTAGTTGATGAATCTCATCCCTTGGGAGTTTGATTCCTTATATAACATGTTTAAAAAGTACAACAGTTTCCATAGTTATACCTTTTCCTAATGCAAAAAACCCATCTTACTTCATTTATCTTCAGAAAACTCCTAGAAATCATGTAATACCTATTTCATGTAGGACAAGAAATATCCTGAGAATTTAGAAAATGTACACTTCAGTTTAGATTTAAGGAAGATTTATACTTAAATCAGTCTTTATGATGGAACAAGACGACACTTTTTTCATTATAAGAAGTGGTTAACTTGATTTTTTCCCCCTATTGCACTCAAGAGCATATGAGCAATATTTTAATAGCCTCTATATCCGTGATGGTGACCCTATGGCACACGTGCCCGAAGTGGTACGTGGGCCATGTTGCCTGGCATGTACGACGTCTCCTGTTCCTCTTCTGGGTTTCTGGCACACATATGCATGCGCTGATCAGCTGGCCTTTGTGCGTGCGGCAGTGCTGGAAACCGGAAGAGCTGGTTTGTGAGCCGGGAATGGAGCTTCCTCAAATTTCGGAATTGGAAGTGTCCAGAAAGAAGGAGGACCAGCTCCTCTTCTTGGTCGCGGTCCTGATGTGTGAGTGTGCGTGAAGCGTGCATGCACAAAGTGCTTCCCTTTTGGGCACTTGATGATGCGTGCGCACATACTCCCTTTTCGGCACTTGGTGCCGAAAAGGTTCGCCATCACTGCTCTATATGAACATTATGAAAAAAAATCATAATTATATATGCGTCATGAAGGTAGATGAAACAAAGACATTTAGCCATAAGCAGTTTTTACAGCCACAGAAAGAAGTTATACCTTTTTTAAAGTTGTATATTTGAGTTTCCAAAATGAAAGTCTTAATAGGCAATAAACACAACTGATACTTGAAACATTTTTCCTAGTTGTGTCGACCTCTAAATATATATAAGCTTTATAGTTCTTTTTTTTACGTTACAGCTATTTTCTGAAAGAAACATGAAAGACCTAACTGTCAAGATATGCCTGGTCAAATTTTTAATGGCCCAGTGCACACATTTAACTGACAAGTAACTGAAATCTGACCCAGATGCTCAACCTTTCTTGTTACTTCCAAACTATTTTAGACTTAAAACACCTAACACCTACAGGTATTCACAATCTCCAGCTTGTCAGTAATGCAGGCCTTGCCAGATATGCTATCAGGATGTGGGCAGACATAAAGACCTCACAGATGACTCCAGTTAAACCATCTTGACCACCTGTACCCCTCAAGGCTTTTTCTTGATTTGTCCTTCACAAAGTCACTTTGGAAGAGTAGTTAGTAAATTACCAAATGGCTAAAGTAATTATAGTGAAGCCATGCAGCGAGGGAGTTAAGCAGGGCAAGGGAATTTAATTTGATAATTCATCGTCATAAGACTGAAACTTAACATTTAACCTTGCAGCAAATTACAATGCCTTTTTGATCCAGTAAAAATTCTGTGACCATTGAAACATGAGAATATAAAGCATATTCTTATGAAAATATGTTATCTCATTAGAAATATTTTTCTCTGCCAATAACTTTTTAGCAAAAAGGTTAGGAGTATATTTGAATATGTAACATACAGTGTGTAAGTCAAATTTAGATTTAGAATAAAACAACTAAAACTGAAATTTAAATACTGTTTTTGCTTATTATATATTTGTCAATTAAAATATAATATCCTAGAACGCACTAAATCCAATTCATGTAAGCTCAAAACAACAAAAACGAAAGCAAGAGAAAGTTAGTGGTAAAGAGCATATAAATAGCAGATTCTTTAAAATATCTGTTCTTCAGGTGGATAATGTTGAAGTATATGTGATGACTGCAAATTTCAAAGTGACAATTTTTTTTACTTTTAATCATAACAAATCTTATAGAATATTTAAGAAAGGGAAATATTTTTTTTAAGTATAGTTTGAAGCATAATTTGAGTACATAGTGAATTCCAAGATATAAACATTATTTATATACTATATTGACTATAGACTATACTTTTTTAAATTAATTTTTCAATTTCATTAGTATCTAAATGTTTGTTCTAGAAACTGTTTTATTTGAGAAGGCATCCAAAGAGATCATGACAGATTCCATGTTTTTTAAATCCTGCTGTAATGAGGCAAAGAAAGCCAGGCAGAGTAGAAACCAATTGATCCAATATTGCCAGATATGGTACATTTCATTCTTTTTTAGCCTGATGGATCATTAGATAGATCCATCTAACCTTACCTTATTTGATGGCTCTCAGACTCTTTTGTAATTTCACTTATTCATTCTATCTAATATCTGCAGGAAGTTGTTGTAAATATCATCTGGGGAGCTGGGCAGTTATAATAAATTCTTATTTATTTTTAACCATATGCCATTTTTCCGTTTGTATAAATTTCAAGCACACAGTAAAACCAATCAAAATTAAACATTAAAATCAATGAACACTACTAAAATATTTAATGGCATGAAATAATGCTAGCTTTAACTTTTCATCTAACTCAGCTGAGATAGTGAATTTCTTAAATCACTTGCCTGAATATAATTAAAGTTTGAATAGTATCTGTTATATATGCTCTGGTAATGCCATGATTGGATTACTGCAATAGACTTATCTTTGAAGATCATTCTGGTACTTCAGTTGATGATGTGATCTCAGTGCTCCTTCAAGAGGACTGGTTGGCACTCCATATTTGGGTCCAACTCAAAAGTGCAGTTCCAGATATGTCAAAACATTATTCTGCACGAATAATAATGATGTATCAGTGCTTCTGATAGATGCTTGTCTTGAGACTCAGAGTCAACTTAGTGACTCTGTTCAAAGTGTACTTGGTCCATGTAATCAGAAGGATGTTTTCAGTGGTGGCACCCTCTTTTTAATTAGCCCATGTAAGCAGTAGATGCCCTGAACTGGTTGCTTAGCATAATAATGGTTTTTTAAAATCAGATTTTAAAATTATGATTTAAAATTCCATAGTAAACAGATTGTTCATATTAATTCCTATTTTTCCCCAACATTTAAGGAAGTAGTTTTAAAGATCAATTTAAATATCCTAATTTATACAGTTAAAATGACTATGTAACATCCATAGTTATAACCAAAAAAACTGTGCAATCTATCAACATAGCACAAATGAAGAAAAAAATGATACATTTTGCTGAAAATTGCATTTTAAGATTTTGACTGAAATATTTAATTCATTGGAAAAGAATTCACTACCATCTGATTTTAAGTGCAATGCCAACGTTCTCAAACTAAAAAGGACCTCATTGCTGGGATGTACCAGAGCAAGAAGCTAGTAGAATGTCTTTACTAAAACTAGGCCCTATGTTCTAATATTGTCATTCTATACCAGGAGTGTCAAACTGGTGGCCCACGGGCCAGATGTGTCACGTGCAGACCATGCCCACCCCAGCTCCGTTAAGGGAAAAAATGTGATACGTCACGTGATGACGCAGTGAGTTTAACACCCGTATGCTGCACAAACAAACAAAAATAGAAAATCATTAAGTCCAGTGATGCACTAGTAGATATATATAAAGATAATTAAAAACAATTTCTTCTGGATATCAAATTAGCCATTCTTTAATGACAGTCACACAATAACCACTTAACCACTTGTACACCATTAGTAAATGTGGATGTAGCAGAAGTATACTACTTTCATCTCAAACAGAAAGCAGGTTGCAATAAAACTAAGTAGGAGGAGACAACACCATGTGCTTATGCCCTCCATAAACAGTTGATGATTCCCACTTGTAAGGAAACAAACTGGCAATGCATATATGCCCTATGTTACTATTTACTCACGAGGGAAAATTCTTGAATGCTTTTTTTCTGAATTGCAATTGGTAGTTCTATAAAACACAGCATTCTATTTATTACAAAAGAATGGATAATTTATGAAAGTGGAAAATGTGATTTTGCACATAGAGTATACAGGTTTTGTATTGCTTAGATAGTATCTCCTAACCATTACTGGATGATGTGTACATTTAAAGTCTAGACTTGCCTTTTAGTGCTAGCTGAAAATATGCTTCGTCAGGGAAGACAATACAAATATATTAAATGCACTTTTAAGGCCTTAGACATGAAAGTGGTTTAGATATCAGAACCCAACTTGCTTTAAACATCTCTTTATAACCATGATTGACAGTTTATAATTTACAAGAAGGGTGTGGTTACTAAATTTACTAAAGCAGATACAAGTACTGGTTTTTCAGCACTTATGCCTATCTCTTGTCTACCAGCTGGCTTTCATGGCTAAGGCGGGACAAGAACTCACCCTCTCCTGGATTCTAGCCTAGTGCCTTAATTACTAGACCAAAGTAGCTCTGGAAATATGCTAAAATATTTGAAAAAGCACAATCATTTGAGCACAATTATTTGAGCTCCTCCAAATTAAATAATCTATTAGGTTTGCTATGATTTATAGCATTATTTGAATTATCTTCCCTCACTGCTTCAGCCAAGTCACAGCCCCCTCCTAATCCTTAAAACAATAATTGAAAATATAATGGCATAAAAGGTAGCAGACTGTGCTAGATTCAGGCCATTTGAGAATTGAGTGCTAAACTACATAAGTCAACAAAAACACACCATAAAGTAAGTATAAAACTCTTTTCAGTAGTAAGAACATTTTTCTTCTAATGATGCTGAATTCTGTACTTGTTTGTAGACAGCAAAGCTGTTAGATTTTATATGCTAGATTTAATGGTCTTATTGGGGGCCTTTTTTGATGATGATATGTGTTCACTTATTCCAAACCAGCTGTTGCATTTGCTGCCATTCTGGGCATGCTGAGAGTTGATCGCTCTGATATATATACATAGCTGGGATAGATAACAGCTCTGTTAATTGTAACATCATTAATATATTTTTATGTCTTTTATATTGTTATTCAAAAACTGAGCTATCTGTTTGACTGACTTCTAATATTAGGTAATAATTTAATACTAATGTCTTGTTTTTGGTTGCTGTGTAGATATTTTCAATCTTAATTTATAAAATAATTAGGAAATTTAAAAATAAATTCAATTTAGTATTGATATTCTGAAGATTAAACAATCTGAAAGGTGGTAAAATAAAACAATTAACAGAAACAAAAGTTACAGCTGTAAAGACTCTGCCTTCATATTTGTTTTAAATAAGTGATAAAAATTGCTATAAATGTGCTGAATGACTTTGTATCATGTAGATACACTATTTGCAGAATTATCCGTAAGACAACCATCCTTTATTCTGACTAAATATTTAAATTTGGCTTCTTCGAACAATTTTGTAATTCTTCACATTAAAATACTCCAAGTCATTTAACTTACTACTGTGTCATAATAAACTGATTAATTTGTTCAATTGTTTAAATTAAATATATTTTAATCAGATGTGTTTTCTTTTAGCCAAGTAAAGGCATAATTGTTTAAAAAATGCAAACATTTTTGTACGTATTTTCACACAATTATCTTTTCTCATTTTCAGAATACAATCACTGCAATTCTAAGAATGTTCTAATGGATGTAAATTAGTAATCACTATATAATTAAAATGATCAGGGACAATCATTTTAATATATATCAGAGTTATATGCATTATAATTTCTTATTCTGAGCTGAATTATCCCGATGTAAGAGTCTGAATTCAGACAGTCATGATAAAAATTTAGTTCTAAGATAGGGGTGTCAAACTCAATTTCATTGAGGGCCGCACCAGGATTGTGTTTGACCTTGGGGGGCTGGGGTAGGTCTGGCCAGGGTAGGCATGGTCAGCTTCACCTCACTCGTGTCGGGGGCGCCTGTGGTGGCCCGATTGCTCTGCCAGTGAAAATGGGCTCCTGAGCTCCATTTTCGGCTGCAATGGCCTCATGCAACTCTCTGCCAGCAAAAACAGAGCTTGGGAGGCTGCGGGTGGTCCTCACAATCTCCATTTTTACTGGCAGAGGCACTGTGGGCTGGTCCTTTGCTATTTCCAGGGTGGCCCCACGGGGCATATCTAAACTCCCCGCGGGCTGGATCCAGCTTCCGACCTTGAGTTTGACACGTATTCTAAAAGCATGAGATTACAATGTTCCCATGTTCTAAGAGCATGGGATTACAATAGGATTGCCAAAGTTTCCCAAAAGTGCCCCAATTCTACCTAATGCAATAATCTAACAAATAATTCCAGTTAAGCCAGTGGTGGGATTCAAGTAATTTAACAACCGGTTCTCTGCCCTAATGATTTCTTCCAACAATCAGTTGACCAAACTGCTCAGAAAGTTAACAACTGGTTCTCCCGAAGTGGTGCGAACTGGCTGAATCCCACCACTGAGTTAAGCTATCTGTTAATGTAATTATGTAGCAAATATATATTCTTTTACTACCTGGTAACCTAATTAAAAACATTATATACTGTAATTTATCAGGATTCAGTCTTTGATAAAATGCATATTGTTTTAAATTAGGTAACTGAAGAAAGAAACAAGTCATGAAATATTCATAGATAGGATGAGAAAAATCTTGCTTTTTCCAGGGTTTTATACTAGCTAAATAAGCTAGCTCTGGGACTTTGAGGTTCTGGGATTTCTCCCAAGAAAGGGTACTGAACAGAGTTGACCAATCATTCTCCAGGACGAAAATCCAACTTGACTTTTTTCTGCTCCAAGGTTATTTCCTTAAAGACATTGAACCATGTTTCTTGCCTGAATGAATGGAATTGGAGTTTGCTTCCTCTTCTATTTTTTGTAAGCATTGTTGCTTCTATCTAGTTTTCACAAGTTTAGCATTCTTCAAAATCACCTCTTCTCATGGGATTAGCTTGATTGGTCTCTAGAATTTCTAAGGCAAATCTTTTTCCTTGTAAATTAGGTAGAAGTATAAAGCTAGTATCAACTATTAGAATTGCTCAAAGGGCACATTTTCCTGTTCACCTATCCTCTTTAGCAAAGACTCTCCTCCAAGTTAATAATCTAATTAAATAACATGGGCTGGATTTAGACAGAACAATTTGTATTCAGGAATTCCTGTGCACTGTTTTGATAGTCCAGCATTTTCACTTTGTGTCACACTTTAGAATAGTTTTAGACAGCCTATTTGCAAAACAAATTTTCTATTTTCATAAAGTCTGGCTATAAGAGAACTTGAGTGGGTAAATTATACATTATTAACATTTGGTTATTATGTTTGAAAATTTGGCTGTAGATTATATCTTCCCCATATCTATGAATTTTCTAGAACCATTATTTGGTTAAAACACTTATTTTCAAGCTTAGAAAAACTATTCCTCTTGAAATTCCTTAGATGACACATCACATCTGTGATGTGTTACACCCTGTCACATCATATTACATCTTGCAGAGTAAACAGAAGAAAGGTTATAAACTCAATGTGTGCATACCAACTGCTAACAAGAATGTGTTTTTGCCAACTTCTATCTAAATGAATGCACTCAGGAGTGACAATCCTAGGATCAGATAATTTCTGGTTTAAATTCCTTATCCATCTACTGGTAGAAAAGTCCCATATCTAATATAATAGTACACAATATTTATGCACAAACTTAATGACCAGGAATACACAGACAAACAAATCTATTTGTCTATATTTATGCTTATTTATATTAAATTTTTATATTTAAAATTACTACAGAGGTTAGGATCAACAAGAAAATAAAGCATTTTTTTTGTTATGTGTTTATAGGCACTTATTTATTATAGCCAGCAGTGGCCACGACATAGCATCACAAAGATGATTCCTGGTAGTATAACATTGTAGCTGATACATGTGGCTGATCATAATATTGTTTTTATACTTTTTTGGTGCCTTAAAAGAACTTGTATCTTCATGGTTCATTGTTTGTATTAAATAAGTAAACTATACAGATTACTAAAGACCCAATGCTGAAATACTGAATTTATGGTCGCCACCATAATACTTTTTCCTTAAAATACATTTCATCTCCTTTTCTGTTCCTCTTTTTTACTGAATATTGCAAGCTGATTCAGTATGACTTGATGAGTCTTGTTTCAGGGCTTTTTTCCAGTATGCAGAGAGCAAATTATACAGATTGATAATGATAGATAATGAATCATTTCAACCAATACAAAGACATAATATAAAGCTAAAAAGACTGTCATATATTTAACACTGATTGGAGTGGTTATGTTACAGAAGGGGAAAATAAATGTTTATTATTTAAGTTTCAGTAAGGACAGGCTAAGAAAACCAGTTGTCTTTGATATACATATATTTATTAGAAGTGTCAATCATGTGCAGTGGAATATATAGATCAAAATAGATAGCATGACATTGGAAAAGCAAACAGAAGTGTTCTCAGTTATTGTGGCCATGTCCTTTAATCAAGCCAAGAAAAAAAAACATGAGCTTTTGCTCTTCCAAATAAAGTAGTAACTGCAGTTCACTGTTTAAAAACTACAAAATACTGAAGATAACGTTTGTATACAAGTTTAAGAAAAAAGCTGGTTAAAGAAGTAAATCTGAGAGTGGCTTTATAAAATATATTTTACAATAGCTTTATGGTGTAAAATTATGGCCCCATGATGTGGCTTTCAAAGTAACATATATTTTTATGAACATTTCAACACTGCTCTATTAAATAACACGTCATCAGCTGTTGCCACATTATTATGCTTTGATTTCTGAAACAGTTCAATGTTTATAGATCTTTGCACTGAGTAAGCATGGAAATATTGTTAGATATTTCTGTACAACAATACAAACACAATTGCCTCATCTTTATATAGAATTGCTCTAAATCACCATTTTCCGTAGTGCAACTGTATTGAATCATAAAATCACAGAAGACTATGGTACAACTATCAATATAATTGAGATTAATGTAATAGTATTCAAAATGTAAGATGGTATTACTACAATTGCTTACATGTTAATGTATTGTAATTCTATATCATACTAAAGAACATTTGTTTTGCTAATAATGATTTAACTTGATTACAAATACAGTTTATCGTATTAAAATGTTATTAAAAATTTGATTGTTTCATTTCACAAATGTAACATATTTTTTTATATTTCTAGTTTATATAGTTCCATACATATTGCCATAAATTAAACTTTAACTTGAAGTCTTTTTCAAGTGTAATCATTTTCTTTTTAAAAAATATCAAAAGTTCATGTTAGATATTGTGCCACTGAATAAATTCTGGAAGGATTTTAATAATAATGAAGTTATACCAGTTATAATAGAAAACTTATCTTATATATGTTACCAAAATGCAAAGCAGACAACAATTAAGGGCAACATTTCTTTATAAAAAGAGAGGCTTTGGAATTTCTCTTTGAACTATGCATCATTTATTGGGAATCTTGTCACAACATGAATCCCTTTGGGGTGAACGCAATTGATTTGAAGGTTAAAATAAATTAATCTTGCTGCGACCTAATGCAATTTATTGGAAGCTGGCCTTGGGAAACACACTGACATTTACTACATCGGCTTCAAAATGCAGTAATATATTTATGAGTAACTTGTTCATCTTCACAAGCTTTTATTAATTATAGCATTTTAAATGACCCATTTAAATTTGTATTAGTTTTGCTAAGAGTTTGATGTTATTATCTCTCCATGGTAATAGCTACAAGTTTCATCACTTTTACATTAACAATATTGAGATTGTTATCTCCCTCCCTTGCCCACTGCCCCATCTCTTTTCTCCTTTATGCTGACGATGCAACCATACTGTCTGTAACCCAAGTAGGCCTCTGAAGATGCCTTAAAGCTCCATCACTAAAAGAAAATTACTCTAAAACAAAAACATTGGTATCCTTGAGGAAATGCTTTCAGGCCCCAATTAGATGGACAAATTCATTGACCAGGTAAAATCCTTTAAATACCTAGATGCTTATTTTCAATCTTATGCCTGCTGGTTTACCCAAACAAAACAGCTTCTAGTATAAACCAAAGCACCCCTTGCTATTGCTAAATTTGCAAGCAATTATTTGTTAATAATTATGTTCCAGCAGCTATTAACTATTTATAGCTAAAGTTCTGTGTTTGAAAAACTGCTTGGTGCTGAGCTATGTATTTACCAGGAATCTACTAGTTTAGAAGCAATTCAGTCAAAATTCTTGAAAACCTTACTACAAATTCATTCAAATTCTAATATTCTAACACAACTGGAATTAGGTTGCATTTCCCTTGGGGACCAATTAAGGCTGCCATCTTAGATTCTGTCTGGAGCAAGTCTGTTGGAGAACTTTCTTAGTCTATTTCACCTTTCTAGATAAGTTGTCTCCCATCCTAAGAAAACAAATTAATGATTTTTTTTAACACCATTCTTGCTACTATCAACATATACTGTAAATCACCAACCCTTTAGATTTTATCTTCTTATTGTATATACTGTATATCCCAATTGATAATTTTATCTGGGTTTGCAGCACCAAACCCCGGATATTTTCACTGCAGAGAAAAATGTGTGTCTTTCCTATTGCAATTATTTTATCAATAGCTCCTAGTAATTGTTATTGGGGAACATTAGTGGAATGCTGCTACTGCATTTATCCTCTGCTCATGAACATTTATTTCTCCAGAATAATTAGGCTTTTCTGTGATCCAGCATGGTTCTAATGTATTTCATGTTTTTCTGTTTCTTCAAATAGCTCTATTGCCCAATTCAGATGGATGAGAACCTGTTCTTTAAAAAATCTAATCAATAATTTGGAAAACTCTTTAATTTAATATGACAGTATACCTCTCATTTTATTTATGCTTCTGAAATTTCATTTATGCATTTTAGTATTATGTGCTAAGTGAAATGTAAATATATTGTTCTCTTTCATATGTCATAATGGTTTCCCAGATTCGGAACCAAATAACCACTATTTCCCTTAATCTTTTGAGTCAGTTCTGAGTAAGGAGGGGATGCTTCCAGATAAACATTCAGCAGGTGCAACTTTTCAAATAATTTGATAGACAAAAGTATGCCCAATGCATTTGCACAAGGCATTCTATTTTTCATAAATTCCTCCTATTCTTTTAATAGATTAGGCAGAAATTAAATGAATCCACGAATCTAATATTGTAGTAACATACAGTACTTTCTATGGTAAATGCAGTGAAATGCAGTTTTAGTAGAATATTATTTTATTGAAATTGGAATTCATTTATTAGATAATTGCAACCATAATTTCTCTTGAGGTCAGTTGTTAAATATTTCATGTGTTATGAACATGACAAATATTAAAATTGATTTTTTTGCTTTAATTGTCTTCCTTGTTTGGGGCTTTAAGCTCTTTTCCAGTTCTCTGGTAGTTCCCCGGTGCTCCAGGATCTTTGAACGATATGGTTCAGTGGTTCTGAGATCACATCTGCCAGCTTTAGAACTCTGGGATGGATTCCATTTGGTCCTGGTGATTTGAACTTGTCTAGAGTGAATAGGTTCTTACCATTTTCTTGCCTATTTGTATTTGTATTCCTAATCTATTTTTTTTTTTACATTTATATCCCGCCCTTCTCCGAAGACTCAGGGCGGCTTACAGTGTATAAGGCAATAGTCTCATTCTATTTGTATATTTACAAAGTCAACTTATTGCCCCCCCAACAATCTGGGTCCTCATTTTACCTACCTTATAAAGGATGGAAGGCTGAGTCAACCTTGGGCCGGGCTTGAACCTGCAGTAATTGCAGGCTACTGTGTTCTAATAACAGGCTCCTTACAGCCTGAGCTATTCCGGCCCTACGGAAAACGGTATTTTTTATGATACCGTTGTTGATAGATTGGACTGTTTTTTCCTCTTGTTTAAAGATGCAAAAAATGAAGTAAGCACTAATCCTTAGTAGAAGATCATCTTTTTTGTTTTGTTTTTTATACGTTGCAAAAAAGCTTTTTAAAATAATTTTTGACATTTGTTACAGTATTAATTTATTCTGAGCCTTAGCTTTCCTGACTTCATCCTTGCAGCTTCGGGCTGTATGTTAACATTCTGTCTGAGTTGTGTCCCTCTTTTCACTTTTTCTACTTGTCCTTTTTGTCTTTCAGTTTATCAGAGAGTTCTTTATGGAGCCATGCTAGTTTCTTCTGGGAGCTCTTATGTTTCTTTCTCAAGAAGAAATATCATAGTATTATATCATTTTCAGGGTTCCCCATGCTTTTTGAGTTGTTTTCCTCTTTAAGATTTCCATACATGGAATCCTTCCCAAGCACTCTCTTGTTGAAATCATCTGTCTTAAAGTACAAGACTCAAGTTCTATTCCTTATGCTTGCAATCCCAATATTGCATGGCCACTCTCCCTCAAAGTTCCTGTAACTTCAACCCTTCTATCATTCCATCTCTGCTAGTGACAATGAAGTCCAATATGGCTGACCATCTAGTTTCCTTCTCTATCTTTTGGATGACAAAGTTGTCTGTTAGGTTGTCAGGAACCTATGATCTTTCACTAGGTACAGTTTGTCTCAGGGCAGTTAAAGTCCTCCATTGTGATGTGCCTCCTACACAACTTAGTTCGCTGATTAGTAAAAACTTCATCTATTCCTTCTGTTTGGTTGGGTAGCCTGTAATATACACCTATGGCTGTACCATTCTTATTTGCTTTTATATTAACCCGAATACATTTGGGTTAAAATACATACATTTTTATCGTTGTTTTGTTGCATTTCTATAGAGTTTTAACTCCACCTCATCTTTTATTAGTTCTATTTTCAACAGTTTGAATCCCTCTGGTTGTATGTGCTATCATGGGTTTCATTCCACCAAGTTTCGGTAATGGCAGTGATGTCATATCTGCCCTCATGTACTAGGATATCAAATTAATTGTTTGTTACTCATACTTTGAAACATTAATGAATAGGCATCTGAGTCCTTTTTGACTAATTCTGTGTTTGGTTTTTACATCTCCTGTTTTGTGTCTGAGTTCCCTTTTTTCTTACTGTTTGGTTAATTGCCCTGAGATTTATGCTTGGAATTAGCTTTCAAAAATTCATCTCCCTCCTCCTCCAGTTTTAGTTTAAAGCCCTTTGGATACGTTCAGCCAGTTGGTTTCCAAATATATTTATCCCAGTTCTTCTGAGGTGTAGCCCATCCCCTGCTAGAAGTAGAGCTGCATTGCTAGAAGCAATCCTAGAACTCTTTGTTGCCATTGCTAACCGAATCATGCTAGTTGTTAGGCTAGGACCCACCCTGATTCAATCCATACTTGGCTTGTTCCCTTTATTTATTTATTTATTTATTTTTGTCATAACAGTATATATAAGCATTAACATGAAATAACTATATAATATATAAGCATATATATGAGCATAAGTATGTAATAACTATATTAATTGGATATAATGAAGAGGAACAATAGGACAGGGAACGGTAGGCACGTTTGTGCTCTTATGCACGCCCCTTATAGACCTCTTAGGAATGAGGTGAGGTCAATAATTTTTGGTTAAAGATTTTGGGATTTTGAGAAGAGACCACAGAGTCAGGTAGTGTGTTCCAAGCATTAACAACTCTGTTACAGAAGTCATATTTTCTGCAATCAAGAATGAAGCGGTTAACATTAAGTTTAAATCTATTGTTTGCTCTTGTATTGTTGTGATTGAAGCTGAAGAAGTTTTCAACAGGAAGAACATTGCAATAGATGATTCTATGAGTTAAACTCAGGTCCGGTCGAAGGCGGCAGAGTTCTAAATTTTCTAAACCCAGGATTTCAAGTCTGATGGCATAAGGTATTTTGTTGTATTCGGAGGAGTGGAGAATTCTTCTTGTAAAATATTTCTGGACACGTTCAATTGTGTTGATATCAGAAATGTGGTATGGGTTCCAAACAGGCGAGCTGTATTCAAGAATTGGTCTAGCAAATGTTTTATATGCTCTGGTTAGTAGTGTAGTGTTTTTGGAAAAGAAGCTATGTAAGATTAGGTTTACAACTCTTAGAGCCTTTTTTGTGATGTAGTTGCAGTGGGCTTTGGCACTTAGATCATTTGATATTAAAACTCCAAGGTCTTTAACAGGGTGGGGGTCATCTGTAAGGTAATGTCCATCAACCTTGTACTTAGTGTTTTGGTTCTTTTTTCCAATATGTAAGACTGAGCATTTGCTGGTTGAGATTTGGAGTTGCCAAGTTTTAGACCATTCAGATACAAGTCAAGGTCTTTTTAAAGGGTAGTTGTGTTGTTGTTGGTGTTAAATAGTTTGACATTGTTAGCAAAGAGAACACAATTACTTGTGATATGGTCGCAGAGATCGTTGATGTATAATATGAAGAGCGTTGGTCCAAGAACGCTGCCTTGGGGAACGCCACTTTTAACAGAAACAGGATTTGATAGAGCATTGCCAATTTTGACCACTTGTTGTCTGTTTGATAGGAAAGCAGATATCCAATTGTGGAGGGGTCCCTTCTAGTACTGAACCCAGTAAATTAAGGAACCACCTTCTCTTCAGCTCCCTTCACCTGCCATTTTGGCTGCCTTACCCTCTTCTGCTGGTCTTGCTGCCCTGTGCTCTGCTTGCCTTACTGCCTGTCAGCCCTGCCAGCCCTGTGGCCAAGTGACACATGCTGTCTTCCTCCCACTGCTGACAAGATGTACCCAGCTTGGTTGTAGGAGAGGCAATTGCTGGCTGTGCCAGGCCTTCTTCCATCAAGCAGTACCTTCTCAATATACTCTGGAAGATTTCAGAAGCTTTCTGAAGGCTGAAAGGAAGGAAGACAGTAAAGGCCAGTTGTGGGTGGCAGGACCAATGAGTGCAGGCTGGCAGGGCCAGCAGAGTGGGTGGAGCACAGACCAGCAGGATGGCAGGTAAGTGGAGGGCAGGAAGATGGCAACAGCTCAAGCTTTGCACTATGGTGCTTTGATGACCAGCCACAATTTAAATATTAATATTTTGAGTAATAAATATAAAATTAATGGGAGACAGCTATTTATATTGGTCCATGTCTGTAATATATTGGGTTGGTAGTAGATTGATTGTTTTGCTAAGATCAAGTGATTTTTTAAATTACAATTTGGTATAGACTTTATGGATTGAGCTTACATTTTTGAAAATCAGTGAGAATTCTAAATACACATGGTTGTATTGGAATAAGGCAGCTATTAACAAGAGGATACAGTTATACTAAAAAGTAATATCTGTAGTGTAAGAGACCTGGAAATAAATTCATTTTTTCAACAAAGTAATGAGAAAATAGTTGCAGTTCTGTATATATGAAATAGATTATTGTGAGGATGAAGGTTATCAAGTGCATTATAGACAAAGTTTATGTAAAATTCTATAGCAATAGTCCATATTGTCTGTCTCCGCTTTGAATAGAACTTGAAGTGAACAAGGACCAGGACTTAATACATTCTTAGACCTAAAAGTGCTATTTTGATCTTATAATGCTATAAATACATTCACATGGGATTTCAAACAAAAAAAGCCCTTTGAGACCTTGGCCTTTTAAAAAGCTTTTATCTAATTAAACTCAGCAATATTTATTTTTCCCCAGGCAATAGACAAAAGATAGCTAGCTTTTGCCTTCAACAAATCTCAAATGAAAAAAGCAAAGGTTCTATTGCTTGAGTTGCCAAACCCACTCTTAATTTTCGCTGGGCAGGAAATAGTTGCTCATCAACTTATATATTATATTTGGCAAACAATGTCCTTGTAAGTAGGTCATATTATAAGCTCAGGGTTTAATTTTCTTTGCCATACTACAAGTAATGCTTTAGTGTCTTAGTGTGATCTGTTCAAACTACATATGCCACAGAGAATACACATTGGACACAAAGAAGGGGTGTTGTCATTGGCCCTACCTGATACGCCCATTTTCTGTTGAGAGACTCCAGGCATGGGTATCACTCTTCACTCATAGCTCTATGGACTGGGTCTAAACTGAAGAAACGTTGTCTGCCAAAACCTCCCAGTTTAGATGATGTCACAGCGATGTTTCATGAAGTATCACTTGGAACGACACCCCAAGTATCCCCCCTGGACCAGACCTCCTTAAAGGGTAGGGCTGGAGTCTCTCAACACCGACAGAAAATGGGCGTATCAAGTAGGACCAATGCTCCTTTTCCTGCATGGTGCCTCAAGACTCCAGGCATGGGACATACCAAAGCTGGCTGTCCTCACGGGAGAGTACCTGTCTGGTCCTGCTCATTGGTTGTTCCCAATACGCGCTGCAAACTCTTCTTCCAAATGCTGCCTCGGCCGAGGCGAACGAATCCAGTTGGTAGTGCAGAATGAAAGGCGACGGTGAAGACCAGGTCGCTGCCTGACAAATGTCCTCCACTGAAGCCTGTGTTGCCCAGGCAGCCATTGTACCCCTGGTAGAATATGTGGTGATCGCCCTGGGTCTTGGAAGGGCCTGCACGTCATAAGCTGTGGCAATGGTAGCCCAAACCCATCTGCCTAGTGTAGATGCTGTAACTTTCTTTCCCATCATAGCCGGTTGGAATGATATGAAAAGCACCTCAGACTTCCTGAATGTCCGAGTCCATTTTATATAAATATGTAAGGCCCTCCTCACATCTAGCCTGTGCCACTCCCTTTCTCTGGAGTGAGATGGATTGGGACAAAAATCTGGCAATATCAACTCCTGCGTTCTATAAACTAGAGAGTTGACCTTGGGCATAAAAGCTGGGTCCAGTCTCAATACTACTCTATCAGCATGGAAGATACATAAATCCTCCCTTAAAGAAAGAGCGGCCAACTCAGATATCCTCCTGGCCAAAGTAATGGCCATCAAAACCACTACCTTGTAAGTAAAAAACCTAAGGTTGGTTGATCGTAGAGGTTCAAAGGGTGCACTGATGAGGTCCTCCAACACCTTGGGGAGATCCCAGGTGGGGTATCTATGAACCACTGGTGGTCTTAAATTGGTGGCTCTCTTAAGGAATCTTCGCACCTCCATGTGGTGTGTTATGGATTCCGGAGACCCACAGGATAAGATCGATGCCAAGGCCACTAATTGCCTCCGAAGAGTACTCGGAGCTAACCCTTTCTCCAGGCCCTCCTGAAGGAAGTCCAGTAACTGAGGAACTGATACTGAGGATGGCTCCAAGTTACGTCTTGTACACCACCTACAAAAAATCCTCCATGTAGCATTGTAAATCCGAGTGATGGATGGTCGTCTGGCCTCCTGGATGGTCTGTATAACGCCAGAAGAGAAATTTTGCTCCGTCAGAAATCTCCGCTCAAGTACCATGTGGTCAAGTGGAGCCACTGAGGATCCGGGTGGTGTATGGGAGCCTGGTTGAGGGAGACTCTGTCCGGAGGAATCCTCCAAGGACTGGCAATCGAAAGACTGATCAGATCCGCGAACCACGGATGCCTGGGCCACTTTAAGAACATCCTCAGCATCTGATAAAAGTAGCTGAGGAAGATATCAACGCCATCACGGGTTCATCCACTTCCAGAATCTGCAAAAGCTCAATCAGATCCAGGGTGAAATTATAGAATCTCTTATCAAAGAACGTGGGATTGGGATAAGCCCCGGGGAAACCCACTGCCTCTGAATAACATCCATAAACAACTGTTGTGACTCCAGCCCCCGAACCTGGCCCCATGCCCGAAAGTGACTCCGAAAGTGAGGGGGAAGGGCCGGTAAGGCTTACCTCGGGAGCACCGATTCCTTTGGTTCAGCTCCAGGAGCCAGAACCAGACTAGTCAGAGGACGTAATGAGGACGTCATCCCCTGATTCCTCCCTTCCCCAGGCTACGCCTTCAGACCCAGTCCTCTGCCAGGACTGATAAGAGCCGTGAATCCACTGGCTGAAGGCCAGCTTGTGAGTTGAAGTGGGGAAGAGACAGAACAACAACTTTGGGGCTGGAATAGTCTCTGTTTCAGTCATGAGTTTCGAAAAAAAGAGATCAGTAGGATCCGAAGTCTCCTGCGGAACCCCAAGCTTTGACAAATCTGTTCCCAGCTGGGTCGAACTCTTAGCTTTATACAGTAGCGGCTTAAATAAATGAGGCTGAAACAAACCTTTGAAGGTTGGCTACTCAGGTGCCATACCTTCATCCTTCAGGCCCTCCTCCTCGGATACCAAATCTTGACTTCGCGAAGAAGAGTCCTGAGAACAGGAGGCCTGATAACTTGAAAAATCTCCAGGGCATTGAGGAGATCTCTCCTGTCCCTGCCTTACTGTATCCACCACTGCTGCCTGTTGAAAATGCTGTCTGCCAGCTTCAAAACCTCTCTTAACTGCCTCAGAAATCCATTGCTGGACTAAAGTAGGCATTGCTTTGTCCCCCTCCCCCAGCGGGCAGAGCCCCACTGCCATGGGAGCGAAGGTAGCCTCAGGTGGATTCCTGCTCAGATTCATCACCCCCTTCTCCTGAGGTAAAGGAGAGAGGCCCTGTGGAGGCCAAGAGCCACTTGTAGACGGCCCAATATCAGGAACAGAGACCACACCCGGCTCTTCCTGCCTGATCAAGCTTCCGGCCATGCTGAGATTATCAGACTCTGACATCTGGTTTAAAGCCAAGACAGCCATAAGCTTCTCCTCTCCAAGGTGCTTCCATTTTTCAGCAGCCTTTGCCCCTCTTGCCACCTGCTTCTCCAATGCTTGATGAAGCCAGTGCTCTGCCTTCTCCTGGGCCTTTGACGATTTCTTGCTGGGAACCTCCTTAGCTCTTGTAGTGACTGCTGCTCTCCTGGTCCCCTTGTTAGATTTAGAAGGATCCATGCCTTGCTCGCCTGTGTCCTATCAGCCATCTCTGTATACACACGTGGAAAACAAAAAGACCTTTAAACACTGTTTAAAGAGACCAGTCTACTAGCCGGTCTCTCTGTGCCTCTGTCGGTGTTCTACTTTTTCTTTTCCCATTTCCTGCCAGAAAATGCCCCAAAAGAAAAACGGCTGCAAAAAGCCTCAGTCTTCTCCCCACACAGGCACACTCCCCAGTCACTCAGCAAGTTCCAGAATGTCCCATCACTCTAGAGGTCCTGATCTACCTCCCAATAGAGCAGGCAGCCAAAACACGTCAGGCCTTTTCTTCTTGTTGCTGCCATAGGGCCTGGTCTACCTCCCTATCAGGCAGGCAGCCAAAGGTCTTCAGCAGATCCATATGCTGGCAAGGCTGGAGGACCTGGTTTACCTCCCTATCGGGCAGGCAGCTGAAGAACTTCCACAAGGTCTAAGGCCGGCAAAAAAATAAAAAATTCAAACTACCTCACTCCTGGCTTGGATTGCAGAAAGGGTCCTTTCCTGAGTGCCACCAGCTGGCAGCACTCACCAATGCCTCAATGGAGTAGCATGTATTGCTTTACAGCCTCCACGCTACTCCAACAACAAAATGACGCCTGGCTTCCTCACTGTTTTGTGCCCACCAGAAATCAGGGCCGCTGGAGCCTCCAGAACGCACCTAAAGGCGCTGGAAGCCACTAGAAAGAAGAAAAACATGTTGGAGCCAAGCTTTCAGTCCAGCGATGTCACCCGATCCTCCCTTGGTGCGGGGTAGCGGGCTTGAGCCAGTGGCTTTTCACGCAGGCCCTGGAAATGGCTGCCATAGTTAGTGGAGCCTTTTGTGGCCTCCACTTTCCTGCAAACTTTTCCAAACCAACAGTGGGCTCAAGCCTAGGGCTCTTCATGCTGTATCTTCCTTCTGTTCAATTCTCCTTTATCTTCTTCTTCTATTCTTTGTCCCAAAGGCTGACCCTGACTGAGCTCACTCTGCCACAACTGTCCTGAGCTGCGACTAAGTCAAAACTGGGAGGCGTTGGAAGGGGACGTTTCTTCAGTTTAGACCAGGGGTAGTCAACCTTTTTATACCTACCGCCCACTTTTTGTCGTGTCCCACTCCTCCGCTGATGGCCGGGTCAGGGAAATCTGAATCAGGCTTGCCTCTGCAGCTCTGCCCAAAGTCCTAGCAAAGTCCTCAGAGCAGGCAGGAGACCAGAAAGTGACTTCAGCAAGATAAGTTCGACTTTGCCTGACTCAGAGACTGCCAGAAAGCAGATCCTTTATATAGGCCATGGGGTGTGGCTCCATGACTCAGCACTCATTAAGGCCTGCCCCTCCCTTCCTTCTGTTGCCTCCGCCTATCCAGTCTTCTGATGCGAGGGTCACTCCAATCAGCAGCTGTTGGAAATAAACTTTCCTCAGGCTCACATGCTGTGGAGGAGGGGGAGGGGTCTAGCTGCTCCATTTGCCTGGGCATGGAGCCAGGGCTGGGGCCGGGGGGTGCTCCCTCCTCTGCAGCCTGCTTGGGCATGGAGCCAGGGCTGGGACCGGGAGGTGCCCCTTCCTCTTCAGCTTGTCTGGGCATGGAGCCAGGACTGGGGCCGGGAGGCATACATTCCTCCGTGTTTGGGAGCAGATAAGAAGGCCCCGGCTGCTGTGAGAGCGGGCAAGACACAACACTTTTGTTTCTCTGTTAGTAGAAAAATATTCTAACCGCCCACCGGTTCCACAGTAATGTGCTGTGTATCGTTGTCTGCGCATGCTTCTCACGCATCGTGGATTGGGTTTGGGAGGGTGTGCCAGCTACCAGCTCTGCTTGTCTGTTACAGCTGGGTGGTGTGGGGGGAGATGCGTGAGCTATTCTGGGATGAGGCTCTTTTGTTTGCAGTCACACTATAGCGCCATTTAGTTTCACTTACGTAATGTGAACTTATGTGTGGGCGATACAAATAGTACATTTTCAGAAATTTAAATTGTCATGGGGAAATTTATGAAAACCTAATGAAAATGTTTTTAAATAATGCTATGAATTTTTTAAAAAAAATCAATTAAATTAAAAAAAGGAAAGTGCTTCAGTATTGGACAAAACCCCTACCACCCACCATGAAAGCTGGAACGCCCACTAGTGGGCGGTAGGGACCAGGTTGACTACCACTGGTTTAGACCCAGTCCAGAGAGCTATGAGTGATACCCATGCCTGGAGTCTCGAGGTACCGTGCAGGAAAACTACACAAGAAGAAAATATTTAAGTTTTAAGAGAGGCAAATTACTTATTACAGAATGGGGTACAGATCAAGGATTACTTGATTATGGAAGTGAATGGAATAGCACAGAGAAAACATTATGAATTAAAGGTCACTGTTCTGATGTATATTTTAGTATAGAAACTTGTGCACTGGCAAACAAATGCAAAATGACCAGTGATAATTCTCTGATGTCATAATCAAATCGTCACAACATCTAACATTTTTCCCCAAAAAATTTGCTTTTTTATCCTGAGAATGCAATGTTTGCCCCAATACATTTATGGTCTTCACTTTTATATAATAAAATATATAAGGCATTTTAATAACTTGCATTTAACAATTGAGCATTTACACGTATTTTCAAAAACAGAAGACTGAGAAGCAAAGCAAAATGTGTATTCCTGAAGCCAGGACTTTCTTTATATTTCTGATATATACAAACTGTACGTATTTGTTATAAATTATAAATCTCAAGAGATGGATATATTTTGGATTTATCAATGTGTACCAAAATATGAATGCATTAAGAACATTGATAATTATTCATAAAATTGTAAAGAGGTCCAATCTTGCAAACTATGAACTTTTTAAAGAGGTTGATGTATGGACTGACACATATATTTTAGAATAAAATAATCTGCAAACAAGAAGGTAGTAGATCTAATAAAGGAAATGTCTGTAGAAAACATTTGAGGATATCTCTTTGAATATAATGTATAACTGTCAATATAAATGTCAAGATCTATTTTTTTGTTTTCAACATTCAATATAATTTGTTATTTTTGTTTTATTTTGTCAAGAAGTGTTATGCCTTTGAGGTCTTCTAAAATGCTGCCATTGTCACTTGTGTGTCTAAAGGCTGTTTCTATATGCTTTCCTTTCTTCATAAAGATGCCAATGCTGTTCTCCCAACCAAAAACAATTCCAATTAGCCTATATCCTTACTACAAGCATAACATGACAGTGATACAAGAACAAGTATTGATTTAAACAAAAAGCCATTTTTAAAAACAGTGTTTATTCTTACCAACTCTAGTAGTTATTGATTCTGTGTCAATGTTGTTAGCTTTTTTCTTTGCCACTTCAGCTAGTGCCAATTCACCCTTATCTAGTGCAAAGTAATGGATGTCCTTTAGAAATAAAGCAAAATAAAAGATTAATCTAAAATGAATCTTGGGCAGGTAACAAAGAAGAATTTGAAAGGTTCTTTATTCCTTCGATCAGATACAGAGTTTGAAATGAGACTATATTTATAATTTTCTCAGTGTTTGGAAATGCAGGTTTATAATCCAACTTGAATTTCTTTACTTAATAATGAATGAAGCAGTAACCATTAACAGAAAGAATAGAGCCATTCAATCCTGTGGTACAACTAAACTTTTAATAAGCAGCTTAGACTTATTGTAAAAACCAAAGCTTTGGCAAATATCTCAGTATAAAGGAAACATGAAGTATAATGAAGGTATATTTTTCCTAACATTTCCTAATGATTTGTGATATCCTAATAAATATTTATAACTTTGTTTGTCTTTTTATTCCTGAATGTCTACAATCTGGATTTTTTACTTTGTTTATTTGAGTCTGAAAATTAGAGGCATAAGTAGCTTGGAAAATTTCATTTTATATTCTAAATCAGACCAAATCAGCATTTTACACTCCCCAGGCCACATCTCTCTTTTTGGCTGTCCCTATCAGGCCTCTGTGAGGTCAATAAATATACACCATGTATGTAATACAACTGCATTCCTTTTGTTTTGAAGGCAACTTTTAAAAAAAATACATATGTACGGGCATGCATGCCTACGGATCTTCACAACCCTATTGGCTTGGTGCACCACAACAGTCTCAGTTTCTCATGTGGCCCCTTGGGAAAATTGCCCATTAAGTATACCCATCAGAAATCCTTTAGTTTTTTTTTCCAAATTGTAGTTATATGTAAAAAAGGAAATAAATGGTCAATAATCCTGTTAACAATATAAAGTTAAATAAAACGTAGTTTCTGTAAATGCAGGTCTGTCCCATTTGAGTATAAAGAAATATGAATACTGTGTAATGATTCTATGTAAAGGGAAAGTTTCTAAGCCCTCCCACTAAGCTTTACTTCTGTAGTTGTTCCTTATGAGGATTGCTTTTAATTTAGATGGCCTTCCCCTCCAGAATGGAATTTGAGAGAAAATATCTAGTGGGTATATTACTCACTTCTTAAGTGAGTTCCTTTTTGCTCTTCTTTGCTGTCTTTTACTATCACATCCAGTTTTGAAATGTAGTCTTTTTGACCACTCTGGTTCCTGTAAAATAGTATATCTGCATTGCTGGAATGTCCTGACATGACTAGAGGCCACCAATTGACTCTGGAAGGTTGGAAAAATATCAACTACTCACTACTAGCCCAGCTCAAATATGACCTATATCTTTGTAGAGGTATGTGAGAAGGAATAGTCAAAGAAGAAAGAACATAGCTCACCACTGCATAATGGGCAGAGAAAAAGGCTCATAAAAGACCCTCCCTAGCTTCTCAGACTGTAAAAGGAGATGGGAGATTTGTGTTTTCGGACTTGCCATGTTCTGTTTTTGTAGCCTTACAATAAAGTAGAATTAAGTTGTGTGGTCATCTTTCCTGTCTGATCTACCTGGGAAGGTTGACTTCAATTCTGCAAGCGACAAAATCAAAACACCCTTCAGTTTAGTCAGTGATTGCCAGCATATAGCATCAGAATAGTTGCTACAACTATTGTTGAGAAGATTCAATCTCAATAGCAAAATGTTTATGTGACTTGCCCAACATGTAGAATGTTAGTGATTCAAACTTGGGAAGATTTTTTAAACCAAGAAACTCTTATTTTTTTCCCCTTGACTTTACTTTCTGTTTATACCTTATTTTATCACTTCTCAGTCACTGAAACCCTTCTATCTCAAGTGACTGAAAAAAACAATGAAATGGTATATCAGTAGTGTTTTACATGTCAGACAAATGTTATAACCATTATTTCACTCAGATTCCTGCTTTTCAATAGTACCTGAAGCAGAGCTTACTGAACCAAACTGTGAAAATACAGGAGAGGAATTTTTGTTTCAAATTGGTTGTTAAAGTTCATAGGTTGTATATAAAATGTATATATGCACATGCAAATATATGCCCATGTATGCATAAACGAAACCAACTAGCAAGACTGAATCCCTTCTAAACCAATTCCAAAATATATCAGTCTGGTTGGTTTAGAATTAAGGCAGCATCAGCATAATCCTTATTTGCTTTGCTACTTAAAAAGCCATTTCTTGTTATACCAATCTCCTCTTTTCAGTGGATTTATTAATATTTTTTAATCTTGCTTACTAAACAACACTTCCAACTACCGGGTCTTGTCCCACATTTAAATTCCTCCATGGGGTTATCTATTTCATATTAAGTAACAATTTATTTATATATGCATATTAAGTAACAATTTATTTATATATGCATGTACATATTCAGATGTTCTTGGCAATATTTTTCAGAAATGGCATGTCACTGGCCTTCTTCTTAAGTTTGAGAGAGAATGATTGAACCAAATCACTCAGCTAGCTTTGTGCCTAAGGCAGGACTAGAACTCACAGGCTCCAGGCTTGTAGCCTTAAACATTGCACCAGACTAGAATGGAACACTTATAACTTTATCCAGATCTTTTATTTAAGTTTCCCTACCTCTGTTGAAGGATTATGTTATTATTTTCATTCTATACAAAATTGAGACAACCCAAGATCACCAAAACTTCTATTTTCTTCTGAACAGTTCAAAAGTTCACTATTGCTCTTTGTATCAATTCAAACTGAAAACTAACATAATTCTTTTTTTTTTAAGGGACAGCCGAAGAGACAATAGTTAATTAGTGTGTTTTTCATAGCTGTATAATCTGATGATAAATTATATTTCTTCACATAATCAAGTATTTTGCTGAATTGTGCAAAATACTTAAATATTTCTATATATAGCCTTGGTTTTGCAAACAGAGTCCTGTTATGCAATGTCAGTGGCAACAGTTAGCAGTGGCAATTGCATGTGTGACTGCAATAATGACAAACTTAAACTGCCATTATTAGTTAACCAAGCAAGTTTGGTTAACTTACTTTCTATTCAATATAAACTCCACAAAATGAAAACCAAAGAAAATTATATTTTAACAATACTTTTTCAACACATTCTTACAGTATTTTCCACATAATTTTCTTTATTTGTTCCACCCAGCAGTTTTCTTATACAATTTAAAAAAATATTTCTTGGGCTATAATCCTGGACACAATTATCTGGAATTTAAAAGATGTATGCCCTTCTGCATACGAAGTTCCCAGGGCAGTTTATAAATAATTTAACAAAATAAAGTATTGCATTAATAAGCTGTTTAAAATCACAACAGAAAAATAGCAGAAAGGGGAATCAGAAGGATAAAAATGAAAATCAAGATAAATTACCTCTTTTTAATAATTTAAAAATAAAAAGTCATCAGAAACCTGGAGAGAACATTTTATAGAGTGCCACTTCTGCGTTTAATGGTGGGGCCGTTTGAAGAAAAACCTCTGCTGAAATTTTTAATGTACAAGGTACCTGTATCAAATAGTTCTTGAAAGTACCTGATCCCAAGTTGTAAAGAATTTTGAATGCCAAAATCAGCATTATGAATTGATACAGTTAGTACATATAGGTGAACATGCCTCTTATAAGTATTGTGACTCATTTTCTCCTCTCTTCTTTTCCAAAACAGAGAACTCTTCTCCAAACCATAAAGAAATCAGGTAGTGTTGGAGCGAGGGGAGAGATGGATGCGCATGTCAAAACAGGAAGATGGGAAGAGTGAACGTCACAATGCAAGCCTTACTTCATTTCTACATGGTTTGATATTGCATGCAATATGAAAGGAGCAGGCCTTGTATCGTACCACTTCTGCCATCACTTTGAACCTCTATCTTCCCTGCAGGGATGTCACTATTCACAAAATCAATCTGCTGATGGGAAGCAAGTCATTGGCTTACTCATTGGCTTGGGCCTGACAGGCCTATCCCAACAATAGATTATTTTAGAAAATCATACTTATCTGGCAAGGGAAACCGAAAACAAATGGTATCATTTTTTCCTATCACCAAACTGCCATCACCTACATATATGACTGTTTCACTATTGGCTTATCTTTTCCCATAATACTGTGCTATATATTTGTGATTATGAGAAAATAAAAGACTTATGGCAAAACATAAGCTAAGTAGTAGTAGAACTAAGTGCATTACCATATATTTGCTTGGGACAATACTACTTATCCTGATTGAGTTCTTAAGTTGCAGCTATCATAGACATATCTGCTATAGACTTATATTTGCATTTATACTTTAATAATAATAATAATAATAAATTTAATAAGCATTTGCATTTAAAGTAGATCCAACAAATGCTACTTCGTTTAAATTATCTAAAAGGGCCAATTCAAACTATTCAAGAATTGTGTGTAGCTATTGTTGCCTTCTTAGTATCAAAATTACTTTTTCAGCAACAAGTGTTACTTATCCTTCTTATTCAGGGGATTGTACTTTGCTCACCTTGGAACATAAAAACAGAGGAACCAGTAGTAGTTTACATTCTGCTGGGCATGCAGGAAAAATTTCAACACAGATTTCAATGCTAAGAGCATGAAGTGAAAACTTATTAAAGTATCTTTTCATAGACATTAATGCAACCACAGCATGAATGCTAAGACATTTTGGAATAAAGGAAAATACTTTAGATTTTCTGAAGGACTCAGATCTCAATAACAAGTCTTTACTCTAGAATGAAGAGGCTGGTCCTCCAAATATTGCTGACCTATTGCTTCTACTATTTCTTGCCATTGGTAGTACTTGCTTGTGCTGTTGGAAACTAGTTTAAAATCAGCCAGAGGGCAGATTCTTATGCTTTTAACTACTAAATTCCTAGGATTTTCCTACATGTAATTTGAAAACAAAGGCTTCTCTCCATTGACTTTACTTGTTAGAAGCCTGCCGAGAAGATTGCAAACAGTGACCACAGGATTCTGGGATACAGTAAACATCATAAATATATGTAGGTTGCCAAGCTCCTGAATTTTAATCATGTGACTGTGGGGATGCTGAAACAGCCATAAGCGTGAGGACTGATCATAAATCACTTTTTTTCAGGGCCATTGTAACTTCAAATGGTTGCTAAATGAATTGTTGTAAGTCAAGGACTACCTCTACTTCTCATATATCATTGGGGTAGAGATGAAGCAATATACTTATTATATTACTTATTTTTTATATATAACTCCAGGGCTAGGATTTGGTTATTTGTTGATCCCTAACATTTTTGGTAAGGTATTGTCAGGTATTGGATGACTTTATCTAGGCATATATGTTCCTCTCTTTTTTTCTTGTTTTTCTCTTCTCTTTTTAACCATGTAATCTATCCAGAATCACTTTTGGAATCAGATGGCCTTTTAATAGCACAAAATAAATTTATAATTCAATGAATTACTTTATTTATAACATCAAGCTGTTTAACACAAAACAGATCAAAAAGCATCTTACTAAATTGAAGCTATATCAGGAAAACCAATTAATCTACCCATTCTTATGTTTTTTTGTCTCATTTGGTTTTTTTTTCCAAATTCAAATGTACAGTTATATTTTATATACTTTAACTTTATTTTTCATGCTAGTTTAATTTTTTAAATTTACTTGTTCACGTCCTTATTGTTTCTTGCTTACATTAATCACACTTGACTGAAGTTGGATCATAATGCACAGCAACACTATTTGTATTACAAGAGAAATATAATCATACTTCATTGAGTTGATTTATCTGTCCACTGAATATTCATAAGTTAAATGCAGTTGAATATTAGCATTGGTATGTGCACTAGAAAACATTAAACTTCTCCCGATATTGGAATGAGGGAGGATATTGTACTTATTCTGTGAGAGTGCCAAGTAGATTAGTGTTAGTGAAGTGTACAGAGAATTCATGTGATACTACCCCTTTATGAATAAGCACACAAATCACATTTAAAAAAAACCATATATTAAGCACAAGAAGAGAGAAGGGCAAAGTTGAGCATGTTCAGCTTGCAGGGGATGTTCTCCAGAAATATCTTCAATTAAAATGTACTGGCTTTCCATTGTAGGACATTGGCATTCTGCAAGAAGTAGAAGAGGCACAGTGCTAACCTTCAAATTTCCTCCTAACCCGATCCCAGGAAATCTGTTTTAGAACATCTGGTATAATTATTCAATGATGTCATTGCATAATTACAAAACAGTCTATTCTTTTGTAATTCTGACAATGAAACAAAAAATATAAATCTTTTTGTGAAGCATTTTTCTTCTATAAGAAAAATGTATCTGTATCACCACAAAGCTTTCTCTTTAAACCTTCCTATAAGAAGCACAACTGCCCCTGTATCTCAGGTATGGTCAAAACAGTTGGGCATGTACTGGTATACTGCAGATTTTATAGGGAGTTACACAATACATTTATTATGTTCCTGTTAGTAAAGTTTAGGCCACCTGGATTAATTCCTGCTTAGCTATTTACTTTGAGACAGGCAGCCTGCCACTATCTATGAAAAAAATGGCACAGCGGCATGTTCAGCATAATCTACTATTGCTTTTATATTATTATTTCTTTCACTGTTTACTATCTGGTGTAAGTGCTAGTTGGCTGTTGTAAGTGATTGGCCTCTGTCTTTAATACAGGATTCATTTATTAATTTATTTAAATTATCCTCTTTTTGTATTACTATTATTGTAACAGAAGCACTCTGAATAATGTTAATAGTTTCGAATGCCAGCATTTATGCATACTACTCAAGAAAGATTTATGTCTCTCTCTGTGGTGTTTTCAAAGTAAAGCATCCCAACTAATTCCTTCCTAAGTATATGCAACCATAATTGGAGTAAACTTGTAAAACTTGTTTTTATTCTCTAATGATATTACAAATCAATAACTTAAGGTAAAAACAGAATGGTGTAAGAAATATGAGTCATCCCTGATGAATATAAATGTTTAACTTTAAATGGTTAGAAATGCAAACCTAAGGCTCAAGGAACCCCAGCCTCAGCAAAAGTTAAAAGATGAAGGTAAACAACTCCTAAAACTCCTGGGAATTTGAAGGTGCTTAGAACACTTGCAACAGGTGTGGTTTTAAAAGAATGTCTGTCTGGAGGCAAAGAAGTAAGAAGTAGTAAAAATTTGCCATCAATATTACATTTCCTCTGTCCATAATCCTAATAACATTGTCAAAAAAAGAGCCCTGAGGAACTTCTTAAAGGGATAAAAGCTTATACTATCAATTCAGCTGAGGTAATACTGTAATTGTGAATCTTGTTTTTATTAAATACTTAGTAGCATGTTCATCTGATACAAATGAATTAAAAGGATTTTCAGATTAAATTCACAATGCCAAATTTTCATAACTGGCTGTGATACTTGAAAACATTTTTAAAAAATGAATTTTCTGCTCAGTTTTTTTAAATATATAAAGCACTACCAAACAAAGGTTATTTATGGTTATATACCTTTTCTTCTTTGATTATACACTTCTTTGTTAAGAACTCATTAGATTCTTTCAACAACGTTTAAACAAATATAATGCTGAAGAATGATAATTTGCTTCCAAAATTTAGCAGCACAATTTCTGGGAATTTTGGAGGCTACGGAAGCAGCATACAAGAGAGTACATTGTACTCCCTTGCACTAAACTGTGGTTATAAAATAATCATTGCACAATAAAAACTAGTGATCTATATTTATATGTATATAATGTATAAATTATGATCCATGTGGTATGCTATAATTTTCTCTATTATTTATATTAAACAATTTGTTAAAATCATACATATTATTTTCAAATGAACTTTCAAAATCACATTTTCTACACCAAAATGGTGCCATTTATGAATATTTATGTTGTAGATGCAAATTGTATTAAAGTAGCATAACTATTTTTGTGTTATGAATATAAAGGAACTAAAAAAGTTCCTAATATTTTTCCTTTACATAATTACATTTTATTTACTACATAAACTAAACCAGCACTGATTTTTGAAGAACCAAATCTTGCACCTATCTGTGCAAAATTCCAAGAATTTTTCAGAATTATATCTATATTGCTTGAATCATTACATATGACCTTCTTCAAGTGTCTATCCTTGGGTCTACCTTATTTATAACAGAACACTAGTTGCCCTTTCAAACTGATGGCTCGAAAAGATGGATCCCACTACAAAGGATTTAAAATGAACAACTTTAATAATGCTTGATCTTTGCTGTCATATATAACATGGAATTTTTTTTCCCATGCACTGGCGGGTGTGTGGTTTTGCATGCTACCTAGATTCCACATATGTGCAGATGAAGCTTCACATACTTGCATGGCCCGGTTCCTAATGGTTTGCGGCCCGGGAGTTGGGGGACCCCTGATATATAAGATTAGCTGCTTTGGCATAGTAAAAATAGATGATATCCATTCATTTCATTTATTTTTGAATTTTAGACAAACTAATAAAATATTGTTTCATTTATATGTGATATGGTACTTTATGCAATACTTTTTATTTATATTAAAATAATATAAAATAATATAATATATATGGGCTTAGGGCCCGGGTACTTACGGGACCGCCTGCTGTTACCGTATGCCTCCCACCGACCAGTACGTTCTCACAGAGAGGGACTTCTCAGGGTGCCGTCCGCCAAGCAATGTCGGCTGGCGGCCCCCAGGGGAAGGTCCTTCTCTGTGGGGGCTCCCACACTCTGGAACGAGCTTCCCCCGGGTTTATGCCAAATACCTGACCTTCGGACCTTCCGCCGCAAACTGAAGACACACCTTTTCATTCGCGCGGGGCTGGCTTAAATTTTTAAATTTTTATAAATTTTAAATTTAATTGATTTTAAATTTGTTATTTATTTTAAATGGGGTTTAGTTTTATAAATTTTTAAAATGCTAGGCTAATTATAATAAGTTTCTTAATTTCTATTTTAAATTGTACATTGTATTGTTATTTTTTACTGCTGCCTGTACACCGCCCTGAGTCCTTCGGGAGAAGGGCGGTATAAAAATCAAATAAATAAATAAATAAATAAATATTGAAAACCATTACCTGAAAAACCCCTTTAAGAGGGGTTACCTACACTAGTATGATAGTTATTGTATTATTCTCACATTTAGGCACTTTGAAGAGAATCAGCAATATACAATACTTAATAGAACTGTCACAAAAGTGTATCTTGATTGAAAGCTCACCTCAGGCACTCTCTTGCAATGATTGTGTTTACAGTATTTTTACTCCATTCTTCAGGAAGTTCTCACAGCAGTTTACAAACTCAAGGGTGCCTTCATTCCTAGTCTTCCATTTGCATTTTAAAGATTACACTGAACACTACTGACAAAATTTTTGCAAGGGTATTCTGCAGTTTCTATACATTCTCCTCAGGGGTGAAATCTAAAAATTTTCTCTACCAGTTCTGTGGGTGTGGCTTAATTGGTGAGTGTGGCTTGGTGGTCAGATGGCTGGATGGGCGTGGCCAATAACAATAAATAATAAAAATAATAAACAAAGTATAAAAAAACAATAAGAGGTACCAAAAACCAACTTTCACACTTTACACACACACAACACAACTGACTCACACATAATGTAAAAGCAGCTGCACTTCACACTTCACACAGCCACAAAAAGCTCAAAAACCAACTTTCACACTTTACACACCCCCACACCCCCCCACACAAAATACCACATACAGCTTTCTAAGATTTTGTGTGTTTGTGTAGTTAGAGTGAAACACTACAGAAACACACCAAATCTCAGAAAGCTGCACAAATATTTTATTTTATTATTAAAGTTTGTGGACTTCAATTCCCAGAGTTCCTCAGCCAGCAAAGCCAGCCAGCCAGAATTAATCACTCAGTGATGAAATAGATTAGCTAAGTTAGATTAGTTCTGTCTGGTGCTGAAAATGAAACTGGGGCTTTCCGGCTGGGAAAAAAGCCATAAGGTCGATCAGTAATCAGGTAAGTGCCTTAGTCTCTCTTAAAAGGAGGTTTTCTACATGTTTTCTACAGAAAACATGTTTTTTAAGGTTCTGCTGATGAGGAACTTAGGTGAGATCCCCAGAGTAGCCTTTAAATATTTTTTTTTAAGTTTAAAGGCTGTTGATCTCAGCTGAGGGGCAGGATCCTCAAAGGCTTTTTTTTTACTTTTAAAGGCATGTTTCGGCTGAAGCAAAACTTTCTTTTAAAAGTAAAAAAAAAACCCTCTGCTGATGGTGCGGCTCAGCAGAGGCAGGGGGCGGGGCCAGGGATTTTTGCTACCGGTCCTCCGAACCAGTTGCCGCCATCGCTACCGGATCGCGCGAGCCAGTCCGATCCGGGAGCATTTCACCCCTGATTCTCCTTCTCCCTGCATCTCCCATATAATCTGCCTTAGAGAATTTACCATGGTCCTGGAGTTGCGTATTTTGAAAAGAGTGACAGTGTATGAATCCAATTTATTGGTGGATAGCATTCTGTTAGAATAAGAATACTTCAGATAGTCCAGGGGTGAAATCTAAAAATTTTCCCTACGGTTCTGTGGGCGTGGCTTAATTGGTGGGCATGGCTTGGTGGTCAGATGACTGGGTGGGCATGGCCAATAACAATAAATAATAAAAATAATAAACAAAGTATACAAAACAATAAGAGGTACCAAAAACAAACTTTCACACTTTACACACACACAGCACAACAGACTCTCACACACACACAATGCCACATACAGCTTTGTGAGATTTTGTGTGTTTGTGTAGTTAGAGTGAAACACTACAGAAACACATCAAATCTCAGAAAACTGCATAAATATTTTATTTTATTATTTTGTTTATATTTTTTAGATCAGGGGTCTCCAACCTTAGTAACTTTAAGGTTTGTGGACTTCAATTCCCAGACTTCCTCAGCCAGCAAAGCAGGCAGATTGAGTTGCTCACTGAGGAGGAGATGGATTGCAGGCAGGCAGATTCAGTTGCTAGCTGATGCAACTGATGTAAAGCATGGCTTTGCCAGCCCGAAAGGAGCAGTAATTAGGTAAGTGCCTCAGCGCAGCCCAGAACCTTTTAAAAGGAGGTTTTCTACAAGCTCTTCGGTTGAAGAGCTTGTAGAAAACATGTTTTTTAAGGTTGTGGTGATGAGGAACTCAGCTGGGATCGCCAGAGGAGCCTTTTAAGACTTTTTTTTTAACAACCTCTTTGGCCAAAGAGGTTGTTAAAAAAAAGAGTTTAAGGGATTCTGACGATCCCAGCTTAGCCGCGGGATCATCGAAGGCTTTTTTTTTACTTTTAAAGGCATGTTTTCGGCTGAAGAAAAACTGCTTTTAAAAGTAAAAACAAACAAACTTTGATGATGGTGTGGCTCAGTAGAGGCAGGGGGCGGGGCCAGGGATTTTTGCTACTGGTTCTCCGAACCACCCACCACCATCGCTACCAGATCAGGCAAGCCAGTCCAAATTGGGAGCATTTTACCCCTGAGATAGTCCACCAAAAATGACAGGTCACTTAACGATGATTCAATGTTATGACCGACACCCCAACATTCTGGTATGTCTGTCTCTTTGAAACAGACATACCAGTCTGTTTAAAGTTATCACAGCTGCAGTGGCCTTGCAGTCATTCATCCTTACAACAGACTGGAGATGCTGCAGTGCCCTCCCAGCCTTTTTGTTTTATTTATTGAAGAAATGTGGCTTTCTCGGGAAGGGAAGGAGGGAGGGAGGGAGGAGATTAAGCAAGGGAAAGGTTTTGGGAAGCTCATCCTAAAACTGCCGCCTTTTATGCAGCTTCCCATAGTTTGTTAGAGGCAGGAGAGGTTTGCAGCTGGCTGAACAGCAATCAGATGATCGGTGCAAAAAGGTCTGAAAGAATTGCCAGAGCCCTTTTATTGAACTTTTCCACCTGTCCCAAATAGGTTCTAAAACTAAAATCTCCACTTCTGCTCTCCCATCTTATCCCTTTTAAAATCCTTACCTTGACTCCAGACTGAAGAGTAGAGGAACCAATCAAGCAAGGAAAGAAAATCTTTCTACAGGATCCAGTCTGGGTCGGTCACCAAGACCAGAGGTTTATCTTTTGAGCTTTCGTACTCATGCCGGAGCCCATCGTTAGGAAACTTCTCTCTAGCAGAGTGTGCGCCTGCTAGAAGCACGCACTCTGCTAGAGAGAAGTTTCCTGACGATGGGCTCCAACACGAGTTTAATCAACAAAATAGAGGATACTGGATCTTTCCAAGCTTAAGCTGTTTGTCTGTTATTGATCTGGCTGCCTGATCAATAAGTCCATCCCTCCCAGGTTTTTTTGCTTGTTTATTTATTGAGGAAATGTGGCTTTCTAGGGAAAGGAGGAGTTAAGCAAGGGAAAGGTTTTGAGAAGCTCATCCTGAAGCTGCCACCTTTTATGCAAGGGCCAGCTTCTCAGTTTAGCAAGTCACAGAAGACTTTTGCACCAATGGCCAGCAGATCAGTGCAGAAAGCTCTGAAAGGCCAGGGAGCTCTTTTTTTTTTTTTTTTGCCCTAGAAAGGCAGGGCATCTTGGCAAGAGGAAGGACAGGGACAAAATTAGGAAAGGCAGGGTTTTTCTTCTCCATTGAGAGAGAGTCAGCTTGTGACATGCTAGCATGAGAGGGGTGAGCATGGGGTATCTTGGGATGGGGGTGGTCTTGAGACTAGGCTTCCCAGGATCTTCCGCACCCCTAAGCTCTACTTAACAACTTGTTCATTCATTTAACAAACGCACTGGGCAGAGCAGGGATGGCTGGTTGTTACTTGAGGCAGTTCGTTTAACATTGTCCTAACTTTTGACTCTAATAGGCAGACACTCCTATTATGGTCATAACTTGAGGATTACTTCTACTGGATGCAACAAAGAAAGTAATTAATAGTCTTAACAGGCTTGTACTTGATATTGATTCAGGTGTGTACCCAATACCTTTGTCAAAATACTAGAGTTGTTTTATAGGGTAACATTTAAGAACCTTAGAAACTGGGACTACTTTATCTTTTTATAGTATCCTGTATTGGTAGGCTAATCTACATCATTTTACACTTAATGCTCAGATTTTATATATATGCAGCCTGAAATATTTCAATCCTAGTTCAATTACATTTGCATTTTGGTATGCATGTATTTGTAATTAAAATGTAACTTAATTCTTTTAAAGCACTGTACATCTAAAACAAAATTTTTGTTGCTGATATTTTAAAGAAGCCACTGTTTGACAATTTTTTTACTCTCTAAAGCTAGGTTGAAAAAATTCTGTAGAGACATTTATTTGTTTATTTATTTGTATTTCAGAAGACCAAGAATGGCCTGCTTCACCTGCAGACTTTCTGCTTGCTACACAGCTGTTATGCATCTATTGAACTGTAGCCAACAGAGCTTAACAAATGGTTTATTTCCTTCCAGTGAGATATTAGTAAGACAATTGGTTGATAGCTTAGAAAAAAACAAACAAACAAACAAACAAACTGTGTGTGTGTGTGAGAGAGAGAGAGAGAGAGAGAGAGCGCAAATTTTCTTGTTCTTATGAAATTGTAAAACAGTTTAGTTTAATTTAGCACATGATTCAATGATGCACCAAGCTAAAGGAATCCGATTTAAAGGTAAGAATGGCTAGAACTTATTTGAAGTTACATAAGAAAAAAAAAATCCAGAAGAGGTTTTGAAGAACCAGTCAAGATTTGATTGGTAGGTATGTTCAAAATGTTCAAAAGTTCTTCCAAAATTATTTGAGAAGAGATGGAAAAAAGCAGAGCTGTCGCTTACCTGGCTGTGACAGGCAAAAGTGGTGACAAGATATACATGTTAACAAGAATAGGAAAATCTCTTTTATGTTAAGGAAAGAAAGTATTTCAAAGAGATTACTTACTTATTTACATTTATATCCCACCTTTATTATTTTTATAAATATCTCAAGACAGTGAATGTATCCAACACACCTTCCTCCTCCTATTTTCCCCTTAACAACAACCCTGTGAGAGAAACAGTTCCTTCCAAGAGTAAAAACAACGAACAAACAATATGGAGTCATCCACTTGAAAGGGAATGAATATAGATATATCTTTCTTTAAAACAGGATAAAATTGCAAGAGAGAATATTTTTCCACTGGTGCAGGAAAAGTAAATCCTCCTGTATAAATAGAGGAGAGTTGAAAACAATAACTGCCTCAAATAGCAAAGAGTGTTTTGAATTGAAGGCACAGTCATATGAGGCAAATGCTTCAGATTTTAGCTCTGTATGGGAGCTAATGTACCTGTGTAGAAGGTCTTTATTCCAAGCATAGAAAAAGATATCTAGTGATTCAGGATTTCCTTCTGTGTTTTCAGAAATTATGGCACAGGACATTCTTTGTTGAATGCTCAACACAATAGTTTACCATTTATGGAAAGTAGTGACAGGCAGATTGACAGAATCATTATATTTTCATCTGTATAGGTGAACAGTATCAGTTGGCCAGAGGCAGTATTTCTTAAAGAGTCCGTTGAAGAGCAGGGCAAATCTTCCTTATTTGTTGGCATAGAAAATAGGCATTGAATCCTCAGAAGCTAACTGAATTGTGGTTCTGAACCATAGACGCAAACACCTGAATGACTATATCTAGAAAGGGACTAATTATTACTACATGGAACTATAAATATGGAATTGGGATTGTTGAACATTATCTAGAAAGGAGCTGTGGTATCCAAGCCACATCATGGAAGATCAGTTTGCAAGGTGTACCAATTGCACTTCATATTTGAATCCTCTTTATTTAAAAAATAATAAGACTCCCACTTGCCTGGGAATTTATGTCTCTTTAATGTTAACAAATTCATTTCTGAGAAAGTGCTTCTATACTATTACTCCCAAATAGCCACAAGAATATCTATGAATATATAATAAATTTATAAAGGAAGGAAAAAGAATTTTCTAAAAAGTGTAAAAAGGATCACACATACACACACACATTTCTGGTATCTGTATCATATACATACTTTCTCAGAAATATTTCAGAGGGGTCTTTCAGAAGATTCTTTTAAGGTTCTTTTAAAGCATGCTTAATTGAGAAAATTTATCACAGTACACACATCTTTCTAATTAGATGGAATAAGCTGGGTGATTAGAACTGTATACTGAAAAGTATTAAAAGATTCATGCAATTTCTTTTTGTATAATTAGAAAGGAATTTTCAAAAACTATAAAAAGAATGTAATTGTGCAATTGAACACAGAAATTAAATATTAAGATCAAACTAACAAGGCAAGTAGCATAATAGAATAAATTATATAAGCAGTTAGTGTCAAGGCTTAATTTAAACAGTATGTCTTAATTATGCAAAAGAGCTGAGTTAATGTAACTCTCTAAGGTTTCCTCCATTGTTTTTCCTTCAGAAACAATAAAATCTGCAGATCTACAGCAATGAGCTGGGAGACTGTAAAACTGCCATTGTCCATTAAACTTAATTGTCCATTCTGCTCAGAAATCTTTTAAGAAAAGAGCTTCCCAGAGGGCTTGAATATAGGGTCACTTAAGAATTGAGTTACTTTTATTCTGGTTGCAAATTGTCTTCAACAGCGGTTACAGAAGGATAACGTGTAAATACCTCACTGCAATGATTGACTTCTCAAACGTCAGTTATAGAAATCTAATATGTGAAATGTGATGAAGTGTTTAAACAATCACAATGAAAAATTTCCACCTGTGTCAGAATATAATTAAATTCTTATTTAAGATTATTATCTTACCAAAACATAAGGGTTTAACCAAGAGAGAGTGGTATTAGATATTCTTTCCAGTGGATTTTCAACGCTTCTACTGATTTCATAAGTTCTACATGTGTTTGTCCAGTTTACTGACTCAGTAAGGACTTAACATAAACTATTTCTAAGTTGCACTAGAATTCAACTTGCAATCTTCAACTTGAAGATAGTGTTGGAAGAAAACATCCATCTGGGTTCAGTTCCAAGTGGGGATAAAGACACTGGAAACATGGAGACTGCTTGGAAAGATGATTTAATGGTGGACAGGATCACATGGCTTGAGTTCCTGAACAGAAAAGGGATGAGTTCCTGTGCGCTCTCTGGCTTTATGCTTTTTCTGAGCTTTGAACTTTCTGGGACACAGGAAGAGTATCCTGTTTGGTTGTCAGACTCCCAGGGGGTGGGGGTCTTAACTAGCTTTGCTGGCTGATGTAATCTTCCCCGGTGTCATGTGGTGAGTTTCTGTTGCTAGGTGGGTCCTATTGTGTTGCAGATGATGGTCCATTGACAAAGATGGGGAGAATGAGTTTCTGCCTCTGGCCCATTGACAAAGGTGGGGGGAATGAGTGAGCTTGGTTGAGGCCTTAATGGCCCATTGACAAAGGTGGGGGGTGGTAGGAAGCTGCAGGGAGCCACTCTGTCCTCAAAACATGTTTCTCCATTTCTCATCCAGGGAAATATAATATTTTGCCCTTTTTAATATTTCCTAAGATATTTCATTCTTCTAGGAGGGGGGTGGGTGCTAACTTCCTACAATAGCAAAAAAGCTTCCTTATGCAGGGCTGGATTGCCTGTGTACTTATGATAGCTTTTAGATTATACTATCAAAACCTCACTTGAAAGAATGAATGATTGCTAATCTCTTTTAAGATTCAAAGCAATTATTTCAATAACCATTACAAAACCAATGAAAATATACTCAAAGATGGTATAAATTGAATAGGATAAAATGGTAAACTGCGGCTATGTTCCCTGGTTTGTCCTACTAAAGAAGTTAATGCTTTAAAATAAGCATATTTTCTTTCAAATACAGCAGAATTTAGGTTTACCACTCTAGTTTTCTTAATCAGAGGACATAAAACTATAAAGTGATCTGTAGTGAAATGGCCAGATCTGAATCATGCCCATTTATGATTATTATTAAGTTATTTCCCCACAGCTTAAGTGCTATCACCTCGATTTCATGTATGTTGCTATACTATTCAATTAGCAAAAGAAATCCTATCTTTCATTACTACTTATGCCAGGTCAATCGGAAGAATTTTAAATTACCTTCTTTTATTATGTAGGAATTTAGCACCCACCCCCCTCCTAGAAGAATGAAATATTTTAGAAAATACTTAAAAGGCAGAATATATTTCCCTGGATGAGAAATGGAGAAACATGTTTTAAAGACAAAGCAGCTTCCTGACTTCCCTCCACCTTTGTCAATGGGTCAAAGGTAGAAACTCATTCTCCCCACCTTTGTCAATGGGCCATTAAAGCCTCAACCAAGCTCACTCAATCCCCCCATCATTTGCAACACAATAGAACAGAAACTCACCACATGGCAAGGCTCAGGCAAGCTTGAGGGACAACCTACAATGTTAGCTAAGACCCCCCCCACCCCCTGGGAGTCTGACAACCAATCAGGATACTCTTCCTGTGCCCCAGAAAGTTCAAAGCTCAGAAAAAGCATAAAACCAGGGAGCACACAGGATCTCAGCCCCTTTTCTGTTCAGGATCTCAAGCCATGTGATCCTGACCACCATTAAACCATCTTTCCAAGCAGCCTCCATGTTTCCAGTGTCTTTGTCCCCACTTGGAACTGAACCCAGATGGATACTTCTTCCAACAATTAGATGAAGCAATTTTGTTACAGATAATGCACACATGCCATAGGTCCGCCATCACGGTTATATGGCAACTAATCAACAGAATGCATGTAAGTATAATGCCATTCTTTCCCTATCTTTGGGTTACTGTGGAACCAAAAACCCAGAAGGGCAGATCTCCAAGAGGATGATAGCATTGCCCTCGCCTAGCCAGATTTCAATAATACATTCCAGCTGTCTGCTATCTATAACCAAGTCATGAAGAAACTTAGCAATTAGAAAACTTACAACTCCGTCGACTTCAACATGACCTGTGTTTAACACACAAAATCATCTATTGCAATATTCTTCCTGTAAATGACTACTTCAGCTTCAATCGCAATATTACAAGAGCAAAAAATAGATTCAAGCTTAATGTCAACCACTTCAAACTTGATTGCAGAAAATATGACTTCTGCAACAGAGTTGTTAATGCTTGGAACTCACTACCTGACTCTATAGTCTCTACTCAAAATCCCAAAATCTTCAACCAAAAACTGTCTACTATTGACCTCACCCCATTCCTAAGAGGACTATAAGGGATGTGCATAAGAGCACAAAAGTGCCTACCGTTCCTGTCCTATTGTTCCCTTCATTATATCAAATTAATATAGCTGATGCATATTCTTTACTTATATATATATATATTTTCTTCATGATATGTTTTTTTACTTATGACAATGTTTGTGTATACTATTGTGACAAAATGAAATAAAAAAAAAATACAAACAGATCTGTCATTTACTCCAACCAATGTGAATCCGAGGCCACTAGTGATCTGAATACCAAGATCTGGAAATGGAGCATGCTTTCCAGATTTACTCAGCAGGATTTTCTAGAATACAATTATATAACTAATGGTATCAAATACTTTTAAGAAGCCCAGAGCAAAGAAAATGGATTGTATTTCTATTGTCCAATACTTAACCACCAGAATACAAGGCAGAAATGACAATGGTTCAGATTTTATACAACTAAAACAAAATTAAAATTATAGTATTATACTATAAAGAGCTCATTCACACCATATTTATCACAAGGCAATTATTATATGTGATAATATATTGTTAAGAATTGAGAAACTTTGTTGAGAAAGATTGTCCCAAAGATGCTTTTTTGAAGAGGCAACGGGACTTTCTGGTTTTCCTTTGAAGATGCTTCGCTTCTCTGCAAAGAAGCTTCTTTAGCTCTGACTAGATGGTGGGAGAATGGAAGGATTTGTACATCGGGGAAACAAAACAACCACTTCATAAACGCATGACACAGCATAGGCAAACAAACACACCAGGACTAGATTCAACAGTCCATCTGCATTTAAAAGACCATCTTATGTCATCTTTTGATGACAGCAAAGTCCATATTTTGGACAGAGGATTGTTGATTTGAAAGAGAGGTTAAAGAGGCCATCTATGTCAAAATTGAACAGCCCTCTCTCAACAGAGGGGGAGGGATACAACATCATCTATCTCCAATCTACAACACAAGAAGGCTCCACACCAATTTTCACCACTCAGGTGACCCTGATGACACAGATAAACCTCCAGGTGGACCTAAATGATCCACTTAAAGAATGCAAATGACCATCTGTCTGCAAGGAGTATAAATCCTTCCATTCTCCCACCATCTAGTCAGAGCTGAAGAAGTTTCTTGGATGAGAATTGAAATGTCTAAAAAGAAAAACCAGAAAGTCCAGTTGCCTCTTCAAAAAAGCGTCTTTGGGACAGCCATGAACTGGATGACTGAGAATCTCCACAGACATTGAGAATGATTGTTACAGATTATTGTTTGATCTTAGAACTGTCAGTAGCTTATGAACTATAAGCTTATACATTAAAAATATTATAAATCACTTCAATCCTGGTTAATGTGCCTCAAAAGTGTCATAATTCATCCAATAGCAGCAATAGTACTGAAAATTCTTCAAGCATAACTTACCATAAATAAGTCACGGGCACCAATATCAACTGCTAGCAGAAAGGCCTTTTCAAATCTTTGGTGCCTATAGAAAGAACACAAGCAAAAATTATTGAAATATATGGTATTAATTACATGTAGCAGACACAAATATGTAACCACAGCCATGAATTCTAGTCCCACCTTGGGGACTAGGGTCAGTAGGGTAGTCTTCGGCCACTCACTTTCTCACTTCATCATAGAAAATAGGCAAGGGCAAACCACTTTTGAAATTTTGCCATGAAAAATGCAGGGATGTGTCCAGGGAGTTGCCAGGAGTCGAAACTCAATGCCTCCCCGCCATCAAATCAAGATAAGAGTAAGAGACAAGGGAAGGGAGGTATATTACACATTGATGTCTGACTCCAAATTCACCTCTTTTTACATTGTAAGTGAACGTAAGCAAGCTTCAGGGCAAACAAAGAGCCTTAGACCCCCATCACCTCTATCTCTGATCATCTTTCCACCAAAAGTTACTACTCTTCATAAAATAAGCAGAACAGATTTGTATTCAACATACTACCACAGCACTTCTCTACATTAAAATATTTTTGCAAAGTGAAAGAGATACAGTTCTACTTATGATATATTCTCCCAGAAATCTTGCCATTGTGTTCCAACACAGTGATAGTGTTGGAGAGAAGAACTAAGAACGTTCAGGAATGTATGAAAGTCTTCGCAGATGCTCAGCTAAAGCAGACAGGGACATATAGTAAGAAGTAATAAAGGGAAATTATGTTGGTTCACTTTAATGACAACAAAAAAAGCCTATTTTCAAGTGTGCAATAGAAGAGTATGGTAGAACACTCCTGAATTTTACCAAAAAATCAACATGGGCAGACAAGATAAAGTGAATGACAATGTAATTACGGAAAATGGACCCTTGAAATTGGATGACACTCAACAAGCTACAGGTAGCCCTCAACTTACAACCATAAATGACCCCAATATTTCTATGGCTAAGCAAGATAAGTTTTAAGTTTTATCCCATTTTACAACCTTTCTTGTCACAGTTGTTAAGCGAATCACTACAGTTGTTAAATTAGTATTATGGCTATGAGGTAAATCTGATTTCCCCACTGACTTTGCTTGTCAGAAGGTTGCAAAAGGTAATCACATGACCTCAGGATCCTGCAACTATCATAAATACAGGTCAGTTGCCAAGTATCCAAATTTTGATCATGTGACCATGGGATGCTGCAATGGTTGTAAGTGTGAAAAGGAGACATAAGTCACTTTTTTCAGTGCTGTTGTAACTTCAAACAGTTACTAAATGAAAAGTTATAAGTGATAATGGTACTAATGATATTTATGACATGGCAAGGTAAAAGTCTGCAGGATGCCTAGAAAAAAACAACCCAAAGCTGCAAAGAGAACAATAGTGGCAATATGGAGCATAAGAAGCACAACATGAAAAAGCTCAACACAGTTGAAAAATGAAATGAATTTATTACACATTGACATCTTAAGGGTCAGCTAATTGAAATTAACTGGATTTGGTCAGAAGATCATGCTAGTTACTTCTCGGAACATACAAAAAAATAAGCAGGAAGTTGAAAGTCCCAAGCAGCTCCCAAGCAGGCTAGTGGGCAGGTAAAAAGCTGCTGAGGCATGGCAAGTCCAGCTGCTGCCAGGTGCACCAGTTGGCATAGCATGAGCATGGTAGAGCCAGGGATGGCTGGTGCTGGTGCAGGAGAGATTGCTGGTGACCGAGTCAGCACAGGCAGGCATGTGCTACAGAGTACCAGATTCCTACAATCTGGTACTCCATAGCTCAGGAGAAAATGCCAAGGGAGTGGGAGCAATTTACAGGAGTGACTTGAGACCTTCCCTTCCAGCTTCTCCATTGACTTTGCTTGTTGGAAGCTGGTAGGAAGTTGCAAGAAGATCCTTGTCTAACAATCTGCAATATACTATGGTATTGCAAATTTTCTTCCATTCCATTCAATTCTACTCAAGCAAGTTTTTTTATACACACTCTATTTTTTTATTTTCTAGACCAGGGGTCTGCAACCTTAAACACTCAAAGAGCCATTTGGACCCATTTCCCATAGAAAACAGCGGGAGCCACAAAACCCTTCCCATGCCTGACAATTTCTTGAATGGCCACAAAACTAGCATATGTAGTTGAATTAAACATTCTATTTTCTTCTGAAACTTTTCTTTTCTTTGATTTATTCATGGTTGAAATGAATACTTGGGGTTGAAAAGCTCATTAAATTGTGTGCCAGTGGGCGTCACACATTGGGGGTTGTGATGCATATTTTGAGTGACAGGGAGCCACAGCAGAGGGGTGAAAGGGCCACATGCAGCTCCAGAGCCACAGGTTGCTGACCCCTGTTCTAACCAAGAATGGGAATTTTTCTTTGTAGAGTTAATCCTCTTGGCTTTACCATGTTTTTTGTTTTGCTCATGGTCTATTCTACCCTTCTCCTTTAAGGCAAACAAAATTCTGATAATTCAAACAGTACAATCTAAGGATCACTGAGGCTAAATCAGAACCTTGCCAGTTTTTGTCACTTTTCCACCTGCTTTTTCGTTACTGGCCAAGCTTTTTGAAGGAAAAAAAACAAATTAATGTAACACCAGTAAAATAAAATAAGCACAAGGCTAATAAAGTAATAATGAAACTTCCATGAAATACTGATATTCTATTGAAATGTAGAAGAAAATCATACTAAGAGTCAAAAATATTTTTACTAACTAGTAACTACCAACAAGCTGTCTTAGTCATGCTCATTGCCCGTGTAAGTAAATTCCTTGTGCTGGACTGATAAAAAGGAAAACTGCTATGTTTCTTCCCTTGCTTCTCTTCAGTAAGAATGCCGTTTTTAAAAAATCATCTGTGGAAGAAGAGCTATGTCACAGTTATGTTTTACAAACATTTCTTTAGAAATGAACTCATTTCTCCTCATAAAGAAGTCAAATGAAGGATGATGTATGACTGCAAAAGATATTTTTAAATCCTTCCAAAGGAAGACAATGAATAATGAATATTGAAAAAAACTCACATATAATTAAGTGGAATAAAATGAACTTCTAATTTCTTCAAACTTTAAAATGCACATGCAATTGAATTTCATTTGAGCATTTTAACGAGCAATTGTATCTAGGCCTATGAATAAGTGATGCAAATAGGTAAAAACAACTACATCTCCCAGACATTTATTTCAAGGCTTACATGATCATTTTTCATTCAGCAATTCTGTTTAATATTTCAATTTAATACTTTACACTTTCATTCAATTTCTAGGCATCTAGCCCATTTCTTAAGTATAATGTAATTATTCATAAGAAACACTTTCCTTATAAATTCTCCTATTAGCAATTGTTGAGTCAGAAACAACATTTATGGAGGTACAAAATTAAAAAATGAAGTTTCATTAATTATATTTTTCAATATTGTTACAGTTTAATTCTGGGCCTTACTAAACAGCGTTCCTTTAGCTAACGACCTGAAGTATGCCTATTTTGCCATGCTTGTTCTGAGGGGTAGAACCAACTCCAAGTAACCTGGTCCTGATCTATGAATTGTATCCAGAATACACTAGCAAGAGATCACAAAGTAGTGGTATGCTGAGTAACTGGTGCCACTGACTACTCATATTCCTGCATTCTGCACCAGTTGAAGCTGTCAAACACAATTAACTTAATCTTTGATACATTAATTTTCAGACTCATAATTTTCATTGTATCTTACAATCTAAAATTAACCAAAAACCATTCAGCTTGTCAGCCAGTAGCATAGTATCATCTACATACAAACATATATGCAAAACCACATCACATTATTAACCAGTACTTAATGTTATATCATCACATTTTTATCGCAAATCTGTCCATAATAAACACTCAAACAAATATTAAACACCTTTGTTTTATACTTCCTGCTGAGTGCTGAGCTATTTGCTAAACCTTCCATTTATTCTCACACATGCTATTCTTGCTTTCCATTTGTTTAAACTTCAGTTGTAGATATATACAGTTAATTTTGCCATTGCTACATATTCTCCAATTTAAGTTCCCAATCAGATATTATCAGAACTGTATTTTTTTTCAGCATGGGGCAAAATTTATGTTTGATGTTTGAAGGCTTTATACCTAATAAGAAATATTGGGATTTTATTTCAAATTTATGTTCCAAAAGTTTCTGCATTATATTATGTGTATTTTTTTAGGACTTTTGAGTTTTCTTTACATGTTTAGTACAGGTAGTCCTTGATTTATGACTAGTCATTTAATGACCTTTTGCAGTCACAATGGGCTCAGAACAGGTGCTTAACATAACATATTTCTGACCATCATAAACCATTGTGCTGGCCTTCCCCAGTCATATGACTGCATTTCAGGTGCTTGTCAACCTCTTCACATTTACTATCAGTTGCCAAGTGCCCTGAGATCTGCATTCTTTTGTGCCGTCTTCTCCAGAAAGTCAATGGGGAAGCAGACAGGAAAGGTTGCAAGGAGAGGGGATGTTGGATTTGAGGTCCAATCCCCCAGCATGCTGCAAGATTTTGACTGCTTTGCTGAGTGATCAAGATTCCAGGATCGATTGTGGCTGTAAGTGGAGGACTACCTGTAAAATGTTCTTTTCCAACATTTATAATTGTTTCATTTATCAGTCTGAGAGATTATTGATGGAATTGCGTAAAATACTTTGTACTTATTTTATTTTAAGCTGTAGCTTGGAGTAAATTTTATGGATTTGATCCATAATTATTCCCATTGCTGTGTACTGATCGTGTTTTTGAAATTTTGTTTCCATTTTCTCATCCAGCTATTTGTTCTGTTTCTGTATTGTATCTAAGTAAGAGTTTATCTATGCACCCTGATAAAAGATAATTATTTGTATATACATTTTGAATTTAGCCTTTTAAAAAAAATGTCTCTCCCTCATTCTTAAGGTTAGATTGTATCCTTCCAGCTATGATATATTTGCGGCCTTCACAAAATATTTCTTGCTGTGTCTTTAATCTGTTCCTTGGATCAGTGTGAATCATGTCTGCGTTGGTAATTAAGTTTTTCGTACTGTAATTATCTCCAACATGGAAGGCATTTGAAGGAAAAACTAATGTTGAAATTGTTAGGCTTATTATTTTCTTGCTAAAATTCCATTTTTTAAAATAAACTTTGTTTGATCATTTGTTTTTAAATTTTTATCCTCCTTTGTGCTTCTATACCACATATTTATTTTATTTATTTATTTATTTTATTAAAAAAAATTTTTCCATTAATTTGGCTGACTCCTTCCAGTATTCACATTTTGCTGTTAAGAGAATTTTATCCACTCTGTTATCCATGACAACAAACATGCTTTTTGCTATACCTTAAAATTTGGAAGAGCAAGATTATTTCTATCTTTTGAATCTTATAATATTTTTAGTTTAATCTGGGTCTTTTCCCACTCCATATAAATTTGTTGACAAATTTCTTGTCATTCTTGCAAATGTCTCTGAGACTATAATAGGAACCATTTCCAACAAATAATTTATCATTGGTAATGTATTCATTTCAGTAATTGCAACTGATTTTAACTAAAATGGCTTTGTTCTTGTCAGTAGATCCTTATTTCATTTTCCACATACCATATCATTCTCATTTTCCTCTAATGCTTTGTTTGTGTGTAAGGACATTGCTTAAATTGCTTGTCTTTCATTCTATAAGAGCTGCAAATAATTCTTAACTTTCACTGCCTCTTAGTTTCCCAACATCTTACTATTCAGAAACTTCTAACTGTTTACCTTTTATCTTTCTATATAGGCACAATCCATCACAAGTTCACAACCTTCCAAAATACTCTGCTTTGAAAACTGATGTTAATTAAAAATGCTGATAAGAACTTCTGACACTTGTTGTTTCACATTTATTTTGCTCAACCTTGTCCATTAAAAACCAGCTATTATACTTTGTCTTTGGCCTTTCATCTGTTCTAGCTTTAGCCCTCTGGTGATTATATAAACTTAAAAATATTCTTGAAAGCTGCATTGAGTAAACTTATCAGCATGTCTACACCCTAAGACAGCTCTATAGCAGAGGCAAATATAGGCAAAATGAGTTCCTGTTACTATTGTAAACCTCTATTGTGCAGATATGATGGACCAGGGGTGAAATGCTACCGGATCGGACCAGATTGGGCGAGTAGGTAGCAGAGATTGGTTCTGGTTCGCCGATCCAGTAGCAATCGCCCCCGAACCACTCCACGGCCCACAGTCCAGCCTTCGCAAGCTGGATACCTGAACACCGGGAAGGCAGCTCACCACCTGCTCGCCCTTAGGTCAGGGGCCAGGGCCCATTCCCCGAGGCCCCGGAGCCGCCGCCTGCCCCAACCGGGTCAGGGAATGCACCATTCCCTGACTCCGGCCTTTCCCCGGAGCCGCTGCCTGCTCTTCCTTTGCCCACTTGCTGCCCACTTGCCGCCTGTTCCCCCTTCGCCTTTGGTCAGGGCCCAGGGATACCTCATTCCCTTGAGACCCTGGAGCTACCCCCTGCTCGCTGCCTGCCTCAACCAGGTTGGGGAATGCACCATTCCCCAACACCAGCCTTGTCCCAGAGCCGCCACCCGCTCTTCCTTCGCCATGCAGCGTACACTTACTTTCTTCCAGCGGCTGGCTGCCAGGAAAGGCAAGCGTCCAAAAGTTACTGGAGTCCCTCTCCTTGAATATGCTGCTGCCATTGCTGCTTGTTCCATGCACCGGCTGCGCAAGTGCACACCGTTTATTTCATTTATTTATCAGTGGCAAGTTGGGTGTGCGCTTGCGCAGCCGGCACACAGAACAAGGCGGCATATTCAAGGAGAGCAACTCTGGTAACTTTTGGATGCTTGCCTTTCCTGGCAGCCAGCGGCTGGAAGAAAGTAAGTATATGCCACGTGGCGAAGGAAGAGCGGGCAGCGGCTCCGGGACAAGGCTGGTGTCAGGGAATGGTGCATTCCCCGACCTGGTTGAGGAAGCAGCGAGCATGGGGCGACTCTGGGGACTCAGGGAATGGGGCGTCCCTGGGCCCCGGCCCCTGACCAAATGCGAAGGGCGAGCAGGCAGCGAGCAGGCAGTGAGTGGGAGGCAGGTCCGGAGAAAGGCCGGAGTTGGGGAATGGTGCATTCCCCGACCCTGTTGAGGCAGGTGGCGGCTCCGGGGCCTAGGTGAAGGGAGAACAGGTGGCTAGGGAACGGGAAAAGGCAGAATAGAAATTAATTTTTTTTCCCTACTGGGTTCTGTGGACGTGGCTTGGTGGGGGTGTGTGTGACTGAGTGGGCATAGCTGTGAGTGACATTGAGTTGGCCACGCCCACTCAGTCACAGGACACACCCACCCACCAAGCCACACCCACAGAATAGGTAGCAAAATTTTTTAGATTTCACCCCTGTGATGGACCAACAATTTTAAAATGTGCAGTAGGTTAGAACATTTATGAACAGATTCTAGGATTCAAGCATTTGACATTCTGATTTAAAGCCATTAAGGCTTTCAATGGAAGGAAGGAAGGAAGGAAGGAAGGGGAAGGAAGGAAGGAAGAAGCAATAATATAGGAAAGCATTTGTCACTTTGAAAGTAGGAAATAGAAAATGATATGTGACTCCCCCATTGTCTTCAAAAACAGAAACCCTTCAGAATCCAGTGCTGTACAACTTATTCTCTGCAAGTACAACCAGTTTTGAAATGTACATAACTATTTCTTTATATTTCTCTTCTATTTTACCTAGTTTTGATTACAATGTGAACTTCACAGAACACTTGGCTCATATAGCCATATAGCTTCAAAATATTTAAGCAAAATAAAAATTGTCACTTTAACTGCCTTGACCTAAAAATACTGTAGAATGAAAAAACTGAATATTTTACTGGATGACATCTTAAAAACAAAACAAAACAGAATCTTAACATCTGGTTATGTCAGAGCCCCTCTCTAGTTTTATAGAACAAACCAGCCTTTTCATTTTGTCTTGGAATCATACTGACACCAATACAGTACATTTTGATTACTTTTACAAAGGGATTAGAAGCTAAAATGTATTCCAAAGAGGATGTCTATTAACAGATTTCAGGATTCTTGTTAAATCTTTCTCCTGTAAGTTATTTCTGATACCAACACCTGAACAAACTCTTAATTAGCTTTTGGGTATAAAGCATAATTTAGGTGCTTCAAAACTACCATCTGCCCCATAACACCACCAGATACATGTTACATTAATATTCAGGAACCCTTCTTAACTGCTTAAACCAACCATATTTTTACACAGTAATGACATCAGCTGAGATAGTCAAAAACAGTAGTAAAGGAGAATATGTTCTTATAAATGAGGTGGAAATTCCTAAGAATATTACGTTTTTTAATTTTCTCTTTCAAAATATTTTCTAAAAAAGTGTTCTCATCTAGAATATTTAAGGGTATCAGCTATCTCAGCAGGGAAGAAAGATGTGCTTTGCTAATGGCTAAAGGAAATCATTCTTACAAGGGCACTTTATTGCTGAATGAGGTCTTTTGTCTTTCTTCTTTTTCTTTTTTCTAATTAGGGAACTGTAAGCTAAATTAACTGTAGTTAAACTATCAACACTTTTATACCTTTCATATACTGTATATTTATTTTTTCCTTTAGGAAGAAGATGTTGCAGTAATCTTTCACTGTTCAGTAAATGTAAAAGCCCAGAGATTCACCAGATATAAACTGCTCAGAATTACATAAAAAAGAATCTAGTGATACAAAGCAATACATGCTTAGTTTTGTGAATCTTCTGAAAGTTCACAAAGAGTATTCAGAAGTAAAGATTATTATGAAATTAAGTCTAAAAAGAATTGTGTGTGCATTTATATACATTACCGTTCATTCATTGTTTTTCTACTTGAGTAGAAAAGGGACCACATTATAGTAACTTAATAATTTTTCTAGGTTTTGTGATTAGTGGTATTTATTTCATTATTTGAAAATAAGTATATGATCAGCTGTATAACAACCCTACGTGGCTAGCAAGCAAATACACAAATAATACAAACATAAGATTAACATTTATCAGATCACAACTGTCATAACATTACCCACTTAAGAAAAATACAAAAATATGCTGGGCTTGCCTCCTATCCTGACCTAAGACCTAAGAGCAACATCAGGTTTTTAACAGTCTTTGGAAGGCCAGAAGAATAGGGATCTTCTATATCTAAGGAAGCTGTCTGTTCACAGGGAAGGTTGCACTATGGAAAAGGCTTGCTTCCTAGGTACCACAGGTATCAACATTAAATAGGGTTGAAGTGACCCCACCCTATCCAGTCTAGTAGAATGGGAAGTGTCCTCAGTAGGATGGTTGATCCTACAAATAATCTGGTCCTGTGCCATGTAGGGCTTTAAAGATAAAATCAGCCTTCTGAATTGTACCCATAAAGAAACTGGGAGGCAGTATAGCTTGCACATGAATGGTATAACACAGGCCAACCGTGAGGAACCCAAAATTATTAACTGAAATGTCTGGGTAATCTGCAAAAGCACCCCATATACAGCACATAATATCATTTAAATAATGACCATGAAAGATGATTTCACAGGAATTTGTCCTTTGTACTGTATTATTACCGTATATACTCGAGTATAAGCCGAGTTTTTCAGCACGTTTTTTGTGCTGAAAAACGTCCCCTCGGCTTATACTCGGGTCTATACGGCTTATACTCGAGTTTTTTTTTTAAGCCCCTCGGCTTATACTCGAGTATATACGGCTTATACTCGAGTTTTTTTTTTCTTTTTTTCACATTTTACCGGACGGCGCGGGGAAGCCCTGCCGGTGCAGTGAGAGGGCGGGGCGGGGGAGCCGCCAGCCTTCTCAGCTGAGGGAGGGGGGGTTTCCCCAACCGGTAGGTGCCTCATTTCCCACCCTCGGCTTATACTCGAGTCCCCAGTTTACCCCAGTTTTTGGGGTAAAATTGGGGACCTCGGCTTATACTCGGATCGGCTTATATTCGAGTATATACGGTATACAGGTTTTATGATTCTCTGGCATAGGAATATTTATTTAAATAATCTTTTACGATTTTTGGCTATTTTAATCTTGTTTATGAACAGTAAGGTTGTAAGCCACTTAGAGTTGCTTGAGGATTAAAATGACAAATAAACCAAGTCAAACAAATAAGTGAGATACAAAATCTTAGTATGCTGAAAACAGAGCAAATATATATAGCACCTGAACATGTTTGAAAAAGGACTAGTTCAAATGAGCCAAAATATCACTGAAATTTGTGTGTGTATGTGTCTTCTAGAACAGGGTTCCCCAACCTTTTGGACCTCAGGGACCACCAAGTCCATAATTTTAAATCCCGGGGACCACTAATACGAATCCAGCGCACCGCTTGCTGAAGCGCCTGGATTCCCACTGACGGGATTGGGTCCTTCAGGCACTGTCCCTCCTCTCTCTTTCTCTCCCCCTCCCCTCTCTCTCCCACTCATTCTCTCATTCTGTCTCCCCCTTCTCTCTTTCTCTCTCTCCAACTCATTCTGTCATCTCTCTTTCTCTCCCCCCCTTTCTCTTTCTTTCTCTCCCCCTTTTCTCTCCCCCCTCTTTCTCTCTCTCCCGTTCATTCTGTCATCTCTCTTTCTCTCTCCCCCCTTTCTCTTTCTCTCCCCCTTTTCTCTCCCCCCTCTTTCTCTCTCTGCCTCTCTTTCTTTCTCTCTCTCCTCTCTCTCTTTCTCCCTCAATTCCCCTCTCTCCTGCCCTTTCTCTTTCTCCCCTCTCCCCTCTTTCTCTCTTCCTGCTCATTCTGTCATCTCTTCTCTCCCCTTCTCTCTCTCCCCTTTCTCTCCCCTCTTCTCTCTCTCTCCTCCCTCTTTCTTTCTTTCTCTCTCTCTCTCTCTTTCTCCCTCAATGCCCCCTCTCCTGCCCTTTCTCTTTCTCCCCTCTCCCCTCTTTCTCTCTCTCCCCTTCCTTTCTCTCCCACTCATTCTGTCATCTTTCTCTCCTCCCTTTCTCTCTTTCTTTCTTTCTCCCCTCTCTCTCCCCTCTCCCCTCTTTCTCTCTCTTCCCGTCTCTCTCCCCAGTCATCTTTCTACCCCTTCTTGCTTTCTTTCTCTCCCACTCATTCTGTCATCTCTTCTCTCCCCTTTCTCTCTTTCTTCTCTCTCTCTCTCCTCTCTTCTTTCTCCCCTCTCTGCCCTTTCTTTCTCCCCTCTCTCCCACTCATTCTGTCATCTTACTCTCTCCCACCTTTCTCTTTCTTTCACTCTCTCTCACCCTCCTCTTCTCCTCTCTCCCCCCTCTCTTTCTCTCTCCCCCCTTTCTCTTGCTCTCTCTCTCCCATTCTTTCTCATGGGCCAGCCAGTATCTTGGGGCTGAGAGGAAGTCAAGCGTCCCCCCCAAGAGACTGAGGTGCAGGAGCACCAACAAGGAATGGAAGAAACTTGTAGTTTTGGATCGTAGCCCTCACCGGCTGGAATGAGGTAATGGTGCAAGTGGGGGGGAATGGCAGTGCAGGCAGGCCGAAGCAACGGGTGGTGGGAACCCCGGGCTGTTTCTTCTCCCTGCTTTAGCTTCCTGTCAGCTGAATCAACCAGTGGCTGTCCCCGCCCCTCGCCCTCCCTTCCCAGTCACTCCTTGCCTGGCAAGGGAAGGGAAGGGGGGGAATGGAGATTTGCTCCATATTCCAGAATGGGAGCGAAGCTTCATCTCTTGCTGGATCTTTCTCTCTCTCTCCCACTCTTTCTCATGGGCCAGCCAGAGTCTTGGGGCTGAGAGGAAATCAAGTGTCTCCTCGAGAGACCGAGGTGCAGGAGCATCAACAAAGGCCGGAAAAAACAGCCGCAAGATCCAGCTCCCGCTCTGGAATATGGAGTGAATCTCCATTCCCCCCTCCCCTTCCCTTGCCAGGCGAGGAGTGACTGGGAAGGGAGGGCGAGGGACGAGCACAGCCATTGGTGGGTTCAGCCAACAGGAAACTAAAGCAGGGGGAAGAAACAGCGCGGGATTCCTGCCACCCATTGCTTCGGCTCGCCTGCACCACCATTCTCCCCCCTTGCACCATTACCTCATTCCAGCCGGCGAGGGCTCTGCTGCAAAGTTACAATTGCCCGAACCTCCCTCAACAGCGGAGATTTACAGCCCCACCATGAGCTGCCTGGCCAGTCCCATATTCCAGACCTCTAGTCACGGGACTGGCCATTGCTTATCCCAGAACAGCTCCTCCACCCAGGTGCGCCCCGGACCACCAACATTTTCTCACAGACCACTAGAAAATATGTTAAATGCTTTAATAATTTTTATGGAAATAGTATAAATTCTTTGAAATTGATAAAAGTCAGGACAGTTGTTCACCTGAGCAGATGATGGAAGAACCTTCGTGCATATCTGCTGATCTGGTCCCTGTATCCCAAAACAGTTGTCTCAGACAAAGGTCGGGTTGGTGCATAAAATGTCCCAAGAGTTGCCTCCAGCTGTGCTGTGGAATTCAAACACAGCAGCAGTTAAACAAATGGAGTACATTCCCTTCAAGAAATATGGGCTTATGTCTTCAGACAGCCAAGCTTTTCAAATGAACCTACAGCTCGGAAGAATAATTTTTTTTAAAAAGTGACAGTACAGAAACAAATCTATGTATGAACAATCATTTCAGGCAGCACCTATGATGATTTGGAGCAATAACAAAAATCTGTCAGTATCTTAGAATAAATGGATCTCTAATTATTTTAATATGGCAAGAATGATTAATGACTATGCTAAACTTCAAGCAAAGTTTTTCCTAGTAAAAAGCAGTCTCCTTTTTTATCCTTCCTGTTCTGACTTAGCTTGTCATTGTCCCACAGGTAACAATCTTTTCCAAGGTTACCCCCTGGAGGAAGTGACTTGACCTCTGTAGGTATTTCAGCACCTCTGAAAGAAGCATTGATAACTGTAGGAATGTTTTTCTGCTTTCAGTATTGGTTGGCAGGCTTCAATAGTTACAAGGTGAGTCATATCTTAATATGTCATGATAATAGAATAGCATAGAATTTTTTTATTGGCCAAGTGTGATTGGACACACAAGGAATTTGTCTTGGTGCATATGCTCTCAGTGTACATAAAAGAAAAGATACCTTCATCAAGAATCATAAGCTACAGCACTTAATGATAGTCATAGAGTACAAATAAGCAATCAGGAAACAATACTAATATAAATCGTAAGGATAAAAGCAACAAAGTTACAGTCATACAGTCATAAGTGGAAGGAGATGGGTGATGGGAACGATGAGAAGATTAATAGTAGTGCAGACTTAGTAAATAGTTTGACAGTATTGAGGGAATTATTTGTTTAGCAGAGTGATGACCTTCGGGAAAAAACTGTTCTTGTGTCTAGTTGTTCTGGCGTGCGGTGCTCTATAGTGTTATTTTGAGGGTAGGAGTTGAAACAGTTTATGTCCAGGATGTGAGGCAGGGGTGAAATGCTCCCAGATCGGAGGGGATCGCATGATCCAGTAGCGATGGCAGCTGCTGGTTCGGAGGACCAGTAGCAAAAATCCCTGCCCCCCCCCCCGCCTCTGTTGAGCCGCACCATCTGCAGAGGTTTTTTTTTTAACTTTTAAAAGCCGGTTTTGCTTCAGCCAAAACAGGCCTTTAAAAGTAAAAAACAGTAGAACCTTACTTGTACTCTTACTTGTGGAAAACATGTTTTCTACAAGTAAGAGTAGAGATTCTAAGGCACTTTACCTGATTACTGAGGAACGCATGGCCACAGCCCGAAAGCAGTTTCAGTTTCAGCTAGACAGAATCAATCGCTCAGCTAATCTATTTCCTCGGTGATCAACTGGCTGGCTTTGCTAGCTGAGGAACTCTGGGATTTGAAGTCCACAATAAAATAAAATAAAATAAAATAAAATAAAATAAAATATTTGTGCAGCTTTCTGAGATTTGGTGTGTTTCTGTAGTGTTTCACTCTAACTACACAAACACACAAAATCTCACAAAGCTGTATTGTGTGTGTGTGTGTTAGTTGTGTGTGTGTAAAGTGTGAAAGTTGGTTTTTGAGCTTTTTGTGGCTGTGTGAAGTGTGAAGTGCAGCTGCTTTTACATTGTGTGTGAGTCAGTTGTGTTGTGTGTGCATAAAGTGTGAAAGTTGGTTTTTGCTACCTCTTATTGTTTTTTTATATTTTGTTTATTATTTTTATTATTTATTGTTATTGGCCAGGCCCACCAAGCCATCTGACCACCAAGCCACACCCATCAATTAAGCCACGGCCACAGAACCGGTAGGGAAAAATTTTAGATTTCACCCCTGATGTTAGGGGTCTGTAAATATTTTCACAGCCCTCTTTTTAACTCGTGCAGTATACAAGTCCTCAATGGAAGGTGGGTTGGTAGCAATTGTTTTTTCTGCAGTTCTAATTATCCTCTGAAGTCTGTGTCTGTCTTGTTCGGTTGCAGAACCAAACCAAACAGTTATAGAGGTGCAGATGACAGACTCAATAATTCCTCTGTAGAACTGTAAGCAGGTACAAGGTGAATCATGCAATGATCAGAGTGTCCCACAGCTGCTCTTGGTAAAGACTAATAAGCATCTTTTAATGTTATGTAGCAATGGTCTAAAGTATTCTTGCCTCTAGTGGGACAATTGACATGGTGAAAGTATTTTAGTAGCTCTTTCCTTAAGTTTGCCTTGTTTAGATCTCCCAAAATAATGGCCGGTGAATCGGGGTATTTGGCTTCAGCCTCCATAATTTGGTCAGCTAGAGTTCGTAATGCCTTGTTTACACAGGCTTGTGGTGGGACATAAACAGCAATTAGAAGAAATGAGGAAAATTCATGAGGCAAATAGTACGGTTTACAGTTGATAATGTCTTTAAGTTTTCATCACAGAATTTATATATTATAGTTATATCCTGAGACCAGCTGTTGTTGATATACAAGCATAAGCCTCCTTCCTTCTTTTTACCAGATGTTTCTGCAATTCTGTCTGATCATTGAATCTGAAACCCTGGGATATGCAGGCTGCTATCTTCAATTGATTCATTTAACCAGGTTTCAGAGAAACATAGGGCTGCTGAATTGTAAAAATCAGAATTGTATCTGTTTAAAAGTTGTATTTCATCCATCTTATTAGCAAGAGAACATATGATGGTTAGGAAAATTGAAGGCAGAGGAGTTTTATTTCTTCTATTCTTGTTTAAAATTCCCACTTTTTTACCTCTCCTTCTCCGTTTCCTCCGTTTTTGTTTTTGTTTTGGTAATCCATGGCGCTGGGGAAATTGCTTCTTCCTGTGTTAGAATCTCCTCCTCATTTGTAAAGATGAGGAGAGGAGTGAGATCACAGAAAGCTGCTCCTTAAAGAAACATTGCTTAATTTTTAACAGACGGTCTCGTGACTATGAAATCCGTAGTGAATCGCAGAGGATAATAAAAAATAAAAAAACCATTAGAAAGCATTTCACCAAGGCGGCCTTCAGCGATGCCATCTTGGATGAGTTAGATAATAGATTTATGATGATTTTACACAATAGAGTTAGATAATAAGAGTATCTGTGCAAATTTCCAGCTTTACTATATATGTACAATATGGATGTTGCTTCCTTTCAGAAATATTGAAAGTTTTACAATAGTAGCTGCATGCCACCTGCTGTAGGACAGGAAAAAGGGAAACTTGCCAGTATGTTCGTTTCCCTTCTGCCAAAATATACAGGTTAAATAAAGATAATGTTATTATTAGATTTGTTAAGATTGATGAACAACTACAAATCATTCACATTTGTGCATCTAATGGCATCTAGGACTCATGATTATTCAGCAATATTATTTGGCAGCAATTCCTTGGCCTTCTTTGGATTAATTTTTCCCTCAACTCTTTCATAAATAGCCAAGATTTGGGTTTTCAGCAGGTTTCCCATGGCAGATAGCAAGATGATGAGGTATTTTGCTTTAAGGTATCATTATACTGTTTATGGAACAGAATGAAACTTTCTAGCTTCTTAATCCCAACTTTTTTGAAGCACCAGAACTACAATTACCACTGAATAGGAATAAAGTAAAGTATGACAAAAGCCACTGAAGATAGGAGTTTCACACAACTTGTATTCTCTGGATATTTATCTAGCTTGAATAAAAGTGAAATGTTGCACAAGTTTAAAAATAAACAATATTCTTTCCAATTAATTTTGCCTAGGATTACATTCTTGAATATATTCATCTTTTGGCTATTCCTCCCACTCTGCTTTCCCCATCTTTTCTACTAGTATTTAGAAGTAGATAAATCCAACCACTGATGCACAGCTTCCACCAATGTTAATGTTATGCCGTGCAAATTACTTTAAATGAATGATGTATTAAATTCCTTCCTTTTAAAAAGAAAATTGCAGATACAATTTGATTTTAGATATAGGCCTGCCTATTAAGGCAGATGGACCAATAAAATTTTAGATAGTCAAAGATGTTTCAAAGGAAGGCCCATACACAATCTGTAGAAATATAATTAAATAATTTAATAATTACTACTGCCATGAAGTTCCTGCTTTTCCTTACAAGTTTTATACTTTTGAAATAATCCAGGCTACATGATCTTGGATTAAATACTATTGCAATTATAGTTGTATTTTTAAAAAATCTAGTTCTCTGAAGATCTTGAAGATAACCAAAACGGTTAAAATAAATGTAAATTTACCTGTAGATTAAATTAAATTAAAACAAATCTGGTGTGCTGGAATCTGGCACTGAGTATGAGAGAGGAAAGTAAAGAGAAATTTCAACCTTGAATCATTGCTATGTAGGAAGCTGCCTAGGAGGGATCCTCCCTAAGTTCTAGTCAGCATTTATCAGATAGGTATGCAGCATATGCTTCAGTTTGGCAAAAAAAAATTGTCTATGGGCAAACATGCAATAAAGAAACTGCTTTGAGCTTTTACTTGTATTGTTCTTGGTTTCCCATGGTTGACATCTGGTAAACAAATTACCAAAACAGATTGGTTAGGTTTCTTCAGAATAAATCTCAAATGGCATAAATTACATGCCTAATATATTGCATACTGGGAGAAGCATAGAAGCAAGAATTTATTTATAAAACATACATATTAAAACCAAAAGGTCCCAAATCTTTCCCCTTTTCAGTATTCCTAGAAATTTTCTAAGAATAAATGTTTATCTTACATATAGAATTTTATGTCAATGATTTAGAACGTCATGGTAAGTGCTTCTTCTTCTATAGCCTAAGGATTGTGGGTCTCAGCCTCATGGCCTTGACACATGTTTCAACAGCAAACAATTTTTCTAAAAGTTGCTGTTCACGATATCCTCTAGCATTTTCTTTTTCTCCAGGGAAGCGCTTGGTGCCTGGTTGTACTTACATGCAGAGACAAGCAATGAGGCTCTCCTACCTATAATTTTCGTTTCTAAATCCTGGGAAGAGAACTAATAGGACCACAAAAAAGACAAAGAATAGAAAATGAAGACGCTAAAGTCCTTTGGGACTTTAGAATTCCAATAGACAAGCACCTACCACAAAACATCCCAGATTAACATTATTGATAAGCAAGTCTGGTTAGTGGACATTGCAATAACTGGAGACAGCAGAATAAAAGAGAATGAACTGAAGAAAACCACAAAATACAAAGACTTGCAAATAGAAGTAGAATGACTGGCCAAAAGTCATTCAGCTGGTTTTTATGCCTAAGGGAGGCCCAGACATCAAAGTATCCTGGTTTCTAGGTCAGCACCTTCAACCCTACACTATACCAATATATTTACACTGAGAAATTGTAACACCAGTTGCTTTTAACCTAAAGATCAGTATATGCATAATCTTGCAATGTTTTAAGTATAATCTGCTCAAGTTGATTAACATTAAAGTTCTACCATTAATTGAAAGGTAGGGATATTTATCAGACATAGCCCAACAAACCTTCTCTAATGTGTGTCAGCTTTTGTCGAAGCAGATAGTTTATTATGGCACATAAGCTTACATAACAGTGATGACCCACTGTATTCCAGTTCATTCCATTTAAGATGTTAATTGCCTCATATATCTCATCTTGATGAATATATTCCTGGATGATTTCTACAAGGCCAAGTTGTCCTCTTGGGGTGACACCTGCCACAAAAAGTAATAATAAAAAAGTCATTCCAGTCAACCTAATTATGTTTATTTATTTCACCAAGAATATGTCTGTCTCGTTATCTGTTTTTCACCCATTGAAATATATAAGGTATACACTTTGGGCAGATGCACTGGTAAATAGTATTTGCTTAATGATTCAGGATAGCACTACTGTATAAGAATATATAAAAATATACCCCTTTGGAAGCAATGAATCAAAACTCAATTCATTTTTGCTTGCCTCCTATGAGAATAAAGACAGAAGAAAAAATTTAAAGGCTATATCAATATTAGCAAAATGACTGCAATGAAAATTACTAAAGTTCAAATGTATAGCATTCTGTCCCATAGATTTTGTTTTTATCTGTAATTTGAGACTGATTATATAGTACATATTTCATGTACAGACACACTTCTGTTATCAAAAAATATTAAGTGCACATTAAAAATGCATCTTTACTGCATTCATATATTTTATATCGCTGTGAATACATGTTGGGGCTATCAAAATTGAACGTTCATGATAGTACTGTTTTCAATTTATACAAACTCAGTAGAATTCAGCAAGAAAAGAGAGTCTCTACAGGGAAAATAGACACTTTGTGGCCTTTACTGGCCATCCATGATTCCCCTACCTTTGATTTACATTTTCATTGTGTAATATTAAGTAAGTTTAATCTTTTCTTATTATTGCCTATCAATACAATCTCGTTTTTGAATTTCTGAATATTTAAATTTTAATTACAATCTGGTTCTACTCCAATCTCCATGAAATAAAATATTGATGTTTTTTGCAGGAGGGATAAGTAACAACAAATAGTAAATCTATTAAAAGCCCATTCTGGAACAAATGAAACAGACATTTTTATATCACTAGATGCAGAAAAAGCTTTTGATATGGTGAAAATAGAATTTACAAGTAAAGAAAATAGGATATCCTTTAGAAATCGTTACATATAAAAATTTATTATTTTAATCTCTCTGCTTGGGTGGTCACAAATAGGATTATCTTCTATGTAATCAAAATGTGATAGTTAATGGATCAGAATGTAAAAATAAACTGTTATCACATGCAAATCAAATTTTAGATCTTTTAAATCAGTGGTCACCAACCGGTGGTCCGCAAGAAAATGTTGGTGGTCCGCGGTGCACCTGGGTGGAGGAGCTGCTCTGGGATAAGCAATGGCCAGTCCCGTGACTAGAGCTCTGGAAGATGGGATTGGCCAGGCAGCTCATGGTGGGGCTGTAAATCTCCGCTGTTGAGGGAGGTTCGGGCAATTTGTAACTTTGCAGCAGAGCCCTCACCGGCTGGAATGAGGTAATGGTGCAAGGGGGGAGAATGGTGGTGCAGGTGGGCCGAAGCAATGGGTAGCAGGAATCCCACACTGTTTCTTCCCCCTGCTTTAGTTTCCTGTTGGCTGAACCCACCAGTGGCTGTCCTTGCCCATCGCCCTCCCTTCCCAGTCACTCCTCGCCTGGCAAGGGAAGGGGAGGGGGGAATGGAGATTCGCTCCATATTCCAGAGCGGGAGCTGGATCTTGCGGCTGTTTCTTCCAGCCCTTGTTGATGCTTCTGCACCTCGGTCTCTCGGGGAGACGCTTGACTTCCTCTCAGCCCCAAGACTCTGGCTGGCCCATGAGAAAGAGTGGGAGAGAGAGAGAAAGATCCAGCAAGAGATGAAGCTTCGCTTCCATTCTGGAATATGGAGCGAATCTCCATTCCCCCCCTTCCCTTCCCTTGCCAGGTGAAGAGTGATTGGGAAGGGAGGGCAAGGGCCTTTGTGGGCCTCTGCAGCTCAGACTGGTAAGACAGTCTGTTATTAACAGCAGCTGCCTGCAATTACTGCAGGTTCAAGCCCCACCAGGCCCAAGGTTGACTCAGCCTTCCATCCTTTATAAGGTAGGTAAAATGAGGACCCAGATTGTTGGGGGCAATAAGTTGACTTTGTATATAATATACAAATGGATGAAGACTATTGCTTGACATAGTGTAAGCCACCCTGAGTCTTCGGAGAAGGGCGGGGTATAAATGCAAATAAAAAAAAAAGGAGGCAGGAACAGCCACTGGTTGATTCAGCCAACAGGAAGCTAAAGCAGGGGGAAGAAACAGCCCGGGGTTCCCGCCACCCGTTGCTTCGGCCTGCCTGCACTGGCATTCTCCCCCACTTGCACCATTACCTCATTCCAGCCGGTGAGGGCTGTGCTCCAAACCTGCAAGTTTCTTCCATCCCTTGTTGGTGCTCCTGCACCTCAGTGTCTCGGGGGGATGCTTGACTTCCTCTCAGCCCCAAGACACTGGCTGGCCCATGAGAAAGAGTGGGAGAGAGAGAGAGAGAGAAAGAAGCGGAGAGAGAAAGAGAGGGGGGAGAGAGAGGGGGAGAAAGAGAAGGGGAGAGAGAGAGCGAAAGAAAGAGAAAGGGGAGAGAGAAAGATGACAGAATGAGTGGGAGAAAGAGAGAGAGGGGAGAGAGAGAGGAGAAAGAGAGGGGAGAGAGAGGGGAGAAAGAGAGAGAGAGAGAGAGAGAGAGAGAGAAAGAAAGAAAGGGTGAGAGAAAGATGACAGAATGAGTGAGAGAGAAAGGGAGGGGAGAGAGGGGAGAGAAAGAGGGGAACGAAAGAGAGAAAGGGGAGAGAAAAGAGATGACAGAATGAGTGGGAAGGGGAGAGAGAGAAAGAGGGGAGAGACAAGGAGAGAGAGAGAGAGAGAGAAGGGAGAGAAGAGATGACAGAATGAGTGGGAGAGAGAGAAAGAGAGGGGGGAGAGAGGGGGCAGAGAGAGGGGGAGAAAGAGAAAGACAGGGAGAGAGAGAGAGAGAGAAAGGGGGAGAAAGAGAGATGACAGAATGAGCGGGAGAGAGAGAAAGAGAGAGGGAGAGAGAGAAAGAGAAAGAGGGGGAGAGAGAGAAAGAGGGGAGAGAGAGAAGGGGGAGAGAAAGAAAGAGAAAGGGGGGAGAAAGAGAGATTACAGAATGAGTTGGAGAGAGAGAAGAGGGGGAGAGAAAGAGAGAGGAGGGACAGTGCCTGAAGGACCCCATCCCGACACTGGAAGTCCAGGCGCTTCAGCAAGCAGTATGCTGGATTTGTATTAGTGATCCCCGGGATTTAAAATTATGGACTTGGTGGTCCCTGAAGTCCAAAAGGTTGGGGACCCCTGTTTTAAATGGCTCTTAAAAATATTCCCAAATATATGGGAAGTGTAAATATAGTGCAAATGAACATGGTCATTAGAATAATAAATATTTTGAAAAAATGCCTATGTTGCTTACACTTTTAAAAAATGAATTAATAGTTAAACAATGTCTTATGAAAGAAAGAAACCCCTACGATCTTATTGTTATTCTCAAATATACAGGTTTCATATAAATATTATGGTGATCTTGAGCCAATCATTATACCATTAAAACTTTGAAACATTACAAAATGAATGCAATTTATCCAAAATATCTAAGTGCTAATATATTCAGCTAAAGCTTTTGTTTTACACACACACACACACACACACACACACACACACACACACACATACTTTATGAGCTTTAACAATCCAAATCTGTTTTGTTAAAGCTCATAAAGTATGTGTGTGTGTGTGTGTGTGTGTGTATCCAAATCAGGAAGGCGTGGCCAGTGCCACGGGCAAGATGGTCGCAAACTCCGATGTCTCCTGGTTTGTGCTGATATCCCCCCGGCCAGGGGGGTCCGTCCGAACTTTGGATCAGACCATAACTGCCTTGAAGGGGCAGCAAAGAGTGGGGGAGCCGCCGGAGCGAACGGGGAGATGGCAAACTCCCCATAGCTCCGGATCTTTTCCCCCGACCCAGCGGGGAGGAATGCAGCGCCATAGTCCATCATGGCAACTGCACCAAAGCCGCAGCGGCTACAAGAGCGGGCAGGAGGAAGAAGCATCAAGAAACAAATTGTTGAAATCAGGTGAGTGATGATCTCACGAAGAAAAAATAAGAATTTAAAATAGGCACAAGCCTTGGGGAGAACTTGTAGATTGGCCACTAATTGAATAAGAAATGAGAGTGAAAGTCAATTTGGAGAATACACATTCAGGAAGTGAAAGAGAGAAGATAGGGCTTGGAATGGAAGCAGAGCCCCATTTAAATAAAAAAAAGGAAAATAATTTTTTTCCAACTAAACAATGGTTTGGAGATTCATGGAAGTCTTAACGGATTATTTTGGAAACTAAAGAAATAGAAGAAAAAAGTAAAAGAAGCTATTGAACTGTTTTTTATGCGAATATCTCAAATCCCTCTGTTTTAAATTTATGGAATATTAAAGATATCAATGGGACATAAGAATTTGGAAGATAAATAAATACAATTAAAGGGAAATTTTGGAAAATCGACCTCCACGTACCAAAGTATTTGAGAACAAAGGAACTTTATTATCAAAATGGCTACCTGTTATTTGTGAGCAGTAACTGAGACATCTAGAGGCAGAGGAAGACAGCTAGAAGATTGGTGTTGCTGGGACTACACAACAGCTTTAGAAGAGAGTTTCAGATGGTGTGTCTTTGAACTATAGAAATTGAATTCTCTATTTAAACAAGAACCCAAAGGCAAAGAAAGTATGCAAGAATGGAATAGCAGACTATTCCCCATGGAGAAAGTTCTGTGAGTGTGGACACACGACTTTTTTCCCGAAAGGAACTTATGGCTGCCTTTATAATTAGAGGCATAGGAAAATAGCAAGAGTCGAATAGCTTTCTTGTGACTATTCCCATGAGGATTGATGTCGCTGGGACCACACAACAGTTTTAGAAGAGATTTCTATATGGTGTGTCTTTGGATTATTGGTTTAAGCGGAGAATTCCTTATTTAAGAAGAACTCAGAGGCAAAGAAAGAAAGTAAGAATGGAATAGTGGACTATTCCCACAGAGAAGGTGCTGCTGATGTAGACACACAATATTTTTTTGAAAGGAATTAATGGTTGCTTTGAGAGTTATGTGAAGAAATTTATTTTAGAAAATTTTAATATCTATATTAAAATATGAGTGACAACTATGATAAAAATAATTGAGGTTTTGGGAAATGGAGGGAAAAATACTAGAATAAATTGGGTTAAGAGGGAAATGAGTGTTATTATATCGAGGAAAAAATGTTCTATTTTTTTGTTCTTACATATAAGTAAGGTAATGAAAAGATTTGATAGAACTTCTAAGGAAACAGTTAATATTTTGGAGGAATAACTGAGGGAAATAACTAGTGACTACCCTTGCAAATATTAAATTTTTTGTTTGATATTAAAATGGATTAGATGGAAAACTTTAAATATATGTTAATGATTTGAGGTAAAGGAAGACGAAGGGAAGAATGAAATTGTCTATGTGATCTTTAGGCAGTTTTAAGAAAGAGATTTTAGATAGGATGACCTCTGATTAGTAATGTAGATATAAAGCTGAGAGTGGTGAAACTTTAAAACGTAAATAGAATTTATTAATGAAGTTCAAGGGAATTAAGCATGGGGACTAGACTTCATTTAAATATTTTCCTGAATGGGTTGAATTTGATTTATTTTTATAATCAGATAGTGTGCAAATAAATAATTGAATTTAAAGAAGAAAGAAAATACATTGTATTAGACTATAATTTAGGTGAAACTTGATGTGTTTAAAGATGTACCTGACCAATAATTTGTTCACAATTTTTTTTATTATGCTTGTAAAAATTTTTTTAAATAAAATTGGCAAAAAAACCCTCAACCAATCCAAATCTCTGGAAAAATTTTTTATTGCGGGAGGATGTTACTGAAACTAAATTTACAATTTAATGTTACTAAAAAATGAAAGAAAATTACAAAAATTTGGACAACATAAAAGAAATGAAATAAGAGAATTAGAATACCCTAGTTAGGAAAATCACTATTTTCACATTTTAAAAAGTTGATCAAGTGGTTAAGGCACCAGATTAGAAAATGGTAGACTGTGAGTTCTAGTCCCACTTTAGCCATGAAAGCCAACTGAGTGATCAGAGGCCAGTCCCTCTTTTTCACCCAACTCATCTCACAGAGTATTGTTGTGGGGGTAGTAAAAGGAGGAAAGTGTGTTGGATATGTTTGCCACTTCCAATTATTTGTAGAAATGATAAAGGAAGGATACAAATAAATAAAGAAATAAAATGTCAAGTGTGCCTAATTAGTTAAATATTATTTTGAGAGAATATTAGGCATTTTTTAAAATTTCATTTTGTCACAACAGTATACACATTCATTGACATAAAACAACACCACATCATAAAGAAATATATATATATATATATAAGCAAAAGTATGCAATAACTATGTTAATTTGATATAATGAAAGGGAACAATAGGACAGGAACGGTAGGCACTTTTGTGCTCTTATGCACGCCCCTTATAGTCCTCTTAGGAATGGGGTGAGGTCAATAGTAGACAGTTTTTGGTTGAAGATTTTGGGATTTTGAGTAGAGACTATAGAGTCAAGTAATGAGTTCCAAGCGTTAACAACTCTGTTACAGAAGTCATATTTTCTGCAATCAAGTTTGAAGCGGTTGACATTAAGTTTGAATCTATTGTTTGCTCTTGTATTATTGCGATTGAAGCTGAAGTAGTCTTTTACAGGAAGGATATTGCAATAGATGATTCTGTGTGTTAAACACAGGTCATGTCGGAGTCGGTGGAGTTCTAAGTTTTCTAATCCCAGGATTTCAAGTCTGGTGTCATAAGGTATTTTGTTGTTTACAGAGGAGCGAAGAACTCTTCTAGTAAAGTATTTCTGGACGCGTTTGATTGTATTAATATCAGAGATGTGGTATGGATTCCAGACGGATGAGCTGTATTCAAGTATAGGTCTGGCAAATGTTTTGTATGCTCTGGTTAGTAGTGTAGTGTTTTTGGAGAAGAAGCTGCGCAAGATTAGGTTTACAATTTTTAAGGCCTCTTTTGCGATGTAGTTGCAGTGGGCTTTGGCACTTAGATCATTTGATATGAAAACTCCAAGGTCTTTGACAGGGTGGGGGTCGTCAGTAAGGTAATGTCCGTCAAGCTTGTACTTGTTGTTTGGGTTCTTTTTTCCAATATGTAAGACTGAGCATTTGCTGGTTGAGATTTGGAGTTGCCAAGTTTTGGACCAATCGGATACAAAGTCAAGTTCTTCTTGAAGGGTAGAAATATTGTTAGTGGTATTAAATAGGTTGACATCGTCAACAAAGAGAACACAATAACTTGAGATAAGGTCACAGAGATCGTTTATGTATAGAATGAAGAGCGTTGGTCCAAGAACACTACCTTGGGGAACGCCACTTTTGACAGGAACAGGATTTGATAGAGCGTTGCTCATTTTGACCACTTGTCTGTTTGACAGGAAGGCATTTATCCAATTGTGAAGATTTTTAAAAATTGTTTGGAATTCTTTTTATGTTAGACATGTAATAAAAGTGAAGGTAGATATTTTTTAGTAGCTCCCTATTGGTTAGATATTATTGTTGTCATCAATCAGAAAGACCCCCAAGAAATATGTATGTTCATGCATTGTTACATTGTATTATCAAAAACTGAAATTTGTCTATTTAGGAAGAATTTTAAACATATAGAACCAGAACTGTTGTAAAAAAAAAATGTGGATCTATATTTTTTTAAAAGATGCATTTATACCAAAGATTGGTTCAACAAAATTTGTCAGTTTGCAGCCTTTTATCGGGCTTTGTTTAGATTTGTAATATTATTATTTTGATATTATACGTATATGTAGAAAACTGGTAAAATTTAAAAATGCTTTTCATTTTTAAAATTTTTATTGAACAGTGTTACTGATCATTTTTCAAATATTTTGGTATTTGGAGGGAGGGTTACCATTCTTACTAATTTTTTTTTATTTTCTTCCCTTTTTTTTGACTTGCATTGTTTAGTTAGGGCATATAGAATAACAGAGTTGGAAGAGACCTTGGAGGTCTAGTCCAAACCCCTGCCCTACACCACTTCAGACAAATGGTTATTCAACATTTGCTTAAAAACTTCCAGTGTTGGAGCATTGGCAACTTCTGGAGGCATGTTGTTCCACTGTGTGTGTGTACGTGTGGGTGGGTGTGGGTAGGTGGGTGTGGGTGTACACACACACATATCTACTTCAATAATATTTTAAATGAAATGTCTTATTTTTGTTTTTAATTTTTGTTCTTCCTTGTATTATTACAAGTTTTGTATCAAAAACTCAATAAAATTTTTAAAATTGCCAATAAAAACGTTATCTAGCTAGTCTCTCACAAGTATACCACTGTATGTTGCCCAGATTACTCGCACTTAAGTACACATGTTATTGCAACCTTAATGGGAGACTCAGTTTTTCAAATTTCAGGGCCTTCTTTACATGTTCTGGAAGATAACATGAGTGACATATCACAATTGCTATTTAGAAGCCAAAAAAGTGGTCTTTGGATGATATTCAGGTGTGATCACGAGAAGTTGCATGTTGTAACTGGAAGATCTGACTACAATAACACATAAAATACTGTAAAAAAGTAAAGAAGTATTGGCGGAAAATTCATTTATGGCTGACAGAAGTAATTGGAGAAGAAATAGAATATAAACCGGAACTATTCCTACTGGGAATTATAAATGGGAAATGGGAAATATATATTAATTTACTTAATAATACATATTATAACAGCAGCAAGAATGATTTTTGCCCAAAATGGGAAAAATAAGGAAATCCCCCTAGGAGATGAAGTGATTAAAAAAAAAAAAAAATTGACATGTGCAGAAATGGACAAATTAACACTGGAATTGAAAAATAAAGGCAAGTCAGATTATTATAAGATATGGAACAAATTTTATCAATAGTTGGAACGGAAAGGAAGGATGAAAAATATGAACTGACTAGAACTTATAGAATGGAGAACTAAGGGTATGTATGTAACTGCAATAGAATGAAAGAGGATAAGACAAATGTATAAGTAATATAGATAGAAAAATAATATCTTTATATATGTAAATACTGAATAGACGAGTGGTAGTCAACCTGGTCCCTACCGCCCACTAGTGGGCGTTCCAGCTTTCATGGTGGGTAGTAGAGGTTTTGTCCGATACTGAAGCACTTTCCTTTTTTTAAATTTAATTGACTTTTTAAAAAATTTCCATAGCATTATTTAAAAACATTTTCATTAGGTTTTCATAAAATTCCCCATGAAAATTTAAATTTCTGAAAATATACTATTTGTATCGCCCGCGCCTAAGTTTAGTTCATGTTACGTAAATGAAACTAAATGGTGCTACAGTGCGACTGCAAACAAAAGAGCCTCATCCCAGAATAGCTCGCACAGCCCCCCCCCAGCTGTAACAGACAAGCAGAGCTAGTAGCCGGTTCCCTCCCCCCAAACCCAATCCACGATGCGCGAGAGGCATGCACAGATGACGTTACACGGTGCATTACTGTGGAACTGGTGGGTGGTTAGAAAATTTTACTATTAACAGAGATACAAAAGTGGGCGGTAGGTATAAAAAGGTTGACTCCTCCTGGAATAGACCAAATGTATATTTATTTATTAATCGTATTTATATACCGCCCTATCTCCCGAAGGACTCAGGGCGGTTCACAGGCATTTAAAAACATATAAATATAAATACAGAATAAAAACAATTAAGAAACTTATTTGAAAGCCCGTTAATTAAAATATACAAATAAAACCCAATTAAAACCCATGAATTTAAAACCTAGCTCAGTCCTGCACAATTAAATAAATATGTTTTAAGCCCGCGGCGGAAGGTCCGAAGGTCCGGAAGCTGGCGGAGTCCGGGGGGAAGTTCGTTCCAAAGGGTGGGAGCCCCCACAGAGAAGGCCCTTGCCCTGGGCGTCGCCAGACGACATTGCCTTGCTGACGGCACCCTGAGGAGACCCTCTCTGTGAGAGCGCACGGGTCGGTGAGAGGTATTTGGTAGCAGTAGGCGGTCCCGTAAGTAACCCGGCCCAATGCCATGGAGCGCTTTAAAGGTGGTCACCAAGACCTTGAAGCGCACCCGGAAGGCCACAGGTAGCCAGTGCAGTCTGCGCAGGATGGGTGTTATAGCGGAGCCACGAGGGGCTCCATCTATCACCCGTCCAGCCGCGTTCTGGACTAACTGCAGCCTCCGGATGCCCTTCAAGGGGAGCCCCATGTAGAGAGCATTGCAGTAATCCAGGCGAGACGTCACGAGTGCGTGAGTGACCGTGCATAGGGCATCCCGGTCCAGAAAGGCGCAACTGGCGTACCAGGCGAACCTGGTAGAACGCTCTCCTGGAGACGGCCGTCAAATGGTCTTCTAGAGACAGCCGCTCATCCAGGAGGGCGCCTAAGTTGCGGACCCTTTCCATCGGGGCCAATGACTCGCCACCGATGGTCAGCCGCGGATTAAGCTGACTGTACCGGGATGCCGCATCCACAACCACTCTGTCTTGGCGGGATTGAGCTTGAGCCTGTTTCTCCCCATCCAGACCCGCACGGCCTCCAGACACCGGGACAGCACTTGATAACCGTTGGGGTGGTCCGGTGTAGAAAAGTACAGCTGGGTGTCATCCGCATACAGCTGATACTTCACACCGAAGCCACTGATGATCTCACCCAGCGGCTTCATGTAGATGTTAAACAGGAGGGGCGAGAGAATCGACCCCTGCGGCACCCCACAAGTGAGGCGCCTCGGAGTCGACCTCTGCCCCCCTGTCAACACCGACTGCGGCCGGTCGGGGAGATAGGGGGGGGACCACCGATAAACGGTGCCTCCCACTCCCAATCCCTCCCACCCGCGCAGCAGGATACCATGGTCGATGGTATCGAAAGCCGCTGAGAGGTCTAATAGGACCAGGGCAGAGGAGCAACCCCTATCCCTGGCCCTCCAGAGATCATCCACCAACGCGACCAAAGCCGTCTCCGTGCTGTAACCGGGCCGGAAACCGGACTGGAACGGGTCTAGATAGACAGTTTCATCCAGGTGCAAGGGAAACTGATATGCCACCATACTCTCTACAACCTTCGCCGCAAAGCGAAGGTTGGAGACCGGACGATAGTTACCTAAAACAGCCGGGTCCAGGGAAGGCTTCTTAAGGAGGGGCCTCACCACCGCCTCTTTCAAGGCGGCCGGGAAGACACCCTCCACCAAAGAAGCGGTCGTAATCGCCTGGAGCCAGCCTCGTGTGACCTCCCGAGTGGCCAGCACCAGCCAGGAGGGGCACGGGTCCAGTAAACATGTGGTGGCATTCAGCCTACCCAGCAACCTGTCCATGTCCTCAGGAGCCACAGGGTCAAACTCATCCCAAACAATATCGCCAAGACCACCCTCGAACATCTCACCCGCATCACCGCAATCTTGGTCCAACCCATAAGTAGCAAGGTATATATGATACTTATTCTTTATTTTAGTATGTATGGCAAAGATAATGCCAGGACGGTTACACTGAGTCCAATGTTTTAATATGTGCTTAATAAAAAAAAATTTCAAAAAAATTACATAAAATACTTTAGCTCTTATTTCTCATAATGCAAAATACCTAAATTGCTACTTCCTTTTCATTGCAATCCTCTTGTTTCTGATTATTTTCTTAATTTTTCTACTAGAAGAAATCATCCTAGATTCATCTATTTTTGTGGCAGAGAGCCAAAATAATTTGCTTAAAATTTGCAGATGCTTAAAGGATCAATTTCACATCTTAGAAATCCTAAAAATCTTTTCCCAAAAAGACTTTGGTCCTATTCACTTTTGAAGTCAGCTTTCAACATGAGATGAAAACCCTGTTTGACCCTCAAATTGACATAACTTTTAATTACTTAAGAAGTCAGTAAATTATTACTTGCCAAATGAGCTTTAGAATGATCAAAACCTAAATATTATTTGCCTTACTGATAAACCAAAGCTTGCGCCATAAATTGATTCCACTCTCAGAAGACATGGAAAAAAGCTCACCTCAGTGGCTTTTGTGGAGCCCATGGTCTCTCAGACTTATTAATCATAATCACACATCTTCCTAGAATTACATATATTTTAGCTTTATGGACTTTGTTTTATCTGTCCCCATGAGAATGTTGTTCTATATTTTTCTAATAAGTTTAGTGTCATAAAATTGTAAGTTTTAAGTAAATTTTGAAAATGCAAATGTTATCTCAGATTTTTGTTACATTCTAATTTTTCTAATAAACTGGATCAGAATAGGACAATCATCCCTAATTCATGTAACCAGAGAATTTCTTGTTGAAAATATAGCAATTTTTTAAAAAAAAATATTGCAGCTTTCAATCACAGAGGTCAACAGCTTCCTTTTTGGGTGTCTAATTTCTTTTGGGTCATGCATTTCCAAGTGACCTACTTTGGTAAGAAAGATGACAGCCAACTCATGGCCTAATTGATTTAGGAACAGTGCCCAGGGAGACAGTCCAATTAAGTTTACAAGCTGGCAATTAGCAGAAAGGCCTCTAAATCCCTGCACTGAGAGCATGTTTCTCTCAGTTAAGAACATAAATGTGCTAGAGATAGGAAAAGTAAAGCTGTGCTTTTTAGAAAATTGTTGTGAGCAGAGCCACATGGGAAAACTAAGAAAAGCAAGGTAGGTATAGCCAGATTGCCTTCTGGTAGACAGGTAACCAAAAAAATTTAACAGCATTTAAAAATATGTAACATCTGAGAATATATCAGCAAACTGTTTTAATTAGCTTTCCAAATAAACATCTATGACTGTTAAAACACTAGACAAGATAGAATAATTTATCTCACAAATTATTGTACAAGCTTTCCTGTTAAACAAGGTAACAAGGCAATTTTAAAAGAATATAAAGCTGACATGATGTTATTATATTTATATACCTAATTTGTGGGATATATGTAATCATTAGAGTGGCTTGCGGAGTAGTTTCTACGCACCTACCTACATATTTGGTCAAATCTGCAACCACATTTGCTTGAAAACTATTCTTTAGCTGCAATATTAATGGTGCTGGCTAAAATCCAGAGAGCTGTGATTATCAGTGGAATAATTAGGAGAGAGATGCTTGTCTCTCCAGCTCCCAAAATCAGCTTCGGAGAATTGCCCATTCTGCTGTAGCCGATTTAGAGCAAGGGGCAAGATGAGAAAGGCCTTCTGCATAAATCAAAGTTTCTTGCACAACTGTGGAATTCATGTACATTATTTGCTAATTATTTTCATTGGCTGAGACAGATGACTCATAAAATACAAAAATTTTAATTACATATCTCTCTTCGTATTTCTTCCAATCAACAGATTTCAAAAGATTCAGCCCAACCATTCAGTCCAATCATAAACAATATAATGTAATCTTGGATTGTTTTCTTCCAGTTCTTTTACTTTTCTTGCTTAGTTTTGTTGAAAAAAAACCTTTTTAAAAAGCAGAAATATTATATCTACTGATGAAACATATAAAAATTGCATTTGCCATTAACTACCAAATAAACTTACCAGTTTTGAAATGAAGCACTCCGACAGGTCCTTTGTCAAATCTAAATAATAGAAGATCATGTATACCCAAAACATCTATGTCCTGAGAAGAATCTTGTGGGATAGCCCATTGGATTTGAGTGAGACTGCTGGATATCTCAAAATTTTCACTGAATTGTAGAGTCGATTTTGGTGAGAAATCTTCAGCTAAAAGCTGCATTTTGATTGGAGACAGTGCCATGTCAAATAGCTGTAGTTCTCCTTGAGAACTACCAATAAGAATTATGGCAGCACTAGGGTGGCAACACATTAAGGCAGGTAGCAGCTTTGCTTCTGTTGACAGAGTTACTTGACGGTAGGCTTCATACAGAACTACTGAAGAATCTTCACAACCCAGAACAAGTTTGTCTTCTGTAATATTCCTGCAACAGCTGATGGCCTTGGATGTTAATGGTATTTTGGTGATTGCCACACAATGAACTTTATTCCTAACATATTCATAAATGCAGCTGTCAACCATGGGCTTTTGGTCTGCACTCGCAGATTGTTCTACAGTATGAAACTGATGTGGATTGTACATACTAAATCGGACATCAAGTGGATCCCCATCTGTATGAATATAACTCAGAATCTGAAAAACAACCCATATGCAGAATTACAGTGTGTTGAAATAGCATATACTTACAAATACTATAAATAAAAAAAATGCTACAATTCATAACCAAGATAACAAATTAATTGACAGAAATGGATTTCATTGTACCTTATTATTTGCTAAATCATGTGACATATTAATTGTGCCTCAAAGATGGTTTGTATATCAGTGTATATAGTTTAGTTTATAGCTTAGTATATAGCTTATAGTGTAAACAGATGTACTGTTTTTTGGTTTAAGGTACATATTCTTGTGAGTGTAGTTAACCGGGGCAGAATTTTTCACTAGTAAAAATAGGTCTGACTTTGTGAAAATATATATATTATAGGGCATTAAAATACAATTATTTTATTTTCTAATGCATACACATACTCAACCATCTATGAACGATTTAATTATACTGTTCCTATTTTAAAAAGTTCCAATAAAAGCAGGAATGCCCCTAGGGAATATTTATTAGGCCCTTCTAAGCTATATTAAACAGATTAAATTAAACTGATGCGATATATTTCATATCTTTCCTTTAGGTTCAGCAAATTTAAACATAGAAACAAAACAATATTAAAACAATAAATAATAAAAAATATTCATGCTAGTAAGTAAGAGTTGAAAATGTGAATGATATTTTAAACTGGCACTTCATACTTTAAGAGGTCGGAGTCTAAAGGAACCATTTTTAACTGCTACCCACCTCATCTAAATAGGAAAATCCAAAAAAGAAACTAAGAAAATTAAATCACTATATCCAAGTATAAGCAGGTGCTTCTTTAAATAACTAAATAAACTATCCCAGATAACGTATCAGATCAACAAGAGTACTGAATCTTTCAAGTATTATTTCAGTGGAAGAGTTGAGAAGCTTTCGTGAGATCCCAGCTCCATTTATTCTTCTTCTCTCTGAATTGAGATTCAGTTTCTACGGAACCTAAAAAGCTCTGCTAAATATCCCTTCGATTTTTCTTTCTTTATAACTGTCAAGGGATGAACAATTAAAAACAAAGAAAACAAGGTCAGAGGTGTGTATTTGTTTTCTGTAACCCATCTCTAAAATCCTTCAATCAAATGATTCTTAAAATAAGATTCCTCAAATACATAAAAATACTAGTAAGAATTACCTCTTAACAAAGACGTAATTCCTAATAACTCTAGGGAAGTTTCAATTTCTGCCACATTTGGACTGAAGTATTTTGATATAGCACTAATTTAAACTGGTCATTATGAAAACTTCCCCCGTATTAGACCTTCCTTCCCTTTTCCCTTACATTGCATCATTTAGGCTGGAAACCCAGGGCAGGGATTTACGTGTTTGCTACAAAACCACTCTAGAGCCTTTTTAGCTAAATGGGTAAAACAAATATCCAATTTAGAGATTTAGAGGATTACCTCTAAGTTGCCATGTTCACATTTCAAGAGTAGCAAGTTGGCTCTCTCTCTTTTGCCAGACACTGGGGACCAAGGCCAAAGTTCATCCTTTGCAGCAGACCACCAGCAAATAACCATATTCTGTACATTATTTATTGTCAAATGACGCTTCTTCCTTCTGTTTCCTAGTCCTGGTATATCAATGTAAGATATCTAAGTAAAAAAAAAATGTAGGGCATATGTGAAATTACCAAGCAAATACAGTATATGGGATTTATTTTACATACCAAAATAAATATATAAAACCTAAATATTATAATTAAACATTAGTTCATACTTCAGGTCCACTGATAGCACTGTTTTCAGTATGTCCTATAAGTTACCTATCACTTTTCAGTCTTAGGATTCATTTATAGCAATAACTCAAAATATCATGTCAGAATTATCTAGCATTTCAGCAAAATAAAGGTAACAATATAGTCTATTTGGACTTATAATGTGCCAGTCAAATACATTTAGACAATTATTTTTTCTCCTCATATTCAATATATAAAATATAAAAAACAGAGACGGTTTTCAAAAAAGTATTAAAAATCTGAATATGAGTGGGAAGTACAAAACTCTTCACCGGACGATTGTATTATTATTACTTAGATGTAAGAAAGTCTTGAGTGCTACATTTGCAGTGCTTCTCACTATACTAAGGTGCATGTGTACGTTGCGTGGATGGGTGTATAAATATATACATACTATAGACATGTATGGTTCTATGCAGAAATATTCATCCTCCTTAGGATGTTCTGAACTTTTGCATATGAATATTATCACATCTTGAGGGTCCCATTGATATATGAAGAGTTTAAGTAAACCAATACTTACTATTAAAGATTGGTTCTTGTTCCATTTACTGTATTTTTTCGGAGTATAAGGCGCACCTTCCCCCCCCAAAAGGGGATGAAAATTTGGGTGCATCTTATACACCGAATATAGCCCCGCCCACCCACTTCCTCCCACCCTTTGGACTCTGCCTCCCAGCAATTTACCTCCTTGCAGCAAGCAGCAAGAAGAAACAGCCCATTTCAGCTTCAGCACAGCCTAATTAGCACAAGTTGATTGTCTGTTGGATCGGCCTCCCGACTCTCAGCTGTTTCAGGCTGCAGGGCTTGCCATTGCCTATTGCTGCGTGGTCCTCTGCTGCTTGTTGCAAGGAGGCAAAATTGATGGGAGGCAGAGGCAGATTTCTTTTTCTTGTTTTCCTCACCAAGAAAGGTAGGTGCATCTTAGTCTGGAGCATCTTATGCTCCGAAAAATACACAATAATACTGTAATACTATAACCTAAATTAACCAACATATTAAGTGCCAGTGCAAAAAAAACCAACACCTTTTAGATTCAGTAACAGAGGGGCCCCCAACCCCTGGTCTGTGGCCCAGTATTGGGCCATGGCCCATTGAGAACCAGGGCGCACACGTGAAACAATGCCCTCTCATTGCTGCTGCTGCTAGTTGACAGAGCTGTAAAGGCTGGGGACCACTGCAGTAACATACACACATTTACCTCCAAGAACTGCAAGCAAAAGCTTCCTCCAATTGGTTATTAGTGTTTTAGCTCACTAGATACAAAAGCTGGCCTATTCTTCCATAGCAAACTGCTTCAACAGAGTAGCATTTGAGCATAAAATAGTAGATAATTTCAGGTTCTGCCACATATCTATGGAATTTATGTCTGGATTTTGACTTGGCCATTTTCAGAAACTGTCGTGTCCCAACAGAAACCGAGTTTGTTCTTGAATCCTTATCTTGTCGACTTGCTTGTATGTTTGCTATAGCTATCTTCCCGCATGACTTGCTCAGACTTAAACTCTTGCAGAATTCTTTGATGCAGAGCAGAACTCATATCTTCAGTGATGGCAACTGATCCAAACCACCATACCCTAACCATGACCCTTTGATGCCTGACAGTTGGTATACGAAAGGCAGTATTTGACTTCTAATAGTTAAAACTACATATATAGCCTGAAAAAAAATCGCTTTTAACTCATCTGTCCTTAAAACATTCCTCTAGAAGCCTGGGGTCATCCAGGTGCTCTTCAGTACCTTTAAAGAGAAATCATTCTTGTGAGCAAAGGTTTCTATGTTGCCATTTTCCTGTCTATCCTATTTTACTCTCTCTGCTTTTTTCCTGGTAGAGTCAAGGGGAATGATGCCTGCTGATACACAGATGTTTTTCTGAGTTTTTTGTAGTTTCCTCAATAATTTTATATGTGGTTTTTTAGTGGCATTGACAAGGTGGCCACTTTTGGGAAGATTCACTATTGTCCCAAAACATATTGTAAGATGGTGTCAAGTAATTTATACCGGGAGAATGAAATAATGCTACTGGATGAGATGATACAATTTTCCCTCTCCTAACGTGTGGGGGGCAGGGAATCCATTCATGAATTGGAGGAATTAAATCATGTGCAAATTATGATAGATAAAGTCTTAGGACTGGAAAGAAAGAATACGTACATTAAACCTTAGTTCATTCACAAGAAAGATACATATTGGAATGGAGAAGATGGATTGATTATATTCAAAATAAGTATCAGACTAAGAAGTATCAAATAGCTTATGAATGAATAGAATGTAAGAATTGTACTTGTATTCTTTTTTTTTTTTTATATAAAAAGGGAGTTAAGGTTCCAAGGGAGGGAGGGGAGTCTATGGATAGTTAGTGTAGTCTAGTTTATGATTGTTAAATGTTATACCCTGTATTTTGTTCCGGGAAGTCCGGGGTGGGGTGGGGTGGGGGGATTGGGGAAAGGTGGAAGGGGGGAGGGGGGAGGTTGAGGGAGTGGGGGAGGGAGAATTTGCAAAAACTTTTTAATAAAAAAAAAACAACCTTAGTTCAGGGATGTCAAATTTGCAGCCCGCAGTCCAGATGTGTCATGTGCTGGCTGCACCCACCCCTATTTTAGCGAGGGGGGGAGGAAATCATGATACGTCATGTTGTCACGTGACGACGTGAGTTTCACACCCCTGCCTTAGTTGATAATGTAATTTGCTGAATCAACAATTTCCCTTTTTACTAGAAACAGAGGTTTCAATGTGATTTAAGGAATACTTCCCATCAAAGAACTCTGGTCAGCACAAGTTTTCCCCTAAAACCGTACTCCATTAAAAAAAAAAATCCTTCCTTTACCTAACTGCTGATTTTCTCCCACCAGTTCAAAATTTATTTTTCCCTTCCACTATTCTGCCCCTGCACTCTCCCCCCATGTCTTCCTGCTCATCTGTTTATTACAAACACTTCTTTTGCCTCTAGGGGGTCTGATCTTTCCACAAATCCCATTATTTCTTTGCTTTTCTAAAAAGGTACTTCCTTTCTTTGCTCTTCGAGTTTCTACGTATATGAACCATGACTGTTGTATGTGAAATCATTTTCAGAATGGGATTAGAGTAACACAGTAGGAGAAACTTTGAAAAGAAAGAATTAGAAATTCTAAATATATATATATATATATATATATATATATATAGGTCTTTGGTTGTTCGGGTTTTATCCCGTGTAAAATTGGAAGTGTCTTGGCGACGTTTCGACGAAGTCTCATTCGTCATCTTCAGGCTTCAGCTTCGTGCTTCTGGGAGCAATGTGTGATCGCAGCTGTTTCTTCCTTTTAACTGCTAGTGGGGGTTTGAACTGATTGGGTGGGAGCTTGGCTGTGCTCTGATTGGATGGGGGTTTTTCTGTGCTCTGATTGGCTGGGGGTGTGTCCTGTGTTGGTGGGGGCTTGGTTGTGCTCAGTCTAATCTGTGCTGCAGGGGGATTTGAGCTGGTGAGCTGCACTGCTGCTGTTTGGCTTCGTGTTCGTGGTCGTGCTACATCTTCGTAGTGGGTGTCAGTCTGCTGCATGTATGGATTGGAGGGGTTTGAAGTGGCTAATGTTGCAGCTGCAGTCTGGCTTCTGGTCCTTGGTCGTGCTTCCTGATCAGTGTGGGTTTGGGTGTGCTTTCTGGGTGGATGTGTGGTGGTGACATCCTGTGTGGACCTCGTGAGTGTGGGTCTGGTGTCATTCCTCGTGTTAGGGACACGTTTGTCAATAAGGGCAGGTTTCCAAATGGCTGGTAGGCGGGAGGTATCATCTCGTTTGTTCATGCTGTGTGGGCGTTTTTCTATCTCGATGGCTTCTCTGATTATTCTGTTGTTAAAGTGTTCAGTTTTGGCGATAGTTCTGGTCTTTTTAAAGTCAATATCGTGTCCTGTGACTTTAAAGTGTTGGACCAGGGAAGAAGTTGGTTCCTCTTTTTTGAATGAGTTCTTGTGTTCTTCAATGCGTGCACTTATTCTTCTGTTGGTTTGTCCAATGTATGTGGTGGGGCAGGCGGTGCATGGGATTTCATATACTCCTTGATTTTCTAACTCAATTTTGTCTTTGGGGTTTCTTAGGATGGTGGATATTTTTTGGTTTGTGCAGAATGCTGTCTTGATGTTATGTTTGTGGAGGATCTTGCTGATTCTGTCTGTGGTGCCTTTTATATATGGGAGGAGGGCTGTGCCATTTTCTTGCTCTCTGTCTTGGGTTTTAGTGGGGGTTCTTTTGGATTAGTTTGGTAATCTTATTTCTCTGGAATCCATTGGATGTTAGTACGTTTGTGAGAGTGTGTAGTTCGGTTTTAGGTGTTGTTCGTCAGCTAAGCATTTTGTTCTAGAGATGAGTGTCTTGGCTACGGAGTTGATCTGTGCTGGGTGGTGGTGTGAGAGTGCATGCAGATAGCGGTTTGTGTGTGTTTTCTTCTGGTAGATGGTGTGTCCTAGGGAGCCATTGGGTTTCTTGTAGACTAAGACATCTAGGAAGGGAAGTTGGTTGTTAACTTCTGTTTCCATGGTGAACTGTATTTTGGGGTGTAGGCTATTGAGGTGTGTGAGGAAGTTTTCAAGTTTTTCTTTCCCGTGTGGCCAGATTATGAAGGTGTCGTCTACGTATCTGAGCCAGAGTTTGGGTTTGTGATCAGATTTTTCTAGTGCTTGGGTTTCAAAGTGTTCCATGTAGAGGTTGGCAATGACAGGTGAGAGGGGTGATCCCATGGGTGCGCCTTCTATTTGTTTGTATTTTTGTCCGTTATAGATGAAGTATGTGTTGGATAGGCAGTGGTTGGTCAGATCTAGTATGTGCTTGGGGGGGTTATATTTGTTTTGGACAACACCTAAAAACCGAACTACACACTCTCACAAACGTACTAACATCCAATGGATTCCAGAGAAATAAGATTACCCCCCACTAAAACCCAAGACAGAGAGCAAGAAAATGGCACAGCCCTCCTCCCATATATAAAAGGCACCACAGACAGAATCAGCAAGATCCTCCACAAACATAACATCAAGACAGCATTCTGCACAAACCAAAAAATATCCACCATCCTAAGAAACCCCAAAGACAAAATTGAGTTAGAAAATCAAGGAGTATATGAAATCCCATGCACCGCCTGCCCCACCACATACATTGGACAAACCAACAGAAGAATAAGTGCACGCATTGAAGAACACAAGAACTCATTCAAAAAAGAGGAACCAACTTCTTCCCTGGTCCAACACTTTAAAGTCACAGGACACGATATTGACTTTAAAAAGACCAGAACTATCGCCAAAACTGAACACTTTAACAACAGAATAATCAGAGAAGCCATCGAGATAGAAAACGCCCACAGCATGAACAAACGAGATGATACCTCCGCCTACCAGCCATTTGAAACCTGCCCTTATTGACAAACGTGTCCCTAACACGAGGAATGACACCAGACCCACACTCACGAGGGCCACACAGGATGTCACCACCACAGATCCACCCAGAAAGCACACCCAAACCCACACTGATCAGGAAGCACGACCAAGGACCAGAAGCCAGACCGCAGCTGCAACATTAGCCACTTCAAACCCCTCCAATCCATACATGCAGCAGACTGACACCCACTACGAAGATGTAGCACGACCACGAACACGAAGCCAAACAGCAGCAGTGCAGCTCACCAGCTCAAATCCCCCTGCAGCACAGATTAGACTGAGCACAACCAAGCCCCCACCAACACAGGACACACCCCAGCCAATCAGAGCACAAAACCCCATCCAATCAGAGCACAGCCAAGCTCCCACCCAATCAGTTCAAACCCCACTAGCAGTTAAAAGAAGAAACAGCTGCGATCACACATTGCTCCCAGAAGCAAGCTGAAGCCTGAAGATGACGAATGAGACTTCGTCAAACGTCGCCAAGACACTTCCTATTTCACACGGGAGAAAACCCAAAAAACCAAAGATATATATATATATATATATATATATATATATATATATATATATATATATATATATATATATATTTGTTTTCTGAGGTTTTCACGGGTGTTTGTATATAGGTCTTTGGTTGTTCGGGTTTTCTCCCGTGTAAAATTGGAAGTGTCTTGGCGACGTTTTGACGAAGTCTCATTTGTCATCTTCAGGCTTCAGCTTCGTGCTTCTGGGAGCAATGTGTGATCGCCAATCTCTATATGGAACACTTTGAAACCCAAGCTCTAGAAAAATCTGATCACAAACCCAAACTCTGGCTCAGATATGTAGACGACACCTTCATAATCTGGCCACACGGGAAAGAAAAACTTGACAACTTCCTCACACACCTCAATAGCCTACACCCCAAAATACAGTTCACCATGGAAACAGAAGTTAATAACCAACTTCCCTTCCTGGATGTCTTAGTCTACAGAAAACCCAATGGCTCCCTAGGACACACCATCTACCAGAAGAAAACACACACAAACCGCTATCTGCACGCACTCTCACACCACCACCCAGCACAGATCAACTCCGTAGCCAAGACACTCATCTCCAGAACAAAATGCTTAGCTGATGAACAACACCTAAAACCCGAACTAGACACTCTCATTAACGTACTAACATCCAATGGATTCCAAACAAATAAGATTACCAAGCTAATCCAAAAAGAACCCCCCACTAAAATCCAAGACAGAGAACAAGAAAATGGCACAGCCCTCCTCCCATATATAAAAGGCACCACAGACAGAATCAGCAAGATCCTCCACAAACACAACATCAAGACAGCATTCTGCACAAACAGAAAAATATCCACCATCCTAAGAAACCCCAAAGACAAAATTGAGTTAGAAAATCAAGGAGTATATGAAATCCCATGCACCGCCTGCCCCACCACATACATTGGACAAACCAACAGAAGAATAAGTGCACGCATTGAAGAACACAAGAACTCATTCAAAAAAGAGGAACCAACTTCTTCCCTGGTCCAACACTTTAAAGTCACAGGACATGATATTGACTTTAAAAAGACCAGAACTATCGCCAAAACTGAACACTTTAACAACAGAATAATCAGAGAAGCCACTGAGATAGAAAAACGCCCACACAACATGAACAAACGAGATGACACCTCCCGCCTACCAGCCATTTGGAAACCCGCCCTTATTGACAAACGAGTCCCTAACACGAGGAATGACACCAGACCCACACTCACAAGGTCCACACAGGATGTCACCACCGCACATCCACCCAGAAAGCAGACCCAAACCCACACTGATCATGAAGCACGACCAGGGACCAGAAGCCAGACCGCAGCTGCAACATTAGCCATTTCAAACCCCTCCAATCCATTCATGCAGCAGACTGACACCCACTATGAAGATGTAGCACGACCACAAAGCCAAACAACAGCTATGCAGCTCACCAGCTCAAATCCCCCTGCAGCACAGACTAGACTGAGCACAACCAAGCCCCCACCAACACAGGACACACCCCCATCCAATCAGAGCACAGAAAAACCCCCATCCAATCAGAGCACAGCCAAGCTCCCACCCAATCAGTTCAAACCCCCACTAGCAGTTAAAAGGAAGAAACGGCTGCGATCACACATTGCTCCCAGAAGCACGAAGCTGAAGCCTGAAGATGACGAATGAGACTTTGTCGAAACGTCGCCAAGACACTTCCAATTTTACACGGGAGAAAACCCGAACAACCAAAGACATATATATATATATATATATATTCCTAATGGGGAGGGAATTGTGTGGATCATAACTAACTGTGGCAAGTTCTTAAACAGATGAGAGTACAAGACCATCTTATTTGTCTCATGAGAAACCTATATGTGGGTCAAGAAACAACAGTGAGAACTAGACACGAAACCACTGATTGGTTCAAAATTGGGAAAGCAGTATACTGACGCCCTGCCTATTTAACTTATATGCAGAGCACATCATGAGAAAGGTGGGGCTAGATGAATCAAAAGTTGGAATTAAGGTTGCCGGGAGAAATATGAACAACCTCAGACATGCAGATGATATCACTTTAATGGCAGAAAGTGAAGAGGAATTAAAAAGCCACTTGATGCGGGTGAAGAAGGAGAGTGCAAAAGTTGGCTTAAAACTCAACATTAAGAAAACTAAGATCATGGCATCTGGCCCTCTCAATCCCTGGCAAATAGATGGGGAAGAAATGGAGGTAGTGACAGATTTTTTTTAAAAAAATATACAACCTTATAAAAAAGTATGTTTGAAAACAATTCTTTTTGAAAAAAGGGTTGCAGTTTTTTGTTTCTCATGTCACTTGCTTTTGTTTTGTAAGCCTGAAAATATAATTTGTTAATAGATAACTTTGAATTATTATTATTATTATTGAATGAATATTATTATTATTGAATGAATGACTGAATGACTGAATGAATAAAAATAAAAAATAGAAAAAAGAATTAGAATGCAGATAGGTGGGAATGAAGTTTCTGGTATCCTTTTCAAAGCTCCTTTAGCTGATAATGTTTTTTCTCCAAACCAGAATAAAGGTGGTTAATAAAATCTCCACCACTATTAAGTTAGTAAAGAATGTTTTCGGGATGTGCTTTTATGAATTTGGAAGAATAGATTAAAATTACTTTAACTAAAATATGCACACAAATTAACATTGATATATATTTTGCTTTGTTGGAGTGTTTTCCAAAACCATTGCTCATAAGTAAAGTGTTCATACTGTGAGTGCTAATCCCACATTTCAGCTATTTTGATTGCAATGTGAGCTTTTAAAGATAATTTTTTGACTGACATCAGTGTGATTATGAAATCTTTCGGTATTTTGCACCCAAAGCTAGCATCTAATGTAAGATTAATTTTGAAACAATCTGGAGATTATTTTTTTATAAATTTGACAAATACATGATACATATTATTTCTCTTCACTTTTATATTTCTATGTCTGTGAGAACACGTAAAACTGCTGGTTGTAGATATGGACAGAGAAGCATACAAGTTAAGGAGGAATTTACTGCTGTGACTCCAATCAATACTAAAATGTACAGTCATGGTTGCTTGACAGCATCGACCTATGTGTAAGGATTTAAAGCTACTTATGTATTAAGTTCCACTATACTGACCAAAAGTATTGGAAAAAGGCTACTCGTTTCAAATATAACACTGAACGTTAATTGGTCATTTACAATGTATTAATAGGATATATATATATATATATATATTTTCCTCCAGGGTTAAGAACACCAACTGTTCTAACAAGGGATACAATTTTTGCCAAGTAATATGGATGAGTGACAGCATGATGTATAAAGTTTATGCGGCTTTTGAGGATTTCTTAGTTCTATTCCTTCTATTCTATTCTTTTATTATTCAAACTATTTTATTTTGGAGCATGATTATTTGAAAACATGAACAGTACACCATCTGGGTGACACATGCCAAGGAAATATAGATTGCAGCACATTTCTGCTTAAGGAATTAATGGAAGGTTGATAGCTGGGGGGAGTGGAAAAAAACTATCTTGCTATTGCTGGTCAGCAATAATCGAACCACTTTCTGGGGATTAAGCGCATGGCTAAGCCTACTGGACCAGACACAAGCAAAGGGCAGGGGGTCTTCTTATCAGAGAAATGCTTCTGGAGCCAGTCTCACTACATGACAGATTGCTTTCATATTCCTGTCTGCAAGGCAACAAAGGATGGCAGTAATGCGATAATGCCAGAGTGCAATGGGTGTTAAGAACCCGTTGCATTTATGTATTGTATTTAGTAAATAATCAGACTCATCCAAATTGTGATCTCACCACTCAACCAAGGCCCATTAAAAATCAAGGTTAATGCTTTAATAATCCTTTGCTGTTTTTTTATGGCCAAAAAGAACTCCTTTCTATTTGCATGGTCATAATATTATTGACCTCTTCATCCCCTGAATACACATCAAAAGGAACTGAAATCAAAGTAATTACCACTGTTTTCTCTCAGTAAACATTAACTCTTTATACTCTTGTCTTCTCACAGTTCAGCAAAGTGATTTAAAAAGCTATAAAAATGAAAACAGGCAAACAGCAATGATTTCAGAAGATTTATCCAAAAGTTTTAATGCTTTATGGTGCTGAGAATTTAGAAGAATAAGATATGGCAGGTTATGAAATACTGAAAAAATAACTCTAATGGCTTCATTGAGCATTGATAGCATCGAGTTCTCAATCTATTAGATACTGAAGTTTGTTACCCACTAGGACTACTTTAAACTATATATTAATTCTGCATAGTTCTTAAACTATTTTATGTTAATTTCAGCTTTGTTTTTTGTTACCAACCTTCCAAAATTAACCTTAACCAGGAAAAAATATTTTTATAACTAATAGCAACCAGGATACTTATGCTAATACATATTGTGTAGCTGAGTATAGTACACAATTTAATTTTAGTACAGTATTATTACACTGGATATACCTTTCTGCTATTTTTCTAACTTTACCTTGGAAGCTTTTTAATGAGCATCAATTTATTAAAATAAATTATATAAAAGGAAATAAACATAGGATTGCAAAGCTTATCCCCACTTTTTGCAACACATTTCCTTTCTTCTTTTGTATAGATGATGGTACTTTATAATGCCTTTTTCTTTTAGACAAGGAATGAAAAAATCTTACTTTTGAAGCAAACTCTGAATTCATCTGCCCATCCCACCAGATCTAATAGAAAAGGCATGTGATGGGTCTTTCATTTATGGAGCTACATTTGGTGGGGCCTAGAAGGTGGGCCTTTTTTGTTGTGGCACCCGCACTGTGGAATCTTTTTTCTTCCCCACCCAAGGTGAGGATGGCTTTATTGCTTCTAGACTTCAGAAGGTCACTTCAGACCTGGTTATGCCAGAAAGCCTGGAGATCTCAGGGGATGGATGAATTGGTAAGGTATTTTCATTACTATTACTATCCTTCATCTATTAATTTTGTTTTAGCAGTTTATATAGTTTTTAATGTTTTAATATTTGTTAGTTAATGATTTTAGATATTTTAGATATTAATTTTGTAGTTCATTATCCGGTGACACTTATTTGTAAGATGGGTGACTATATAAATTAGATAAATTAAATGAATAAGAGCAAAAGGAAAAGGAAGAAGTTTGTCATGCCAGCAATTTGCTTCCTTTATCATGTTTGCTAGTTTTCATTATGCAAGGGTGAAGACTGTGGGAAAGTGAGCGCTAAATAATTAGTTTATCTAAGAAGGGGCAACCCAGTGCAGAAATACAGATTATTTCAAAGAAGTTCTATGTTAATTAATTCACTATAACTGAAACAATGAATTTATTGTTACAGTTATCTAGATTCTGGTTTTAGCCCAGATTAGCATTAAAAATAGCTTCCGGAAATCCAAGTTGGTCTTGTTATCTTGATTATGCCAACTATTTGGGGCTTTATAGCAAACAACATACTCTGCCCACATACAGCAAATTATTAATGGCTTGTTTATGAAACGTTCCGTATTTAGACAAATATCAGTTCTTTCAACTTTTCACTATTTAAGTTCATAAATTTTTAAATACAGAGACAGAACTACTATCATTCTATTTTTAGAGAATTTCTTACTCTGTGTTAATGTGATTAGAATGTTAGCTATTAAAATACATTCCTTTTAATATCAATTATCACAACAGGTAGGAAAAGACAGATAAAATCCAGATCTTTAGCCAATCAAAAGTACATGAGAACAAACCAGGCTACTCTTCATCCATGGTTTAGCAGGTATAAAATGTGGAGCAATTAATAGTTGTATTCAGAATCTCAACAGAACCTATGCTCATAGGCCTGAGAATGGAGTCTGCCAGTGTAATGATAGTCTTTTACTTGAAAAGAACTTCTCTAGACGGCAAAAATTGGAAGGAGTTTTGTATCACCTTTTCTGATTAACACAATTTATTAAAAGACCTAAACTCTCATAATCTGTGCACACTTCATCAGATGCATGGAGATCCTTCCTCAGTTTAACCATTCCATAGTGGCTGCCATAGACTGATATAGCTCTCTTACAATAGTTTTGACGATAGATTTTGTTTACCCAAAGGAACCCAGAATACAAGTACAGTGAATGAAATAAAAGAATTACATGAAGCAACCAATGAGAAAAAAAATAAGAGAGCCACTATGATGTAATGCACCAGGAGAGAAAACAGAAGTTTGTGAGTTTTAGTCCTGCCTTAGGCATGAAAACCAACTGGTTGGCTTTGGGTCAGTAATTCTCTCTCAGCCCAACTTAATACAGGGTTGTTGTTATGGGAAAAGTGGAAGTAGGAAGGAATATAAGGTACATTTGCCACCTTGAGTTATTTATACAAATAATAAAGGCAGAATAAAAATAATAAATAATTGTAAATAAATATCAACCCTGCCCTAAAATAAGAAAATAAACACCCAGTCAGAAATTAACCAAAGTTCATTTTGAAAACACAGCCAGAAAGCAGCCTGGTCTTGGAACAATAATTACCCTATAAATCCCTGAATATTTGATATTTCCAGGGACATAAAACAAGTATAAAACAGTATATTTTCATCAAATATATTGTTACAGATTGAATTGTTGAATCTGGAAGAGTGAGATTGATAATCTTGTTGCCAGGCAAGGTTAGCTGAAGGACAGAGGGAAGACAAGACTTTGATTTAGCTCATGATTTATAGTTGCTGTGTATTAATCTATTTTTCTTATTCTTCAATGGGATAATAGTTGAAAGCACAGAAGGGAATATATAACTTATGAAAAAGCAGTAAATAATACCTGCATGCTTAAAATACTTCATTTTAAATCATCCCACGTTTTAAGAGCAGTTCTGTAAGGGCTAAAGGGGTTGCAGTGCCATAAGGCAGATCACCAACCATAGCTACCCACCAACTCTTTTACAATGGCAAAATAGTTCCAATCATTATCTACTATATAATATGCTCCCTTATTGGAACGGATGCTGTCCACTTTTTTGAAATGCTTCATGTGGGTGGACAAATCCATGCCAGTTCCACAAGTAAAGGCAGTAAATCTTGAGTACATCTTGAGTAAATCTTCTACATAAAGTCACCAAGCAATTAAAGTAATTATCATTGGCAGAAGATATTATTTATGGAACAGATTACAGATTACCCAATTGTATTTCAAAGAGCAGATATTTAGTACGTCTCCTTGCACTTGAACTGCCCATCTCACAATATGGACTCTTTATCCAATTTCCAGTCCAACAAATCTTGACTATTTATCTCCAGTATGATATCACATCCCTTAAACATTCTAAATCCTTGAAGTAGTTGATTTAACACAAATCAGCCTCCCAGACGGAAAAATATTTAACAGCTTATATATCCCAACATCTTAGAAGACCTTTCTATAAATCATGCTTTGAACAACTAGATTCCATTATAAGATATGTGAGGTTCCATGATATCCCATTAAAATAAAGACTGTGTATATGTAGTGCACCAGCTCTTGAAGACATATCCTCTTTGATTGTAAAATATATTTGATGGAAAGGACCACATACTTAGATCTTCACTTAAAAACTAAAATATATTGGGACAAATAAGAGAAATTATCTTACTTCTTGCCTGGAATGAACCTGCATATCTAACAAGATATATATCAAAGGTATTTTGTAAAGGATAGACCATTTAGAATAGGTTGGGGTTGATTGCAAGAATAGTAATTTATGTTAACAGTTTTTTTTCATATAGATCTGTCGGCCAGATGTTTAGCCTAGTTTTGATATTTTGGGGCTCTGGGATAGGTAGATGATGATGTTTTATGATGTTAGAGAATGTAAGCTGTTCCAAATAAAGCTATCTTTTGCAATTAGACTGATGGTGAATTTGTCAATGCCAATGGTGTTCAAGCAGTGCTCTAGTTGCTTTGGGATTGTACCCACAGCGTCTTTTACTATTGGAGCTACCTTTGCTTTGTTTTGTCACAGTCATTCTATTTTTATTTGCAGGTCTTTTAATTTTGTTATCTTCTCTAGTTCTTTCTAGATACTGGAACCTTGGGGGCAAGTGATCATACAATATTGGAATTCAACATTATGCAAGCACAAACAATAGAACCAAATCAAACTAGAGCCTTGGACTTTAAGAGAGCTAATTTCAATAAACTTAGAGAGAGCTTGGGAAGGATTCCTTGGGTGAGAATCCTCAAGGGGAAAACAACTCAAGAAGCTTGGGAAATTTTGAAAAGTGAGATTATAAAAGCCCTGTCTTGCACAATACCAATGAAGAAGAAAAATAACAGCTCTCAAAAGAAACCAGCATGGCTGCATACAGAACTTTCTGACAAATTGAAAGACAAAAAGGACAAATATGGAAAGTGGAAAGAAGGGCACATAACTAAGGCAGAATATTAGAAAATAGCCCAAGCCTGCAAAGATGAAGTGAGGAAAGCTAAGACTCACAACAAACAAAGGCTTGTGACAAAAGTAAAAAATAACAAAAAAAGCTTCTTCCAACATGTTAAAAACAAGAAAAAAGTCAAGGAAACAACTGATCCATTGCTGGGAGAAAGTGGCAAGAAGGTGACAAGCAACAGGGAGAAAGCAGAACTACTTAACTCATTTTTTGCATCTGTATTTACACAAAGAATAGAATAGAATAGAATAGAATAGAATAGAATAGAATAGAATAGAATAGAATTTTTATTGGCCAAGTGTGATTGGACACACAAAGAATTTGTCTTGGTGCATATGCTCTCAGTGTACATAAAAGAAAAGATACCTTCATCAAGGTACAACATTTACAACACAAATGATGGTCATAGGGTACAATTTAACACTTAATGATACAACACTTAATGATAATCATAGGGTACAAATAACAGTCCAACCTATCAAAACAAAACCACAAAAAACAGATTAGGAAAACAAATTAAAATAGGGAAGAAAATGGTAAGTGAGCACCTGTCTACCCTAGATGAGTTCAAATCACCAAGACCAGATGGATTGCACCCCAAGGTCCTGAAGGAAATGGCAGATGAGATCACAGAACCACTGAATTATATCTTTCAAAGATCCTGGAGCACCAGGAAACTTCCAGAGGACTGGAAAAGAGCTGATATAGTTCCCATCTTCAAAAAAAGAAAAAAATAGATCCAGGAAACTACAGACCTATTATCCTGACCTCTCAATACCAGGGAAGATTCTGGAAAAGATAATCAAGCAACAAATCAGCGAACACCTAGAAGCAAACAAAGTAATAACCAAAACCCAACATCTGTTTGTCAAAAACAGATCATGCCAGACTAATCTTATTGTATTCTTCGACAAAGTGACAAAATTAGTGAACCAGAGGAATGCTGTCAATATAATTTACTTGGACTTCAGTAAGACATCTGATAAAGTAGACCGTAACCTATTACTAGATAAAATAGAAAAATGTGGGTTAGATAGCATCACCACCAGATGGATTCGTAACTGGCTGACTAACCACACTCAACATGTAGTCCTCAATGGAACTGCATCTACATGGAGAGAAGTATGCAGTGGGGTACCCCAAGGCTCTGTTTTAGGCCCAGTACTCTTCAACATCTTCATCAATGATTTGGACAAAGGGATAGATGGGGAACTCATCAAATTTGCAGATGACACCAAGCTAGCAGGAATAGCCAACACTCCGGAAGATAGGCTTAAGATACAGAAGTATCTTGACTTGAGCATTGGTTGCTATTTAACAAAATGAAATTCAATAGTAAAAAAAAGGAAGGTTCTATATTTAGGCAAGAAAAACAAAACACATAGGTACAGTATATGTGATACTTTGCTCAATAATAGTAACTGTGAGAGAGATCTTGGAGTCCTAGTGGACAACCATTTAAATATGAGCCAGCAGTGTGCAGCAGCTGCCAAAAAAGCCAGCACAGTTCCAGGCTGCATAAACAGAGGGATAGAATCAAGATCATGTGGAATGTTAATACCACTTTATAATGCCTTGGTAAGGCCACACTTGGAAAACTGCATCCAGTTTTTGTTGCCATGATGCAAAAAATATGTGGAGACTCTAGAAAGAGTGAAGAGCAAAAAAAGATGATTAGGGACTGGAGGCTAAAACATATGAAGAACAGCTGCAGGAATTGGGTATGCCTAGTTTAATGAAAAGAAGGACAAGGGGTAGACATGATAGCAGTGTTTCAATATCTCAGGGGCTGCCACGAAGAAGAGGGAGTCAAGGTATTCTCCAAAGCACCTGAGGGTAGAACAAGAAGCAATGGGTGGAAATTAATCAAAGAGAGAAGCAACCTAGAACTAAAGAGAAATTTCCTGACAAAACAATTAACCAGCAGAACAACTTGCCTCCAGAAGTTGTGAATGCTCCAACACTGGAAGTTTTTAAGAAGATATTGGATAATCATTTGTCTAAAGCGGTGTAGGGTTTTCTGCCTAAGCAGGGGGCTGGACTAGAAGACCTCCAAGGTCCCTTCCAACTCTGTTATTCTATTCTATTCTCTTCTAGTCTGCTGTCTTCAGGTACTGCCATGTCCACTTTCCAGACTACTTTGTCTTTCCTTTCTTATTGACAATTTTTAAATGACATGTGCCTGTCTATTCGAATTTTAAAGTCCCAGAGGACATTATCTTCTCCATTTCCTATTACTTTCTCTATTTTATGGTCCCACCAGTTTTTGAATGTAGTTTATGATGTTATATAGTTTTTTAATATGGTGAGACAACTAATCAATATTTGTACAATACTAAGTATTGTACAATACTTGTACAATACTATTATACTTCTATAATAAAAGTGGACAATGTTGCCCAGAGAAAATTGTTTGTTGTGATTATCTTCTTTTCCTAATTTATTGTTCTAATCTATAAAATTGATTGGAACTGGAAATTCTGCTTCTATCCATTTTTGCAGTACACTTTTAGGAATTGCAAACAAGTACAACATTTGGGTCCCTGAACAATTTAAAATATGTCTTTCTTTTCAGAATTGAAATACTGCACCAGCCCTACTATAATTGTTACATAATAATAATAATAATAATAATAATAATAATAATAATAATAATAATAATAATAATAATAATAATAATAATAATAATATTTTAATTTGTATATCGCCCTTCTCCCGAAGGACTCAGGGCGGTGAACAGCCAAAATAAAATACAAAAAGAACAGCACATACAGTACTAAGAACAACCCTTAAAAAACTTATTCAATTGGCCAAATTTAAAATACAGTAACACCCTATAAAATTTACAAAAATTTAAAACCCATAAAAGCAAATTAAAATTTTAAAAATCAAGCTTAATTAGAACTATTGGCTATTTCCCAGATAACTGAGTATAAGATTCCTTTTTTTAATTGTACAACTCACATCGTATATTTATTCTTTGATAACACATCTTTGTACATCTTACTAAATTTTAACATGAACAGAGATGAATAATTCACTCTTCCTGCTTAGAGGAAATTTAAGATGAAAAAAAATGTAATAAAGACATATGATAAATCTAATGACAATCTCATAGACTTCACTGAACCATTACAATACCTGGATTTTATTATGCATACTGTTTAATATTGTCTAAGTTAATTTTTGTTGTTATTAAGAGTTCAGATATCTACTATAAATTATAGTAGTATAATTTATAGTAGATATCTGAAGTATATTTCATTTTTTAAAATCCTAAATATCCTACTATTCAGATTTACTGTCAATTTTGTAAGCAAACAGCTCCAAGGAGAAATGCTATGTCTCTTTTTTCATTTTTGTCCTTTTGCACGTGCATGGGTTCTGGTTTGGGCACTCGTACTGAAAAGGTTCGCCATCATTGCTGTATAGGTTTTTTTGTCATGCGCTACTTTTTTAAACTAAATTGTATCTAAATGTTTGAAAATTAATGTTTATATTTCAGAATACCTATCACAAAGGCTGATCACACCTACAATTTTAGTTATTTAAAAGCAATGTCTTAATGTGCTAGATTTATGAACGGTTTCCAATGTTTTTAGACAAAATGTATGTAAAATTATGTACAAGCATACACAATCATTACAATCAACAATTTAAAAAACATCATTGTAGTCCTACAATTAATACAATCCACCATAAAACAGCAATTGTGTAGAGCTACAGCACTAATATAAATAAAAAATATTTTTCAATTTTAGGCTGATTAAACTATTAGAAATATTATTAAAATTAAACTTTAAATATTAAAATTGTGGTAGTGATTCTCATTTAATCTCTTTCTTGAATATCCATGTTTTTCTGTTTTCTTAAAAGTTTTTGGTTCAAAAGAGGGGATAATTAAACACATGCAAAATAGATTTGGAAAGTAAATTACCACTGTAAGTTATTCCAAAGCTGCTTTGCAATAATGCTAAGTATATAGAGATTTTGATGATGGTTACCAAATACCCAAACTTAATAAACACACAAAAGTGTGCATCACCCTGAAGTAAACAACATATCAGCTCAGTTCCTTGTGAACAGCGAACTGTCTCAAATCCATGTTATAGAGGTTGGATCAATCTTGCAAACACAACTCAGTATTGAAAAGAGGCCTTCAACTGAAGCAGCCTGGAAAATATATTAGATGTCCATTCTAACAGACAGCATTCCCAACAAACTTTATAATAAAATCTGGCAAGATATTCAGTGTAAATCTCTAAAACTAGCCTTATAGATACAAAATCTATCTAACAGAGAAATAACAAAAAAGCAATAGGAGAAAAATAATACTAGTTAACAAAACATTTTGTCACGTTTGTTATCTAATAACATTTTGGCAGATAGGGGATGAAAGGCAGCATATATTCATACTTACAATATGGTGAAGACCAGTCTTTTACTGTAATAATTTTTTTCATTTTGAAAACAAATAAAATGAAAATGTTTATTTCATTTGAAGAATCTCTTCTATTTTATATATATTCAGAATATATCAGGATGGAACAAGTTAATTAATTCTAAAGCCTCTGTCTCAAATCTGAATATTATCAATTGAATTCAGTTCCTTTTACTATAAACCAGTATTGCCAATGGCAAAGGATGAGAGCTGTAGTCCAAATTACTTAAGAGAAATCCTGCATGTGTCCATCTTGTATCTTGCACTCCTTTACAACAGTAAAGGCACGGTAACTGGGAGGGGCAGATATGGTGGAAGCGAGGGCCCATATCATGTTCGGGGAATGCGTGCCTGCTGTTTACGAGCGGTCAAGCACTCCAGGTCCTCAGACTTTTCCCATATCCCATGTAGCCAGATTCCTCAGAGCCTGGACCTTCGGCTGATGTTGTGTAATGCCAGGTCCATGTTGAACAAGGCCCCCCTCATTTGTGACCTTATTCAGGAGGAGGGCGCGGACTTGATGGGCATTTCGGAGACCTGGTTGGGCACAGAGGGGGGGGTCCCCCTGGTTGAAATGTGCTCACCGGGTTTCCGTGCATTCCATCAGCCGAGGGCCCAAGGTAGGGAAGGGGGGTGGCGGTTGTTATTAATGAAGGTTTGGAACCGAGGGGGGTCACTGTCCTGCAGATAGCCGGATGTGAGTCGCTCCTTGTGAAGTGGGGTCAGGGGAGGCAGGTGGGCTTGTTGATCACGTACCTGGCTCCTTGCTGCGTGGCAACAGCCCTGCCCGAACTGCTCGAGGTGGTGGCTGGGATGGCGGTTGATACCCCCAGACTTATGGTTATGGGGGATTTCAACCTGCCGTTGGTTGGTGAATCATTGACGGCAGCTCGGGAGTTCATGGCTTCCATGACGGCTTTGGACCTGACCCAGTTAGTTACTGGTCCCACACACATGGGGGGAAACACACTGGATCTGATCTTTGTCTCGGGACAGTGGTTGAATGACCTAGAATTAGGGGACTTAGTCATTAATCCCCTGTCATGGTCTGATCATTCGCTCCTTCGACTCGACTTCAGAACCGGCAACCCACACCGCAGGGAGACGGAACCGGTTCGCTGGTTCCGTCCCAGGCGACTGATGGACCCGGAGAGGTTTCTGACGGAGCTTGGGCCATTCCCTGAGGATCTGGCTCATGGCTCGGCGGAAGAACTAGTCACTGCCTGGGAAAGGTTGGCAGCTGGGGCTTTGGACCGAGTCGTGCCTTTGCGGCCTCTGACCTGGCGCCGATCTCGACCAGCTCCTTGGTACTCTGAGGAGCTGAGAGAGATGAAGTGCCGGAAAAGACGCCTAGAGAGTGATTGGAGGACTAGCCTTTCTGAACCTGACCGAACACTAGTTAGGTCTCATATTCAGACCTATCTGGTGGCGATAAGAGTGGCAAAACGTGAGTATTTTTCCACTCTTATTGCATCGGCAGATAATCGCCCAGCCACCCTGTTTAGGTGTACTTCATCAGGGGGCGCGGGAGGACCCCTTACAGGGTCGTGCTGAGGACTTCGGACAATATCTGCACGATAAAATCGCTCAGATTCGGGATGGGCTGGACTCTGATTGGGTGGTTTCAGGTGGGATGACGGAGAACGTTCTTGGTGAGGACATGGACAGGATACTGGGGAGGTTGAATGCGACCACATGTTTATTGGACCCATGTCCCTCCTGGTTGGTACTTGCCACACAGGAGGTTACACGAGACTGGTTACAGGGAATTGTAAATGCTTCTTTGAGAGAGGGTGCCTTCCCGTCCGCCTTGAAGGAGGTGGTGGTGAGGCCCCTCCTCAAGAAGCCTTCCCTGGATCCAGCTGTATTATCAAATTACCGTCCGCTCTCCAACTTTCGCTTCTTGGCGAAGGTTGTTGAGAGTGTAGTGGCACAACAACTTCCTCGGTACCTGGAGGAAACTTTCTATTTAGACCCGTTCCAGTCCGGCTTCCGACCTGGTTACAGCACGGAGACGGCTTTGGTCGCATTGGTGGATGATCTTTGGAGGGCCCGGGATAGAGGTTGTTCCTCTGTCCTGGTCCTATTAGACCTCTCAGCGGCTTTCGATACCATCGACCATGGTATCCTGCTGCGACGATTAGAGGGATTGGGAGTGGGGGGCACCATTTATCGGTGGTTCTCCTCCTATCTCTCTGATTGGTCACAGACAGTGTTGGCAGCGGGGCACAGGTCGACCGCAAGGCACCTCACTTCTGGGGTGCTGCAGGGGTCGGTTCTCTCGCCTCTCTTGTTCAACATCTATATGAAGCTGCTGGGGAAGATCATCCGTGGTTTTGGGGTGAAGTATCATCAGTACGCTGATGATACTCAGCTGTACGTTTCCACCCCGGACCACCCCAATGAAGCCGTCAACGTGATGTCCCAGTGTTTGGAGGCCGTGTGGGTCTGGATGGGGAGGAACGGGCTTCGACTCAATCCCTCCAAGACTGAGTGGCTGTGGATACCGGCGTCCTGGTACAGTCAGCTGGTTCCATCGCTGGCTGTTGGTGCCGAGTCATTGGCCTCTATGGAGAGGGTTCGCAACTTGGGTGTTCTCCTGGATGCTCAGCTGTCGTTAGAAGACCACATGACGGCCGTCGCCAGGAGGCCCTTTTTATCAGGTACTCCTGATTCGCCAGTTGCACCCCTTCATAGACCGGGATGCCTTGTGCACGGTCACTCATGCCCTCGTCACTTCCCGCCTGGACTACTGTAACGCTCTCTACATGGGGCTCCCCTTGAAGGGCACCCGGAGGCTCCAACTGGTCCAGAATGCGGCTGCGCGGGTGATAGAGGGAGCCACTCATGGCTCCCATATAAGACCTCTCCTGCGCAGGCTGCACTGGTTGCCGGTGGTTTTCCGGGTGCAATTCAAGGTGTTGGTAACCACCTTTAAAGCGCTCCATGGCTTCGGACCGGGGTACTTACGGGACTGCCTGCTGCCACCGGTAGCCTCCCATCGACCTGTGCACTCCCACAGGGAGGGTCTCCTCAGGGTGCCGTCAGCCAAACAATGTCAGCTGGCGACCCCCAGGGGGAGAGCTTTCTTGTGGGGGCTCCTACCCTCTGGAACAAGCTTCCTCCGGGGTTACAATCACTCCCCAACCTCTGGACCTTCCGACGCGAGCTCAAGACCCTATTGTTTCATCGCGCAGGGCTGGCCTAATGTGTAATGTGTTGTTTTTAATTGGGGTTTTATTATTAGAGTTTAAAGATTCTTAATTGTTAGCCAAAATTTAATTAGATTTTTATATTGTTTTTAATTTATTTTGTGACTATTGTGAATTCTGTTTTTATGCTGGCTGTGAACCTCCCTGAGTCCTTCGGGAGAAGGGCGGTATAGAAATCTAATAAACCTAACCTAACCTAACCTAACAAGCACAATGCTACCTCCAGGGCCTAGACTGGTATTGCCAACTAAATTTGGATTTTAATAGTTTATGCAAAGTTTGTAATAATTCCATTTACTGCATTTTTGTTGCACAATATTATCATTTTTAAGCTCCTAGTTGCAGACTGGTTAATGCGCCATGGTTTTCTTCCTTCATCAGGATTCAGATACACAGTAGAATACAAGAGGAGCTTATTTATCACTGATACATCTGTGTCCTCCTTGTCATATGTTTTCAAGATTAAGCACAATCTGGCCTAAGTTTGTCTACAGTATACCTTTGGTAACCATTTCTAAAACCTTATAGTATGAAGTAGACTGAAATGTCTGTCTGTCTGTCTGCTGCCTGCCTACCTATCTTTCTTGACAGTTATAACAATCCATATGAAATTCAATTTAAGTATCACTGGAAAGATTTGTCTATACTTTATACTAAAACCCTATCTTTTTATTAACATCCATTTCTCCAATTATGATACAATTATGATACTTGCAAAATCATTAAAGGCTGTACCTTAAAATCGAAGTTTGAGAGTTTTTCAAGTCTTTTGTTTACATCCGGAGAATTTGGTTTTTTTGAGAGTTGAAAGAAACAGAGTTTGCTTTGTTCCCAAAATGAAAAGATCATAAAAGTATCAGTAAGCACAGCTGGAAGAAAAAAACAACAACATTTTAATACTTATCACTGACAACAAAATAAATTGCTGAAATACTGGAAGATAAAAACACATTTTCAGCACTATGCATGACTTCTATGATGTACTTATATAAGTGTTTCTCCTACTGTGTCTTTTTGAAAATGGTAAGTAAAGCCTAGGAAGCAAATGTAATAAAATTGAACAAATTATGATATATTTTAAAGATATGGTATTTTACAATATCTCTTCTATTGGTTCTTTTCTTTTAAAGTTCTTTCAGATAGTAATCTTTTCTGCAATGGTTGACATTGGATGAATGAAAATATTGTGAGTACACTGGAGTGAAGCATAAATATTAAAAAAGTACCAAATGAGAAGGCAGTTATTACTGTAGCTTAACTGATTTCTTGCAGTTGTTATGCCTTAAGAAAGAGAAATGGGTGACAAGTGTTTGTTTGATGCGAGCATTTTTTTATTCTGAAATGAAAACTTATATGAAAATGAATGAAACCAATTAGCTCTGCAGGCATCTGAATGAATAAAACTACCAATACACTTTTTTTTTTTGCTGGAGAGTGGGTGGGGCGGGATGGTGATGACACTGTAATGAGTATCAGCTACTCCTGCATTATGGTTTATAAAAATATAATAAAGACATGTACTAAGCACAAGAGCAATGGCATCATAATTGACAAAGAAGTAAAACTATGTATAATTCCAAGCTGATGAAGCAGTCTTAAGAAGAGACAGCCAAACATCATTATGTCTGGCATTGACAAATACCCTTTTCAGAGGAAATTTTAGTTATGAACTCTTACCTTCTGGCTAAAAGATCTAACTGTTCCTAGCGAAAAATTAACTGATTTGAAACAAGCCTTGTCACTATTATACTATAATGTAGCATTAAACCTGTTTCAATATCCAGTTCCCAAACTTGGAACCCTGGGAAGCCAATCCAACAATCTTAACTTGGAAACATCAAAGCATCTGCAGTTCACTAAAAATAATTTCATCCTGATTCCTCTCTTTAGCCCCACACTCCTACTATCAAAGTAGCTGATACCATGGTGAATTGAAATATAAGAGGATTCCACTTTAAAGCAATCCTTAAAGGAGTGCAAAAGCAATGAAATCACTACTATGTTTACAATGTTGATCCTCCATCAAACTGAGTTATACCCCAGGCCACTAAGAATAAATTCACTCCTTAGAAACATGCCCTAAAACCCTAATCTGAGCTTTAGGATCCATGAGGTCAATCCAGTCCCAAGAGATTTAGCTTCATCTGCTTCTATCATAAGGACCCATTTTGAGACAATCTTGAAGGTAATTCTTGCTGAGTGACTTTGGGTTACTCCAGAAGATGTATGGTTCAGTTCATGAAATATAATAGGCTGGTCTAAGAAAACCGATACTTTTACTGCTTATTAAAGAATTTTAACACTGCTTTTTTGCTGTTTATAACTGTTATAAACAGTTATAGACCTTAACAGGTCTACTGTATATCACCGTGATGGCAAACCTAGGCCACGTGTGCCAAAGGTGGCACGTGCAGCCATATCAGTGGGCACGCGAGCTCTGCTCTGGCGCACATACGCGCACTGGTCAGCTGATTTTCGGGACTTCTGGGCTGACTAGAAGTAGAGAAACAGGATGTTTCCTGCCTCTGGAGGGCCTGGGGGTTGGTCAGGAAGTGACATTTCCTGATGAGCCTCTCTAGGAGTTTCCTGATGAGCCTCTCTGGAGGCTGGGGACAGCAAAAAAAATCACTTCCTGTCCAACTGGAAGTTGGCAAACGGGCAGTTTCGGGCCTCCGGGGGGGGGACCACTGTTTTTGCCCTCCCCAGACTCATAGAGAGAGACTCTGGAGCCAGGTGAGAGAGAAAAACGGGCCTACCGGGCCATCACATGCCAGGAGCGAGGGGAGTGGGGGGGGTCGTGTGTGCATGTGCCAGAGTGGGGCGCATAGAATTATGGGTGTGTGCACACGCGTGTGTGACCCACCCACCTCCCACCTCCTGGCACATGATGGCAAAAAGGTTAGCCATCACTAGTATATCACATACATTGGAAAATGGCAACTTTGTTGAGCTGGGGGGCAGACTCTTGTAGAACGCCCGACTGGGTTCTCTACTGCTGGTCTCCCTATTTGATCTTATTGATAATTCTTTTTACATATCTCAACAGTGGTGTTAATCATAACAATTTCAATAAAAAGAAAGAAATACAGGAGAGCTAACTTTTGACCAGTCAGCTTATTAAATATTATAAATGAATTATATGGCCTTAATGAGAAACTCACTGAGTGATACAAGGGGAGGTGCTAACTGAAAGGCAAGTTGGCTTCAGGGCTGGGTAATCAACATTAGATCAATGCATCATTTTACATAATCTGGCAGAGAAATACTCTAACTTCCTGCAAGGAATTCTCTGTGCCATGTTCCCTGACCTGAAGGCAGCTTCTAACTTGGTCTCCAGAGAGAGGCTATGGCAAAAACTAGCAGCCACATTCAGAGGTTGCTGACTACTCCAGCACACCAGAGAAAACCAACGGCATTCCAACTGAGATTCAGTTTTTTAGACTTTACTTCATCTAATACTGTTTGGAAGCAACAAAACCTGTGAAATTATATCTTGTTCTCTAAAATTTTCCAATACAATAATTAATTTCCTAGTTTTTATGTTAATAATTTCATTTCTGTAAGAAGTCAAATTATAAGATGCTGAGCTTCCTGATGTATGAAGTACAACTTCATACAATATGTAGAAGGATACCAACATTTAGCATTTGTCACTACTGTAAGTTCTGATATTCTAATATCCTAATTCCTTATTTCATTTTATTATTATATTATTTTATTTTCCATTTAGGCTCTTTCATTGCAAATTAATTAGCTAAGTAAATTTCAGTACACTAGAAGCATTGCAACTAATGTTTTTATTTCAAATATGAAATTGTTTTAACAGCAATATCTTAGGCAAAACCTCTATGGTAGTGGTTTAGAGTTTATTGTATATTAATTTTGATGTTTACTACAGTTGCCTTTATAGGTTTCTTACTCTATATTGAGGTTATTTTGGATTATGTTTTTATATGTTATAGCTATGTAGATTTAAAGTAAAACAATAAATCTTCAGCATTGTAGTATTCAAACGGAATGTTTAGACTGCCAGTAATAATTAAAATTATTCACTTAAATGCAGACCTTTGTTAATAAAAGCTGCCTAGACTTACAATAATGTGAAGTATAAACAACTATCAGTTAAAAATATCATTTTAAGAGTATCATTTCTGTGAATCCTAAATTTATTAGATTACTATACTTTCTCATTTTTATTTAAATTCTGAATAAAATCACTATTGAAGTATTTTTACTTGGTTTTGTGTACAATTTCCATTCACTCTAAATACTGTAGAGTTTGTGATATGTAACCTCCATTAACTATAAAAAGACTCCCTCAGATCAGACTGAGCTCTGGTTACAACACTGCTTATTCATATCAGGGGTTTTTTACATCATAAGGCAGTGGATTGCCATTACCTTTTCTTGGGATTCAAATTTGCAATAATATTTGCGTTTTCTGATGGTCTCCTCTAAAAATTGTAACTAGAACCAACTCTGCTTAGATTTGTGTGGACTGGGCAAAGTCAGCTAGGTGCTGCAACTTACTGAATATTTAAAACCTTTCAAATCTGTAGAACTGAAATAATAGTTTGTTTCCTCTATAAGACTATTGTTTCTTTAATTAAGGATATATATTTTTTCATTTTATGTAATTATGTGAATTCTTCCTCTCTAGCAGGTTCTTTTTTTCATACGAAAAGATTATAAATGACTTCAGGTGAATAAAGGATACATGGTAAGATAGAAAAGATGGGCACGGGATCCTTTTCTTTGTAGCCATTTGTCTATTCAAAATGCCCTCCGCACCTGCATTTCTCTCACAAACAATAGATATGGTGACCTTTCTTTTAACTGCCATGGGAAAAAGAACAGTTGGGGAGGGGGGAAACCACATTCTTAATCTTAAACTACCTGTTATGTGATTAAAAGTCCTTAGACCAGAGGGAGAATGCATATAGAACTATCTGCACCATGTAGTTTCGCCTTTGATGTGATTATTGAAAATGGTGAATGAATTTAGAAATTAGTTTGAACAGAGATCTCATATGTAAATTAACAGTGTCCGAGTCTTTTTACTGTATTTTGTTTATTTTATTTTGATATACATAAGCAATTGACTAAAAAAAATTTTTTTTCTTCTATCTATGAGTAATGGCTTATTTATTCAATCATTAGTGGATTCTCATTTCTCTTAGTTTCTCCAGTATCTCTGCATTATATAATAATGCATGGTAAAATCTAAAAAAAGTAGAAAGTGTAAATTAGGAGGAACAGTTAAAAGGAAATGATAACTGATATTTCTGTTATTCTAGAAACATGTATCAAACTGAATTTATCTGAATCAACTCAATTCAATCCCTTACCATTTACTTTCACTGGGATATAACAGCAAAATATTCACTTCAATAAACAGAGAATGCAGACTACCTTTTCCTCAGTAAAACATTTATAGTGTGATATTGGAGAGAAAGCTTGTCAGAATTAAACGCTTGGAACAAATTAATCCAACACTTCTGTAAATTTTAAGTAATCAAATTAGCTTTTTAGCATATGTTCCTGTGCTTGTAATTTGAAATTCCCAAGCCGATTAAGTTGTTCAAGTGTGAACTTTTTCTCATGTAGCATCCAAGACTGGAATCCTATGAAAATTGTATCAGAAAAGTTCTGACTTTTAGTCAAGATGGCACCATTGTTAGACAGAGATCAACATTCTGAAATCGAATGCAGTATTTATATAGTGATATCCTTTTAATTATTACTTTAATTGAAGCTGGGAGAATTAGATTATTTTCTGTTCTAAATATCTGAGAGAACTCATTTATTGTTTGTTTGGGTAGTGCCCAAGTTAAGTTCTACCACCATTTCCCTATTATGTCAATAATTTCATCCTCTACCAAGAATAACAGAGTAACAGAGTTGGAAGAGTTGGAAGTCTTATAATCTAACCCTCTCACAAGCAGGAGACCCTATACCCTTTCTGGATAAATGACTGTCCAATCTCTTCGTAAAAAACTATAGTCATGACAACTTTCTTTAAAAAGTTGTCATGACTATTATTTGGAAGAAGGATATTCAAGCCATTAAAGATTAGGGTGTGCAAGTCTTTTAAAGGTTGTGTTTTGGAAAGATCCAAAATGAAGCACTTCTTCAAACTGACTGTTTCAGAAGCTGCTCCTGGCTGTCTCCATGTGTGTGGTCATACACCTCTTTGAAAAGATTTTATGCAGAATTATTAGTGATACCAATGAGGCTGAATATACAATATTTAAATTAGAAGATGGTAGAAAGTTGGAACTGATTTACTGAAAAATAGAAATAAAATAATGTTTCTTAAATCTAAATTTGGTTGACATAATTTACACTTGATTAGAATGGAAGAGCAAGCAGCAAAAGGCCAACCAATTTTTTTATGACAATGGTAATAGTTTTTCCAGGAGATTATCAGCTAAATATTGAAAGGGCTTCCACATTTTAGCTTCTCCTTTTGGTACACTTTTTTTTCTGTTTCCCATCAGTGACTACATAACAAATACCACCCTTAAAACTGGATCTTAAAACAATAAAATTAAAACCCTACCCACTAACATCCATGTTGCTAGTCAGTACATGAGGATGAAACCCCTGACAGAGCTTGCAGAAGTGAGTCTATATAGAAATTAGAAAGAATAGGCTATGGCCATGTATTGTGCAGCTCTCAAGATTTGCTGTCAAAAATAACTAATTCCAAAGGCATGATCTATGAAGAATTGTATTACATTTATCCCAGATTACACTAAAAAGTCCAACAATGTAGACAAAAGTTTAATATGATAAAAAATACAGTTCAAGAGAATAATAATTTTCATTATATTTCCAGTAATTTTTCTTTTAAATTTAATAGATAACTCTCAGAAGCCATTTTGTACTTATACAGCTAAACTTATACCTCAAGTTCCTGCTCAGGTTGCTTTAGGGAAAAATCAGTATTTACCATGTTCTATTGTACTGCCTATTTATGTGCATGTTTCTAGCCCCCCTCCCCCCATTTCTAGATCCTAATTAAGCATCTGCATTTTTGTCTGTTTTTTTTAACCTCCTCCCTGCTCTTTTATTTCTTTTTTTTTAATGTTCACTTTAATTTAAGATCCATATATTTTAACAGATTAATTTGGAGAATTTGACCCTTAGATTCCAATTTGTTCCTGTATCTGTTCTGCTCACATTGCATTTATATAGGGCTGCCAAGATTCTGATATTAGATTTTGAATTAATGTTCAATTAACATTAACTCAAAATAGATAGAATCCAGCAGCTATAATTTGTTTGGAGAGAAAAAATACTTTAATATGGTTGCTTGTAAACTTTCAAGCAGGTTCTAACTATATTGGCTTACTTTACTTTTAAAAGGTTTATTTAATCTCTCAATCATATCATTATTACGTTATGTCCTAATCTTGATTAAATTTATATCATAGTACCTATCAGAAATGCCATTTAATCTGACTTTAGAACTTTTTCCTTGTAGGCATTCCTTGTAAGATTTTTTATAAGTACATTCTATGTTTTATATCAATGCCAAACATAATTTCTAATCTCATTTCATTAATATGTAAGCTTGATAGCCTGTCTGGTTATTCGATAAATCAAATAAATTAGACTTGATGCTTCTGGGTCATAAAAAGTATAGGGGTTAATGTTTTAGGTTAATTCATTTATTGTGGTATAAAGATTCTTTGAAACTCTGTGAATATCTCCCCTATACTAAAAGAAAATGTAAACAAAAAGTTCAAAATTATTTGGTATTGGCTAGGAAAATGGAATCAAGATGAATTTAGCTCCAAGACTAAATTCAGTGTGAGATGAATTACTTGACCTTAGTATACTGACAAATATTGAGATCTATTGTACTTATAAAAATATTATTGGATTGAAATTATAATTTTTTACTGTGAAAATATTACATTATGGAATAAATCAACTAAAAATGAGCAGATGAATCCTTTTTTCATGATATGCTGGATCTTTCATAATATCCTTATTTTCGACCAACTAGTTTTGATAATTTCCCTGTGAATTCTTGCAAATATACTAAATTCTAGAACATGCTATTCTAGTTATTTAGTCCTGTTGCTATTGCTTCTTGCTGAAATTGAAAAAAATGGTTAGAAGCCTTGGAGAAATCAGTTAAAGCTCTTTTAAGAAATCAATGGAAGTTGATGAAAATGATACAAGTAACTTATTTACCGTATATACTCGAGTATAAGCCGATCCGAATATAAGCCGAGGCACCTAATTTTACCACAAAAAAACTGGGAAAAACTATTGACTCGAGTATAAGCCGAGGGTGGGAAATGAGGCAGCTACTGGTCAATGTAAAAAATAAAGATAGAGCCAAGTAAAATAACATGAATATTTATTTGAACGAAAAACAATAAAAGTGCAAAAGGGGGAAGGAGGATTCCCAGCTTTAGAAAATTTAGAACTACGCCGCCTTTGGTATGACCTGAGCATAGCTCATAAAATTATCTGCTACAATGTACTTCCTATCAATGACTACTTCAGCTTCAACCACAACAATACACGAGAACACAATAGATTCAAACTTAAAAGTGAACCTCTCCAATCTAGATTGCAGAAAATGTGACTTCAGTAACAGAGTTGTTAATGCCTGGAATGTGCTACCTGACTCTGTGGTCTCTTCCCAAAATCCCCAAAGCCTTAACCAAAGACTATCTAGTATTGACCTCACCCCATTCCTAAGAGGTCTGTAAGTGCATAAGAGCACCAGCGTGCCTACCGTCCCTGTCCTAATGTTCCCTTTAGTTGTATTCCTTTTATGTATTCAATTCATGCTTATATTTATATAATTATTTAATATGTATTTGACAAAATAAAATGAATGAATGAATGAATAGAATAGAATAGAATAGAATTTTTATTGGCTAAGTGTGATTGGACACACAAGGAATGAATGAATGAATGAATGAGTGAGTGAGTTACTTCAACAACATTGTCTCACAGAAATTGACAATACAACTGCAAGCATGAAAATGAGTCCTCCTTTAGCTTCCAAGGGACCAGGGTGCCTCTGAAGGTCAGTGCTCTAAGCACTAAGAACCCAGCACAAATCTAAGCCTGTATGCACACCAATAGTGAAAATACCCTGCACAGTGTCTCTTGGCAGAGAAGGTTAATTTTCATAGACGTTGGGGTGGCTCTTTTTTTTTTGGCAGGGCAATAAGGGTCTCTAATATCATTAAACCCAAGTGTGAGGAAAAAGACAGCAGCTAAAATGTTAAGGCCAGTTGTGTGACCTTCTCCAATACAGTTGGCCTGGCTGTTTGCCAAAACTTAAAACACCCTCCCATCCCCCCCTCCCTGCTAAAGCTTCTTTCTTTAAACAATTCTGGTCTTTGCCTTTCATGTCGTTCAACCTTTCACCTGCCAGGTTCCTAGCCCTTCACCCTTGACCCACTGCTGTGTTTGCTTAGCATTGTGCCAATCGACTTTAGAAGTCTGTGTGTGTGTGTGTGTGTGTGTGTGAGAGAGAGAGAGAGGGAGGGAGGGAGGGAGTGCAAAAGGGGGAAGGAGGATTCCCAGCTCTAAACAAAGGGAAATCCCGGAATGCCAGCGCGAAAGGCGGTGCTCGCGTTCCTCCTCCCTTGCTCAAAAGCCCCAATAACCTTCACCAGCAAGGCAGACCCCCACGGGAAGGAAGGGGACGGGCTGACTCACCGAGCATCTGGCTGAAGAGCAGCTGCTCCAGGTCGCCCAGCACGGTGACTACTAGCTCGGGATCGACCTTCAGGAAAGCCTTCTCCTCCGTCGGGGCCCCCTTCCCGGCCGGTTGAGTGGCCGTTTGGGGCGGCCGTTTGGGGCAGCGCCGCCGAAGAGAAGGAAGGGGACTAGGGCACACAGGCGCGCACACACACGCCCAGCTTCTGAAGCACGGAGGGAGAAGAAAGAATGAAAGAAGGGGAGGAACGGCCCCTCCTTTCTCTCTCTCTCTCTTCCAGCGCCGCCGAAGAGAAGGGGACTAGGGCACACAGGCGCGCACACACACGCCCAGCTTCTGAAGCACGGAGGGAGAAGAAAGAATGAAAGAAGGGGAGGAACGGCCCCTCCTTTCTCTCTCTCTCTCTCTTCCAGCGCCGCCGAAGAGAAGGGGACTAGGGCACACAGGCGCGCACACACACGCCCAGCTTCTGAAGCACGGAGGGAGAAGAAAGAATGAAAGAAGGGGAGGAACGGCCCCTCCTTTCTCTCTCTCTCTTCCAGCGCCGCCGAAGAGAAGGGGACTAGGGCACACAGGCGCGCACACACACGCCCAGCTTCTGAAGCACGGAGGGAGAAGAAAGAATGAAAGAAGGGGAGGAACGGCCCCTCCTTTCTCTCTCTCTCTCTCTTCCAGCGCCGCGGAAGAGAAGGGGACTGGGCACACAGGCGCGCACACACGCCCAGCTTCTGAAGCACGGAGGAGAAGAAAGAATGAAAGAAGGGAGGAACGGCCCTCCTTTCTCTCTCTCTCTTCCAACGGGAAAACGCTCTTCGCTATGGGGAGAGGAGGGAGGGAGGGAGGAGGTTGGCTTATTCAACCCTTCCCGGCTAGCCATCCAGCCCTTCCCAGGAGAAGGCGAGGAGTTTTGGGCGGCGACCTTTTGCTAAGCGGCAGCGGCTGCCCCGACACCACCAGTTGGGGCGGGAGCCGGGTGAGCCGCAGTAACTCCCGCCAGGCTATGCATTGGCGGGAAGCCCTGGCGGTGCAGTCCTTCTCGGCTGAGGGAGGAGGTTTCCCGACGCGCGAGCTCGCCGCGCGAGCCACCCAAAGGCCAGAAGAAAGGTCATTCCATCGGAGTAATGGGCGAAGGCTCCTTCCTCTCCGCCTTACCCATGCTGTGCGAGCCGGCTGGGCTGCAACCCCGCCGCCGCCGCTCCTTCCTCAGCCTCCCGGGGCTCGCTCTAGCAGCCGCCAAGCTCAGGCGGACTCGGCAGCCCCCCACCAGCACTCGCACGGCGCGATTCGGGCAGGAGGAGCCGAGCTCGCCCCGTGGCGGTGGCGGTGGCGGCGGCGGAGGCGGCGGAGGCGCCACCGCCACAGAGCGAGCCCAACTCCTCCTGCCCGAATCGCGCCGTGCGAGTGCTGATGGGGGGCTGCCGAGTCCGGCCTGGGCTTGGCGGCTGCTAGGGCGCGAGGCCCGGAGGCTGAGGAAGGAGCGGCGGCGGCGGTGTTGCAGCCCAGCCGGGCTCGCACAGCATGGGTAAGGCGGAGAGGAAGGAGCCTTCGCCCATTACTCCGATGGAATGACCTTTCTTCTGGCCTTTGGGTGGCTCGCGGCGGCGAAGCTCGCGGTCGGGAAACCCTCCTCCTCAGCCAAGAAGGCTGGCGGCTCCCCTGCCCAGCCCTCTCACTGCACCACCAGGGCTTCCCCGCGCCAATGCACAGCCCGCCAAGTTTGCGCCGTCCGCCCACCAGACACGGGAATGGGGGCCGGCCTGGGGGCGACAAATCCCGCGAGACCTCGGCGGGCCCGCTCCCCGTCCCTCCCATGGGAGTCCGTTCGGTACCCCCTCCTGTGCGGGGTTCCCGAAGACATAGACTCGAGTATAAGCCGAGGGGGCGCTTTTCAGCACAAAAAACGTGCTGAAAAACTCGGCTTATACTCGAGTATATACGGTACTTGTCTTTGGAATTATGTCCATAATAGTGGAAGTTTGCCTTAAAAGCTAAAGGTCACTGTTAAACATCTTCATGTAACTGTTTTTTTGAAAATCACATTTTGTGAGTCATACCAGTGGTGGGTTGCTACCGGTTTGCACTGGTTCTGGAGAACCGGTAGCTATAGTTTGTCATCAGTCACCGAGCCGGTAGCAATGACTGGCTGGCCACAGTTGCCTGAACCAGTTGCCCGGTCACCACTCGCTCGACCTGCCCAGTCACCCCGGCCTCCCGGGTGGCAGAGCACACTGTGTGGCACTCACACGTGCATACAGTCTGCTCTGCGGCTTGCCTACCTAAGCTGCCTTCCCATGCGGTACCTGCCCTGCGCCTCAACTGAACTGCCTCCTCCTACCTACAGGTAAGCATGCGAGTCAGGCTAGACCCCCCATCCCCGTCGCTTGCCATGTCCACCCCCCCCCATTGTCCCCACTGGGCTCATGTGCCTGGCTAAGCTGCCACAGCCCAGCCTGGCTCCATTCCAGGCCGCGTTGCCTGCAGCCTAGCTTGCCGCGACCCCACCACCGTCCCTGCTGGGCTTGCGACCTTACCTTCTTCCTCCCATGGCTGGTGGTAGAAGGGAAGGGAAGCCAGTGCCCACAAGGAACTGCACCTCAGCCCCAGCCATGCATTTTCAAGCCTGGGCTATTGCAATAGTTTTTCATTCCAAGTAGCCCGAGCTTGAAAACACATGGCTGGGGCCAAGGAGTGGTTCCTCGTGACTGCTGAAAATATCAGCCTTCAATCTGGCTGTTTCTCTGTGCCTGGCTGTCCAGATAGGTCCCCAAAGCACAGTGCTGCGAAAAACTCTCTTTCTCCCAGCAAGAGAGCGAGGGAGAGAAAACAGGTCTCTGGAGAACACGTGGAGGACTCCATGTGGTCTCCAGGTCAGTGGCCGCTGCTTCTGTCCCCTGCTGCTTCTTGCCTGAGAGAGAAAGTCTTTCAGAGCACTGTGCTTTAGTCGGACTCCTGTAAGTCCCATCTGGAAAGCCTGTGGTTTCCCAGGGCCCCGAGGGCTGCCCCCCCCCATGCCTGCTGCTGCCTGGAGCTGTTGGGAAGGCGATGCTTGTGACAGATTTGAGGTGGCGGTTGCGGCTGACTTGGGATGGAAAGTTGGAAACACTGAGAAATGTGGCAGAGGCAGCAGAAGGGGCCGATCGCTTTGCAGCTGGTGTGGTTACCTGTCGGGCTCCCTTCACTTGGCTCGCCTCATAGCGCCACCCCCCCCCCCACACACATGTCTCCCTCCAGAGGAGGCCAAGCCATTTTTTGCCCCCTCCTGCCGCTGCCTCGAGGGTTTTGTGGCATGGAGGCCTTTTCCTCCACAGGATGCGAGCGGCCACCTCCCGAGGTTTGTGGAAGGAAGGGAGGCACATTAAAGAAAGGTAAAAGGGAAGCAGGGTAGGGAGTGGGAGAGAGAGAGAGGTGGGCCACCTTTAATATGCTTTGTGTGATGCTGGTGTGGTAGGGTGGGAATGAGCGACGCTTAGCGCAGCCCTGGGGAGGGGAAAGAGAAAGCATCCCTGAGCGGACATGACGTTTCAGCGAGACCTTGTTGGACCTCTGCGGGGTAAGGGCAGCAGCAGCAGCAGCAGCCAGCGCTGTTTGTTGTTCCTCTCCACGCTGTAAAAAGCAACCCTTGCCCCCAAGAGATAGTGGTCCGATGAAAATAAGAGGCATACCCAGCACCAACACTGAGGATGGCCACTTTAGCATCTGTCAGAGGCTGGAGGCTCTTTTTTTTCGTTTGCTCCACATTCCTCCTTCATGCAAAAAAAGAAAAGAAAAAGCCTGATCTGATCTGAATGTCGTTGGAAGCAATGCTGTCAGCCTGGAGCATTTCATTTCAGTACTTAACTGGGTGATGAATTGAACCTCCTCCCCTAAAACAGATGTGACGTGAGGTTTTGTTTTTTTTAAGCGACGTGGATTGTTCTTCTAGGGCAGGGGTCTCCAACCTTGGCAACTTTAAGACTTGTGAACTTCAACTCCCAGAGTTCCTCAGCCAGCAAAGCAAAGCTGGCTGAGGAACTCTGGGAGTTGAAGTCCACAAGTCTTAAAGTTGCCAAGGTTGGAGATCCCTGCCCTAGGCCACTTTAGAAGCAAGGTGGTGGATTTTGCTGGCATTTCAGGAGGAAGGGAAGGGAGGGAGGGAGGGAGAAGGTGATAAAGAAAGAGAGAAAAAAAGAAAAAGAGACAAAGAAAGAGAAAGAAGGAAAGAGGAAGGGAGAGACAAGAAAAGAAAAGAGAAAGAGAAAGAGAGAAAGAAGAGAAAGAAAGAGAAAGAGAGAGAAAAAAGAGAAAGAGATAAAGAAAGAAAGAGAAAGAAGCAAAGACGAAGGAAGAGAAAGAAAATAAAGAAAGAGACAAAGAAAAAGAGAAAAGAGAGAAAGAAGAGAAAGGAAGAGGAAGGAAGGGGGGAGAGAGAGAGGGAGAGAGAGAGAGAAAGAAGAGGAAGGAAAGCCCTCAAACCCTGGCACTAGATGTGGCTTCAGAAGATGGTTTGAAACAGGACAGCAATCTAGGGCTGGAAGGGACTTTGGAGGCCATCTAGTCCAACCCCCTGCTCCAGCAGGAAACCTTATATCGTCTTGATTATTTTGGCGCCTCTAACAGAGAGGAAAATTGTCAGAAAGGAGTAGTTGTTCACTAGGACAAGGCTGCCATGCAGAGGAAGGCAGAGATAGTCCTTGACTTATGACCACAATTGAGCCCAAAATTTTGGTTGCTAAGCAAGAGCATTGATTATGTTGATATGATTTATATTGATATATTGACCATCAATTGTGTTGTAAATGTTGTACCTTGATGATGTACATCTTTTCTTTTATGTACACTGAGAGCATATGCACCAAGACAAATTCCTTGTGTGTCCAATCACACTTGGCCAATAAAAAAAAAATTCTATTCTATTCTATTGTTAAGTGAGTTTCACCACATTTTACTCAATCCATGACCACTCCTGGCTCGAACAGTCATGTGCAAGCTAGGGAAGAACATCTGAAGGTGTGTGTAATGTTCTAAATGTACAGAAGTTATAGTTAAATGTGCAGCAGAAAGTTGACTCTGGGTGTGTTTTTCTAAATTTAGTAGGTGAGGTTGAACGTGTATAGTTTTAGAAGAGGTGTGTGTGTGTGTATACATACAGTATATATAGTAGATAATGTATCTTTTTGTGTGCCTATACACACTCTATACTATGTAATATGAATGTACACATATGGCAAATATACATAGGATTAAATAGTATATTTTGGATGTTCAGTAGTACTAAATAAATAGACAGGGAAATTGTATCTCATGGCGGCCTTTGAGGCGAGGAGAGGACAGGCACCCTAACCCTAACCCTTGACGTGTGTGATGTCAAGTTGGCCACGCCCACCCAGCCACATAATCACCCAGCTACTGCCACTCAGTCACATAACCACCAAGCCACACCCACCAAAAAGGCACGCCCACAAAACTGATAGTAAAATTTTTTGAAACTCACCACTGAGTCATACTATTAACAGATCATAAATGGAAAAGAGCCACTGCTCTTTACTAGAAAACTTACATTGAATGTAGAAGGAGTTGAATTCAATCTGTGATATTTATTTAATGTCAGATAATGTGGCTGAATATACTCTGTGAGTATATTGTACTCATACTTTTGCCTACCAAAATATAATGCACTCAAATAGGAAAAGTTAATGCTTTGGGGGAAAATTACATGCTGACCTGAGGTTTTTAAAAAAATGAATATAACAGCTGATAAAAAAATGTTTTTTTTCCTAAAGTGGTTTTGTCGTGAAGGTAGTAGCTGTAGAATTTCATGCAATTACTTCCAATGTTTTCAAGTCCCCAGTGGTAATAATTGGTCTACCTGTCGACATACTATTTCTCCTCTTCCGCTTTAAATGCAGGCAGCCGAATTGCATGCACATAGGTATAATTACCATCACTGATAGTGTTAGAGATGAACTTTCCCATCAGGGTTCTGTCAATCACCACTTGTTCCAGCTGTGGTCCAGAAAGGCTTAGAGATACCAGTATACCCGAAGGAAAGAGAAGCTGAATCCAAAGAGACAGGAAAAAATAAAATTTGTAACTTATTAACAGAGATTGATGTTTCATATTAAATTTATATTTTAAATAATTCAACCACTGAAATGTGTCAAAGGCAGTAAGAGGTTATTAATAATCAAACAAAAGCAAAAGAATTATAATATAAACGTGTGAAAATGTTACTGAATGAAGTACTTCCCATAATTTGCAAACACAATAATTAATAGAAATCTGCCATTTAAGTTTGAAATCTTTCCCCAGGTAGCTGCCTAGTGAAAACACAACTGAGTAACAAAAAAGTCACCACCGATTCAAGCCAGTATGACCAAACTATTTAATAACCTGTATCTGTGTTCCAAATGAAAAGTTAAAGTAGTGATGCCAAGAAGAAAATATAGCGCCAGGTAAAAAATATGTCTTTTAAAAAATTTCAAATAAGTTTGGGATGAAAATGAATACTGAAGAAATTATTACAAAGTACAATTTATAGAAACACATGAGTAGTTCTTGTCTAATAACACTAAATGGGACTGGAAACTGTCATTTAGTGATGTGGTCAAAAACAGCAAAATATGACTGCACAATAAACAATGGCAGTTCCGGCAAACCCAGTTGCCATCATTAATAAAGGACTGGGTGAATTGTTAAGCATGTACAATTGTCATGTAACCGTGACTTTTGTCTTCCTGCCAGCTTCTCCATTTACTTTGGTTATCAGCAGGGAATTTGCAAATTGCAATCATGACTGTGGGGCACTCTGCAGATCATAAGTACAAAGTCCAGTCATAACAACCATTCAGGGATATTGTAAATTTGAATGGTCGCTGAACCATTAAACAAGGATAATCTGAACTTACTTCCTATACAATATACAGTTCATCAAATGCTTCTATCTTATCTGTCAGAATTTTCAGAATGCTTCAAAGTACCAGAGCCAATTTGATGTAGTGATTAAAATGCTGGCCTAAAAACCAGGAGTTCTAGTCCTGCCTTAAGTATAAAAGTCAAGCTGGATAACTTTGAGCCAATCATTTTCTCTCAGCCCACCTCACAGGATTGTTTGTGTGGGGAAATTTTATTTAATATATTTCTATGCTGCCCATCTCCCTGATAAGGAAGCTCTGTAGTAGGTAGCTTAGAAAACATAAAAAGACAAAAAGAAAAGCAATTAAAAATGTAAAACTAAAAACAGAGAAGTATTATGTATGTTCACTGCATTGAGTTATTTATAAAGTAATAAAGGTGGGATAAAAATCTAATAAATAAATAAAATTTACAACTACCATTTAAAAACAGATTGTTTTTTAAAGTGTGCACATCTGTAGATTTGTTTTTCTACTACAACACTTAAGCAGTGATGAAAGGACAATAAATTTGCCCCAGAATACTGACCTAAGCATACTTAACAAATAATGGATTTAAAATTAATCATAAATACCTTGTTAAAATAGTTTATAGAAAAATAGAACATAATTTAAATAAGCCTTGCTCAGATTTGGGTACAGGGAGATTCCTATAAGCATAAAATGAAATGTAAATTTTTACATACAGTGCATTATATCAAAGTATGGCTTAACTATGATAATTATCAACTATTAGATATATATAATACAGAGATGAGTAAATTGCATTCCCGCTGCAGAATGGAAGAGGGTCTTTTTCATGACCCTCAGAAGCCTTCTGACCATGGCTTGGACTGGATATAGGTTGGATTTTATTCTGTACATGAAATATTGATTTTAAATGTTTTAATAATTGTGATTATTTTACTGATTGCCATCCTTAATCACATGTCAACTAAGTTGCCACATAAATTTATATAATGAATAAATAAATGTAGAGAAAAGCTCACACATCTTAAAATAGTCATATCATAATTTAAAACTCAAAACTGCCAGCCAAATTTAGCTTCACTATACATTTGACAAAACTCCATGCATTTTGCAACCTTCAATTTCCCACAAAATAATTAAATATGCTATTTTGGCTATCAAAAAAATTGTCTATCTCTGACTGGGTAATGCCCACCCATTAAAATACTTCTACTTAACAAGTGAAATAGTTCATACAAAATATAAAGACTATGGTTAACTAGTTCAAAACAAATGCTATTTAAATCTCTGAAAACATGTAGATAAAGCAGATTTTTGGTAAAACTGTATTAGAAGCACTGCCTGCTTTAGTCTAGTAAAAGTATCTTTAGGTAATCATTCTAGATAGTTAGTGAAACTCCCCACGAGATGGCAAATGTCCTTTAAGGTTTTGTCCTAGTAAAAGCATTAGACACAGTTAGACTTATACAGCTTTTATTGCAAGATCTCAGCACTTCAGTTTATTTTTATATTGCAGTTGGATTAGATAAAATCTCAATTGATTCTGAAATAGATAATATGATTGTGTATCTTAACAGTATTTTGGAAGTATTTTTAATTGCCCTTCCCTCACCAAAATAAATGAAAATATCTGAAGAATAACAAAACTCTCTAGAAGCTGTATAGATTAATGTCTATAGGGGTCTATGTAAAATAAAATAATATATGAAAAAATATGTCTATACTATTATTCCCTGTTGAGGCTTCCTCAAAAAATAAATGAATACTCTATTCAGAAAAGGGTGTTGTTTACTACCTGACAAGTCTCCATGAACACCATTTATAACAAATACACTGACATTTGTTGCTATAAGCAATCTATCATTTTTAAGGAAATAATGAGAACCAGATAGGTAGTTAGAAGTCAGCAGCATCAATAACAAAGTTCAGAAACCTTCTAAGTAAAAAATACTAATCACAAGAGAATATTCTTTTCAATGTGCTTTTTAACTCAAAATTTTAAAAACCAACTAAATTGTTCCTATGAATTCTTTATATTAGTGGCTGCTATATCACTGCAGTACCAACAGCCTATGCCAGTGTTGGCGACCCTTTTCGGCACCAAGTGCCAAAATGGGAGTGCATCCATGTGCACGCATGCCCGCATGCCGGAAATGGGAAGAGCAGCCGCCTGGCGTACATGTGCGTGCCAGGAAGATGATCTTCCGGTTTCCAGAGCACGCATGCAGCCCGGCCAGCTGTTCTTCGTGCATGCATGCATGCCAGAAACAGGAAGACCAGGTGGCCAGCACGCATGCACATGTTGGAAACCAGAAATGTCAATGAAGCAACCCCCCAGGCCGCCACTGAGAACATCCAGTGCAGTCCCCCCTCCCGCCATTTCTGCCAAGGGAGTGCGATCGCTTCCTAGACAGCGCACCTCTTAACCCAGTGCCAGACGTTCTTCCTGCGCGGACTCAATTCCTGCGCAGCCTCACAGGTGGCAGTTGCAGGGTGAAGGGTAGGAGCGACTGGCTGCCTTCTTAGCTGCTCTCCTGCTGGCGAGCTGGGCCCTCAACGGCGTCTCCATGCATGAGGAGCTGCGCTCTCCTCCAGCCCTCCTGGGCAGCTCGCCTCTCCAACGCCAGCTCCTTCTCCTCCTCCAGCATCCCGGCCAGAAGCAGCAGCACAAGAACTGCCACCGCTCCCTTGCCCCCAGCGGTGGCAGGAGCAACAGGGGGGCGCAGAGGCAAGTGGGTGGCACATCAGGTGGCTCCTCTTCTGGTTTCCGGTACTCCTGCATGCGTGAAAACCAGCTGGCCGTTGTGCCATAGGTTTACCATCACGGGTCTATATAGCATTAGATAGTCACAACTGTATGCATTTTCAATCACAACACACAAAAACCCTTTAACTTTATTATCTGGTACTTCTTTTGAATAGCCAATAGTCAAAGTGGGTAGAACAATGATATTACAATTCTATACCAGTTGGCAAGGGCCAGATTTTCAGGGGTAGATTTACTAGCTTTTGAAAAGTGTATTAAGGGGCACTAATGACTTGTGGTTGCAGCGGTTGCAGCATCCCCTTCGTCACATGATTGCAATTTGGATGCCTGCCAACTATCTCCCCTGAAAAAGCTGCAGGATCCTCTGGTAATATAATCACCATTTGTAATTTTTACTGTCAACTTCTGGCAAGTAGGGTCAATGGGGAAGCCGTTGACCACAGAATACAGGCGTCACACAAGATTTGCCTACAATGTCAATTGGAACTGCTGTAGTAAGTTGGCATGGTCACGTGACATTGCACTTTATGACAGCATCACTAAGCAACTGAGTTCCCAGTTCTAATTACTGGTAAGTGAGGAATACCTACAGAAGCTTTGCTCAGCTTTTGAAAGTCCACCAGATCACTTCTATCTATATGATACTGTTAAACTGTGAAGCAGGATTTCCTGTTGATATATCATGCTGATTTAATTCATAGTGAAACCTATAATGTATGTTTATTAATTACAGTTTCAGAATGCTTCCTACCAGTTTTTTGAGGATAGAAATCAGATTCAAAGTACCTTAATTTTTTGATCCATGTAAAAAACAGTCTGATGAAAAAAAAATCACCTGATTGCCTTTCAGTTCTTTAGTAAGGAGGCACATTACTTCAGTCTTAGTTTTAGATTGTTCCCTAAAAAAACCTAGAAGTACATATGCTTTTAAAAGTAAAATCCTGTATTTGTTTATGAAGTATGTTTCACTCAGTGATGTCTATTCTCAGGTAACTATGCAGAGGATTGCAGTATAATGCATCATTATCAGGTATCAAAACTTTGCCTTTGAAGTTAATAGCTAAGAGTATTCAAATTACAATACATGGTAAGACAAAATATTATCCAACTTAATAACTTTATCATTATAAAGTATAGCTATAATTACAAGAAAATTAAATTCTTACACTGATACTATAACTAATTATTAGCATATATTAATAAAATTCAATGAATTAAGTCATACAAGTATATGCCTGTTAAAAATATCAAGAATAAAAAGGCAGAAGTAGTTTTTAACATATTTCAGGAAAAAGCTGTTGATTAGACTGCTGGATCACACACTTTATGCCAACCTATTCCCACTTTCCATGCCGCTAACAAGATGTGAGCAGATGTTTTCTCTACATTTTATGTGAATATTTACATAGATACAAAATACACATTCTGGACAGTTTGGAGGTGTCATAAAAAAAACACCTCAAGTATAAACATTAAATGATTCTCCTAACTCTGATAATCCAGTTTGAAGCTGGTGATGGGCTGATTCTGCACTTGTATATTCAGAAATAAATCCTGCCAATTTCAATTGAACTTCTATGTTGTGTGAATGTATTGAGGTTTGCAGCCTGTATTTTCTAAATAGCTTATTTTATTTGAAAGCATTATGTATTTTTCATGACTGATTCCAATTTGAAAAGAGACACTTTTGTCAAGACATTCAGCTGGGTATTATACTGGTTTTGTTCTTCAAGTGAATATGTGCATCAAGAAATTATCTTAAACAAACACTGTATTTTTCTATGAGTTAACTTAAGACTAGTCTCTTTAAAAATTGTTCAGTGCTTGTTGATTGAACATTGCAAAACCATGTCAAAACATTTACCTGACAGACATCTTTGCTCTTCCATTTACTCAGTACACACTGACTATTTTGCATCAGTTCCTGGAGGAAAATAGAAAGTAGATAGTGAATAGATGACTGTAGACATTTCACGTGTGGTTAAAGTTCTTCTGTTTTTCAAAGAGGAAAGACTGCCTGACATCTAAAACAAAGATGCAACTGTTTTGGATAGCCCACCATACAAAAGCCGACTTATCACCAGAAGGAGATGATCTTTTGGAAAATTAAAGGTGTTGAAAGAGATTTGAAAGCATGGATTAATTGTTGTTATGCTTGAATCTTTCTGAAAAATACCTCTAGTTCCTTAAGTGTGTCTCGAAGCTTTTCTGGACGTTTGTTCTTAAGTACCCAAGGATAATTTCGACCTAGCAAATAAAATAAATATGTAAATTATTGCATGCCATAATGAATAACTGTAACTAGTATTTGATTTGAATCCATAGTTTACGAATAAACTTAACATAAAATATTCAAACACTGAAAAAACCAAATTAAAAGGAATGTAAAGTTTACTGCATTATGAACATTATCAATCCCGTTATAAATCTGTTTTATAATTTAAAGTGTCCATTTTCAAAGCAGGTTAAATATATTTATTCAAAGAACATTTACCACTAAAATTCTATATAACTTGGACTCAGAAATCTACAGTATGTCTATCAATTAGACCTGCTAGTTTCTGATGATATAAAGTGAGTTTTTGCCATTGTCACCAAAGCATGACTGATAAGGAGGTCTTCTCTATGATCAAATCTGGATTATGAAACACATTATCATGGAAGTCCTATTTGGCCGCTTTTCTGTCTGAGAGGTCCTTATTCTTCCAAATGTCTGACTGGCCAAGTTAAGTAGTTTTGTTAGTTTGGCCCTTTGCTTTTAAGTTGCTTCTAACTATAGAACCTGTCTTTTTACCGTTTTTACTTCTATATGTGTCTCTTGTTATTCATTTATTTATGAGTTTGTTTTATGATTTTTAAATTACTGTGAACATTCATGTACTCTATTTATAGCGGAAGAATGTAAATCTTGTTGAATTTATAGATAACTGCTTAGGAAGGCCATACGAGTAAATACTATTGTATTGTAGGCACAACAGCAATAGCACTTATATACCATCCCATAGTGCTTTGCAACACTCTCTGAGAGCATGTAGAAAGAACCATCCACCCATAATACTGGGATGAAATTGAGTGGATTAGAGATTGCTGCAGTATTGTGGGTGGCCAATTGACATGTGATGGGTGGGTTGAACAGCTGAATTCCAAATGCTGCTTCCCTTGCTTCAATTATTGAGTCTGCCTCAGCCTCCAGCTGCTGTTAAGTTAGCACCAGATCTGTAAAGAAGTACGGAAGGGAAAAGGAATGGGATACTGAGCTGCAATGAAATCTGCATTCTGGACACTGTAACAACTGATTGTAAGAAAGGCATTATTTTTAAATGAGATCTTTGTTATAAAAGCTAAATGATAGCATTGTAGAGCTATGTGACTGAAGACATACAGATGAAAAATTAAAGACAAATCTAGAACAGTATGGCAGAAAACAAGTAAAATGTAATCAAAGATAACACTAGTTCAGGAATATTCCATGACAACAACAGTCATGATGCATGTTTATTTCTTTCTTCTTGTTGTGTCTTCAGACTCATATCCAGCAGTTTGTTCAGCGGTACCTATACCCTTCTGGACAGAGATGGGGAGAACTTCCTACAGACTACTGTGATATTTTTGCAGGATTTTCACAGATAAAAAAACCACGTCAATTTCTCAGAGTTAAATGGCACTTCAGCAAAGTTTTGCAAGCTGATTTAGGCTGCATCTTACAAGATCATCTACTCTGAGAAAGATTGAAGAATCTGTGCCTCTCATTTCAGGCAGATATCTGGGATGTGTGCAGATCAGGGTATACAAGAGGTGACTGTTTTCTTTGAACCAGGCAGTGATTCAACCTCTCCAGAAACAGTAATTTCTTCACCCATACTTGCTGGATAAACTCCTTCCAATCTCTAATCTCTGTTTCCTATCATGGAAACATTATGGGCAAGTTGGTAGGAGTTCCACTATGAAAATTCTAAATAACTAAAATGGTTATTTCCTTTCCAATCAGGATTCAGGCCCAGGCATTGGATGCAAATAGCAACGGGTATCCTGGCTGACGATCTGTGTTGGGAAGTAGAGGGAGTGTACTTCTCCTGGCCCTACTAGATGTCTCGATGGCATTCAGTTTCATTAAACATGGCATTCATTTGGGCCACTTAAAAATAATTGGACTGGGAAAATTATGGTAGTTCTACTACTCCCTGAATGAACAATTCTATCTAATGTGCACGCAACAAAAACATTTGAGTGCTTGTTACTTCAGTCTGGAATGACACAGCATTCATTCCTCTTTCTCATGCTGTTTAACTTCTATCTGAAACTACTTATCTATCAATTTGAGGTGAGATATCAATATGATAAGGGCCATGAAAGTTCTGGTGATCCTAATTAAATTTCCTTTGTAAGCAGTAGACTGCTTAATAACGGGGAACCAATTTAATAGCATTATAGTTTTGATTTGATTGCTGCTTGGCTTCCAATAGGGTCCCAGATTCAATTCAAGACATTAGTTTTAATCGTTAAAGCCCAGCTTGTCTCAGCACCCATGTTTCTTCAGGATGCTCTCTCTCAAGTGGAATCAGTCCATTGAGTAGGTTCAACTTAAGAAAGACTGATGAGGATCCCCATATTATGTGAAGTGAAAGAATCAGAATTAGTGATGGAGGTTAGAATTTGAGAGAAATAGAGGGCAGAGCTTAATGTTTTCTTTTGTAATAGTTCTTCCACCCTCCACCCACCTCCTTCATGAGGCTCAACAGAAAAAAACCCAAATAATCTATTTGCAACTTGATGCTTTCCACATGTTTTGGATTACAAGTTTTCACCAACCTGACTGTAATGAATGAGAACAATAAAAACTATAGTCCAAAAGATGTGCAAAAAAACAGAAAGTCTATCTCTGGGACAAATTGCTATTTCTCTTACAAAGCAGCATCTCATTTGGAAAGCTAGTCCTACAGTATATATGATTTTAAAAAACAAAGTTAAGAAAAAACATACATTTACATATTTGTACATTTATTTGCAGTAACAAGAAAATAGAAAATACTCTTACATTCCGCTAATTGTTGTTTCTCATATAAATAACCAACTTTCATTTGTGGCTCTACAAGAAGAAGAAAAAACAAAGTTGGACTATCTTAATTTCTATTGTCAGCAAGCTGCTATTTTGTATTTTGGAAAAGTAGAAATATTTCACAAGGAAAAACAATGCTGGTCTATAACTGTAATAAAGATTTGATCAGTAAAAAAATAATTTTTCCCCTTCTCTGGTAAACTAAATTTGTTGTAAAATTGAAGCAATTTCAACAATGATACTAAACAAGTTTTATTCTAATTAACTTGACAACCGAATCCAAACCAAAACCAGTCTGTGCTGCTTGTGGAGGCAGCATGGAATGCTCGCACAAACTACCACTTTAATATGGACCAAAACAAGAAGTCATTCTAGCTGAAAAGACCTTTTGGCCCATCATGAAACTTCCAGGATTAAAAAGTTTAATCAGATAAAGAAAATTGATCATTCACTCTGAAATGCCTATTTCAAATATCAGGAAAGGAGGATCCAGGAAACCAACATCAGTGCATTACTATGAATTTAGAATGCCCTCTACTGGATCTTCAATAAATGGAATGTAACAGGCTCTACCAATTTAATATATTGTACTTTATATTTTATACAAAAATTGAAAAACTTCTTAAGTATATACTTTTTTGTTGAAAAAAAATGTTTAAAAGCAGGATGAGTTAATGGCTTACTAGTGGCAGAGCAAAGTAATTTGGAATAGTTTTGGTCCATTAGAGGAAAAAAATCAACAATTGGACAAGATCTTTGTCAAAAACAAAGTAGAAAACTGTAGAAATATCTGGTATCTCATCAGGAAATAAGATGCCATACTATAAAACAGGATAGGAAAGAGAAGTGTAAATACAAGGAAGATAATGTAAAAGTCCACATGAACAATCTTAAAAAATTACCTTATCAAGATGTGCAGACTTAAATACTATATGATTTACTAGATATTATACAAGTTTCAGACTATGCTATGACTGTTGGAATAAAATAGGCACTTAATGATCAAATTACCCATTGTTGTAAATATACTACATAAATATGTAATCATAAAATACAAAACATACAATTTCTGAAATGCTGCATTTTTAACTGTAATCTTATTATAAGTGTCAAAAATTTACCTGGATCCTTCTTTTCATGGTACTGATAGACGCCAATATCTTTGTCTGGATAATTAAGGAAATACAACCTTAATTATTGCACTTAAAACCAACTAAATATACATTGACATAAACATAATTCAAATTGCCAGCCACAAATGAGTGACAATTTCATATAGACATAATGTAGATACACATACATAAACAGATAAATACCTGAAAAAAATCTTTATTGCAATTACAACACAGTAGGTAACAAAGAGTATCTACTGTATCATATTAAATAGTTTGATAGAAGTTTGCTTCATGTTACATAATTGGGATATTACCCTCTCTGAAATAAGTAGCAAAGAAGTCTGACAATCTACCTCACTTTCAGCTCAAAGTTTTACAGTAAGTATTCTTTCTGCAAAGTTTTAAACAGTTAGGAAATCAAGTTAGAAATCATAATTTTTTGTTCAGATAGTATTGATCAGATAATGAATGTTGTCACTTGTTGGAGAATGAATAAGTTTTTGTACACTGTATGAATCTAAAAACTAAGTGCAATGCACCATATTAAGCTTAATATTAACATGGTTTGGAAAGTTTCTTTAAAAATTGGGAATATATATATATATATATTACCTTCAACATATAAGATGCTTTTCATGGACCACAGATGCATTTCAGAGAGAAAGACAGTCATCTATAACAGTATGCACTTAATTCTAGAGCAAAAAGAGATGGAAGCAACAGTAAGATGAAAAATAATGAAATTTCTTTATCATTGTACAACTGTAGGACCTAGCTTCATGGATGAAAAGCAAATCATCTTCAAACAAAACAAGAAAGTCCAGTTGCCTTTAGAAAGAAAGCACTTGGATGACTGAAAATCTACATAGACATGTAGCATCTAAGAACACTATTTTCTACTAATTTTAATGGGTTAATAACTAATAACTCTACTTGCTTACTGATCTAATTTAAATTTAAATCGAATTAAATCAAATTAAGTTAATTTAATTTATAATTTATATGTTGTATAAATTATAATTCAATTATATATATATATATATATATATATATATATATATATATATATATATATATATATATATATATATATACATATATATATATATATGTTTTCTGACGTTTTCACGGTGTTTGTATATAGGTCTTTGGTTGTTGGGGTTTTCTCCCGTGTAAAATTGGAAGTGTCTTGGCGACGTTTCGAGGAAGTCTCATTCGTCATCTTCAGGCTTCAGCTTTGTGCTTCTTTGTGCTTCTTTGTGCTTCTCCCAGAAGCACAAAGCTGAAGCCTGAAGATGACGAATGAGACTTCGTCGAAACGTCGCCAAGACATACATATATATATATACAATCCATACATGCAGCAGACTGACACCCACTATGAAGATGTAGCACCACCACAAAGCCAAACAACAGCTATGCAGCTCACCAGCTCAAATCCCCCTGCAACACAGACTAAATTGAGCACAACCAACCCCCCACCCAAACAGGACACACCCCCAGCCAATCAGAGCACAAAAAAACCTCCATCCAATCAGAGCACAGCCAAGCTCCCACCCAATCAGTTCAAACCCCCACTAGCAGTTAAAAGGAAGAAACAGCTGCGATCACACATTGCTCCCAGAAGCACGAAGCTGAAGCCTGAAGATGACGAATGAGACTTCGTCGAAACGTTGCCAAGACATTTCCAATTTTACACGGGAGAAAACCCGAACAACCAAAGACCTACATACAAACACCCATGAAAACCTCAGAAAACAAATATTCAATTATATATATACAAGCACGAAGCCGTAAGCCACAGCCTGAAGATGACGAGTGGGACCTCGTCAAAACATCGCCAAGATACTCTCAACCTTATACGGGAAAAGACCCGAATACGCCAAGACTTGCATACCTATACCCATGAAAATCTACAAAAACGCATGCGCGCGCGCACACACACACACACACGTTTATGTATACACACTTATTTCTCTAATTTTCTACCTTGAAGTTGTATTTAGTTGCATCCCTCCCCAACAGAACAAATGATTTAGATTCATCACTTCTGTTTTCCCAAATCTGCCCCAGAGATTTGGAGACTCACTGCAGGAGACTTGGGGTTATGTAAGGAATGCAAATAGGAGAAGAGAAAAGGAGAGAATGCCAGTAGTATTAGCAGATATTGCATGTAGCCCTCTGAAATCAGGTGTTGCTGAAAAGGAGTGCTTGAATGTAACATAATCATATTGCCATAAATCTTGGCAGTAAAGCTGCAGAGTAATAATTTACATAAAAGACTAGCAATTGCTTTTTGAGTAGATGATGGTGTTGATGCCTGTAGAATGCAAATATGACTGAAGGACATTTAAGGTGAAGAAAAAAAGCAGCCATGATCTGAAATCCAGCAAACAGTCAAGAAATAATATCAGAATGTTATACCATTCCTTGAAATGACATCTTGCACACAATTTTTAAATGCATAAAATAGCTTATAAAAGCTATTGTTACCTTTGTTACCTTCTGGGAGGAGTCTTTGTGGTATCTGAAGCAGAACAACTAGATTCTGTAATAGTTTTGTATCTTATAGTATCAACCTTGTTAACTCTCAAGACTCTTTTTTTCTGCTATGTATTCAAAATGGACTATGATTTATATATATGTATATATATGTAGTGTGTGTGGCATATGTATAGTTTTGTGCATGTATGCGTATGAGTATATATTTATTTTCCTTAGAGAGTTGGCATCAGAATTTCATTTTTAATGTGTGCCAGTGTGTTCAGAGAAAAAACCATCTTAAGATCCATTGAAATATTCACTGATTTTTTCATATCTCTTTTGTCTGAATATTTAATAATATTTATATATTTATGTAATTATCAAACATAGAAGGAAATATTTAGTTAGTTCTCCTACAAAAGGAAGTTTATATAGTTTATTGAGTGATAATTTTTAGTAGCAAGAAATCAGAGTTAATTCTGTTATACCATCTTGGAGTCTTGCTCACTGGTGAATCCAGTAAGCAAATATTAAAATATTTACTCTCTGCAATAGAAAATAATTAAATAGTTAGCAATTTTTCAAATAATCATCTCTCAATTCACATGCATAATTATATACTTATGCATTGCCCCAAGTGAAAATTTTTAGATCTTAAGGGTCTTCAATGTGAACTCCATCCATTTATAACATGCTCCTAGGCATGACTCCCACTGAGTCTGATGCAATGTTCGCTCCATAAGACGTTCAGACATTTCCACCGACTTTTGGGGTGGGGGGAAGGTGTGTTTTATGGAGCGAAAAATACGGTAATTAATATAGTAAAACATTAAAAATTAAATAATTTAAGATTTAAAATGCTGAACCTATACATATTGTGGAAATAATGGTGTATTCCTTGCTATATATTAAGTTCCACTTTTAATCTGAGAGCAATACTTTGCAAAGATATCATCTGAGATTGAACTTTAGCATATGACAATGACCAAAACTACAAAAAGAATATTCCAAGCACAGCAACTGTTTGGCCATCCTTCTAAAAGAAGCAAAGTGTCCACAAATGTTACACAAGGGGTAGACATGTAACCAAGGAATCAAAAGAATTAACTGAATTTTGTTAAATGTATGGACATAACATAACATAACATCAGAGTTGGAAGGGACCTTGGAGGCCTTCTAGTCCAACCCCCTGCCCAGGCAGGAAACCCTACACCATCTCAGTCAGATGGTTATCCAACATTTTCTTAAAAATTTCCAGTGTTGGAGCATTCACAACTTCTGGAGGCAAGTCGTTCCACTTATTAATTGTTCTAACTGTCAGGAAATTTCTCCTTAGTTCTAAGTTGCTTCTTTCTTTGATCAGTTTCCACCCATTGCTTCTTGTTCTACCCTCAGGTGCTTTGGAGAACAGCCCGACTCCCTCTTCTTTGTGGCAGCCCCTGAGATATTGGAACACAGCTATCATGTCTCCCCTAGTCCTTCTTTTTGTTAAACTAGACATACCCAGTTCCTGCAACCGTTCTTCATATGTTTTATCCTCCAGTCCCCAATCATCTTTGTTGCTCTTCTCTGCACTCTTTCTAGAGTCTCAACATCTTTTTTACATCGTGGCGACCAAAACTGGATGCAATATTCCAAGTGTGGCCTTACCAAGGCATTATAAAGTGGTACTAGCACTTCACGTGATCTTGATTCTATCCCTCTGTTTATGCAGCCCAAAACTGTGTTGGCTTTTTTAACAGCTGCTGCACACTGCTGGCTCATATCTAGATGGTTATCCACTAGGACTCCAAGATCCCTCTCACAGGTACTACTATTGAGCAAGGTACCACATATACGGTACTGGTGCATTTTGTTTTTTTGGCCTACATGTAGAACCTTACTTTTTTCACTGTTGAATTTCATTTTGTTAGATAGCGCCCAATGTTCAAGTCTGTCAAGATCTTTCTGTAACTTGAGCATATCTTCTGGAGTGTTGGCTATTCCTGCCAGCTTGGTGTCATCTGCAAATTTGATGAGTTCCCCATCTATCCCCTCGTCCAAGTCATTGATGAAGATGTTGAAGAGTACTGGGCCTAAAACAGAGCCTTGGGGTACTCCACTGCATACTTCCCTCCATGTGGATGTAGTTCCGTTGAGGACTACACGTTGAGTGCGGTTGGTCAGCCAGTTACGAATCCATCTGGTGGTGGTGCTGTTTAACCCACATTTTTCTACTTTATCTAGTAGTAGGTTATGGTCTACTTTATCAAATGCTTTACTGAAGTCCAAGTAAATTATATCAACAGCATTCCTCTGGTCTACTAATTTTGTCATTTTGTCAAAGAATGCGATAAGATTAGTCTGGCATGATCTGTTTTGACAAACCCATGTTGGCTTTTGGTTATTACTTTGTTTGCTTCTAGGTGTTCGGTGATTCGTTGCTTGATTATCTTTTCCAGAATCTTCCCGGTATTGAGGTCAGACTGATAGGTCTGTAGTTTCCTGGATCTGTTTTTCCTTTTTGAAGATGGGAACTACATCAGCTCTTTTCCAGTCCTCTGGCAGCTCCCTGTGCTCCAGGATCTTTGAAAGATATAGTTCAGTGGTTCTGAGATCACGTCTGCCAGTTCCTTCAGAACCTTGGGGTGTAATCCATCCGGTCCTGGTGATTTGAACTCGTCTAGGGGAGACACGTGTTCACTTACCATTTTCTTCCCTACTTTAACTTCTGTTTCTAATCTGTTTTTGTAGTGCTGTTTTGATAGGTTGGATTGTTTTTCCTTTTGTGTAAAGACAGATGCAAAATATGAGTTAAGTAGATCTGCTTTCTCCCTGTTGCTTGTCATCTTCTTGCCACTTTCTCCCAGCAATGGGCCAATTGTTTCCTTGACTTTTTTCTTGTTTTTAACATGTTGGAAGAAGCTTTTTGTTATTTTTACTTTTGTCGCTAGCCTTTGTTCATTGTGAGCCTTAGCTTTCCTCACTTCATCTTTACAGGCTCGGGCTGTTGCTGATATTCTGCCTTAGTTATTTGCCCCTCTTTCCACTTTTTATATTTGTCCTTTTGTCTTTCAATTTGTCAGATAGTTCTTTATGCATCCATGCTGGTTTCTTTTGTGATCTACTATTTTCTTCTTCATTGGTATTGTGTTAGACTGTGCTTTTATAATCTCACTTTTCAAAATTTCCCAAGCTTCTTGAGTTGTTTTCCCCCTGAGGATTCTCATCCATTGAATCCTTCTCAAGCTCTCTCTAAGTTTATTGAAATTAGCTCTCTTAAAGTCCAAGACTCTAGTTTGACTTTGTTCTACTACTTGTATTTGCTTAATGTCGAATTCCAATATTGCGTGGTCACTTGCCCCCAAGGTTCCTGTAGCTTCAACACCTTCTATCATTTCATCTCTGTTAGTGAGAATTAAGTCCAATATGGCTGATCCTCTTGTCGCCTTCTCTATTTTTTGGGAAACAAAGTTGTCTGCTAGGTTTGTTAGGAACCTGTTGGATCTTCCACTTGGTGCAGAGTTTGTTTCCCAGTTGATGTCAGGGTAGTTAAAATCCCCCATTACTACTGTGATGTGCTTCCTACATACCTTAGTTAGCTGACTAGCAAAAAGTTCATCTACTTCCTCTGTTTGGTTGGGTGGCCTATAGTATAGACCTATGGCAATATCGTTTTTCACCCCTTTTATATTGACCCAAATACATTCAAGATGATTTTCATCATTGTTGTGCTCTATTTCTGTATGTTCTTTATTAAGAAAGGAGAAAGTTGGTATTTACCAAAAGGTGAATCTAGTCATGTTATAGAGAGTAATGCTATGTTCCTTGAAATAAATAAAGTTACCTTTTGTTCGAGGTAAGTGTTGAATCAAAGCTGATCTTTACAAACAGAGGCAGTGTACTTCTTTTGTCATTTGATTATGTGCCATCTTGTGTTAGCTCTTAGTGACTACTTAGATTTTCTGCAGGATAATCTGCCTCCAATCTGTATCTTTTATTTCCTCTTCATAAATGACCAGGTTGAGAGCTGGTTGTCATTTTGACAGGAAGTCTAGTGAACTTTTCCAAAACCAACAGGTGAAGATAGTTCTGCCTTCATAGAAAACACGTTTCTAGCACCACCACCAAAAAAACAAACTACATACAAATCAGATTTCTGCTATCTTAAATTGCTTATATATAGATTTAGCATTTGAAAGTAGAATATTTGCTTGAATTCTTGTGTTGTGATCTTAATCTGTTTTAATAAATATTACCATTTTATTAATGCTGTGATGTTATATTCTTTTAAAATAAATATTATTACTAATATCAGTTATCATTTGCAGTAATATGTAAATAATGGAATTAATATCATTTATTTTTCATAATGATATATTCTTCACTTTTAGTTTTTGGGGAGTAATGGATACCCCGCTCCCTCACATTCCATTAAAATGTGTTTTCATAATGTTAAAATTAAAAATAAGGAGAAGATTTAGAGAATCTCAAAGAACATAAAAGACAAACATTTCACCAGTCTAAAATAGAGTAAAGGAGGTTAAGCAGGAGCTAAACCTCACTGCATACTACATATGAGGGGGGTTCTTGTGAAAGAGCCTTAAGCTTTAGAAGCTACAGAGCAGGGCTCCAAAAAGGCTCATAACCGATGTATATGAAACAGAGGTCAAAATGAATTTTATGGATTACTGTTACTTCAATAAATAATATTCAAGTTGGTATTATACTTGAGTAACTTTTCTCACTCAATCAGATTCTACATATTTGGGTAGTACTGTTGCATACTTTTTCTGGTAGTAAACCATTGAGTTGAGACAGGAAATTATTTTCATCTATAACCATTATTTATTTCTACAACACAAACAAAGGCTACATTATCTACCCTATAAGCTTCATTCTCATGCTTAGAAGGTTAGACTTTGTACCTAGGAACAATGAACAGTTTTCCTGTGGTTAAGTGTTTCTGTACCTCTCTTTGCTCACAGCTTTTGATACTTCCTGAAAATTCCAATAGTAATTTGTGCAGCATAAATAAAGGTGAATTAGTGAAAGTGGCAGGGCTCCCCCATCTCTGGTGGAATTATGGAGGATTTTTTTACATGTTGCTGCCTCTTCCAGCATCCCTCACCATTAGTCATATTAGCAGTGTCAGCTGGATTTGTTATTCAGTGATGCAGTTCCTACTACTGACTAGTTACTTTGGATCCAAGACAACATTAGACAAGACATTATAGGATAAGTACAAAATGAAAAAAACAAGATAGGTATATATTAAATGGCATATGGACAAACATGTTTTAATTAATTGTTACAAAGTACTCATATATGCAAGAAGATAAGGAATATAATATCTCTGGAACAGGCTAATTTAAGGAATTAAAAGTTTTGGAAACCAACATGTGGGGAGGACATGAAGAGAAAATGTGAGTTAAAGTGAATGAATACATTTTCAAAAAATCAGGTGTAACAGAACTATGGTGAGAGCAGAAAGAAATATATGCAGACAGCAGAAATACATAGATTTGGCAATGTATACCATTAAAATTGAGGCAAAACTGTTGAACGGAACTCTGCAGAGAAGGGTTTACTGTTTCTGGTAATGTTTAATAGCTTTTATTTTTGTGGGTGCGCAATGTTTAATTGTTAAGAAAGGGATGAGATTTAAATGAAAAGGGGGATTATATACTTACGTTGTTAGGAATTTTTGCTAAATTTTGTTAATAAATTTTATAAATTTTCGTAAATTTTGTTAATTTTACTGGACCTTTGCTGATTAACAAGAACTGAAGATTTAGAGAAGTTCATAGAAAACGGGATGAGATATGAGATGAAGATGTATATTTTAAGAGACAGTAATAAGCTGTTAATGTTGAATATGTTTGCTGAGGATAAAGGAAAAAGTTCTTTTTCATACTATCTTTGGGGGGCGGTCTCACACTTTGTTTTTAAAATATATTTTTGTGTATTTCATCCACTTTATATAATTTTTTAAAAAATTGTTGAAAAAAGGAATTGAGAAAAAAAATTCCAATACTGAGGTTATAAGTGGATGTAATGGGTAAAAATGATTTAATTAATGGAAGAAAAGTGAAAGAAAGAATGACATAAAAAATCTTATTTGAGGAAGGATGTCTATGAAGATTCTGAATCATCCAGTCATGGTTGTCTTAAAGGTGCCTTTCCAAAAGGCAAGTGGACTTTGCTATTTTTTTCTTTGAAAACATTTTGCTTCTTGGATGAGAAATAAAATATTTTCAAAGAAAAAACCAAGAAAGTCCAGTTGCCTTTTGGAAAAGTATTTTTGGGATATTTGAGGAAGGGCTGCTGTTTTTAGGCAGAGCTAAAGATCACTAAAGTTTAATTTCATTTAATTTCTGCTTGTTTGTTATTTTAAACACCATTATAATAACTAAAAATAGATGTTCTTTTCTCACATGTGCTAAACTTTAAATTAATTTTTTCCCCTACAACAGTGTTCTAGAGTCCATTGAAAGGGAAGAATGTAAAAGAAACTAAAAAAGAAAAAAAAAAGAATTTTCCTCTATCTTGTTTCTCCCTCTGGTATATTGTAACCTGAATGCCTTTTTAATTCTCCAAATGAGAATTTCTGGATAGAAAGTAACCCTGAAAAGTTGGGGTAGGGGCATGATCCATAATTTATCAGTAGGTTATGTTTAGTTTAGCTGTATTGACCATATTAAGAGAGCGCAAAGGTTATTTTCTCCTCAAATCATTTATATATTCAGGAAAAAAACATCAGAGGACTCTATGTTAACAGCATATTAGTATTTTAAAATGCTAAATGTTTCCAAATGTATTGTTTTACAAATATATCGTATATCACAAACAGAGGGATAAATAAGCCAGTATATAATATGATTGGAAAGTTACACTGAAACTTTTATTGTCACAAGAAAACCAACTATGAGCTGTAAAATAATCACTGGGGAGAAAAACATTATCTGATTACCTAAGAACAGTGGCATGAAAATCACACACTGTAAACTTATTTCCATTTACTAAGAAGTTGTTTCATGCTTCACTGAATTAATTCTTCACATTTTTAAGAAGCCTGGATATAAGAGCTATCTTTTGAAATTACAAGTGGTCATGTTATAGCAATAGCACGTTCAGTTTTAAGACATTCACATGTGTAATAACACCAAAATTATATCTTGAACTAAATTTCTTCTTTGGAGCAAACACATGAACTAGAAAATTTTTTATACAACTAGGCTTCCAGTTTCATAGACCAAACAAATTACAGTTCTTAAATCTATGTAAAATATTAGTATCCATAGCTCTGGTTTTAAAATTGTAGGGAGTCATTATAAGTCACTTGAATAATAAACCTAATCTCTCATTATTCTGATGTTACTGTGTGTGGACATACATCTTGTGTAAGATTTAATAATATTTGAAAGCAAATTATGAAACCCGTCAAAATTCTAAGAATACCTTTGATACAAAGACACTGAAAGCAAGTATGTGCACAAGCTTTCAATTTTTCAGTCTAATGGGTACTATTCCAAACACAATCCTTTTATACAGATATTACATAGAAATGAAAAAAATTGATTTTCTCCTTTCTTGAATATTAAAATTTATTTCATATTCTACTTGTTTTTTAAAATAAATATTAATTATTGTTCTAACATGATTTTGAAAGGCACCTTTTAATTCATATATGAAACAAGAGTCATAATAAGCAGAGCTATATTTCAATAAACTTCAGATAATATGAATGGTTACCAGTGAATTTCACTTATGATATTAATGAAGTCATTTTGCTTAAACTGTTTTGGAAGCTAGGGTTTTTTCCCCAAAAATAATTACATAAAGTTAAAATAAATAAGTCAAAGAAAACACATTAACAATTACTATAGCTTTAACAAGGTAGGGTTAAAATTTTATTTTTTAATTTGCCAAAAATTTTAAAAGTGTCTGTACAATATTTGAAAGCAGATGAATGATTCCAACTAGAATAAAGATATCCAATCATACAGTCAACTACAGAAATGTGAAATGCCCTCAGTTCAGAAGAAAACTTTTAAGTATTATAATTAATTCTCAACAACTAGTTACAAGTTATTTTTTTTCAGACAGTAAATATTATATTAAGTTATTTTCGGATTAGAATATTGTCATAGAAAAGTTGTAGATATAGTCAGTTTAGGTCTATTGAAGTCAAATATCCTCACTTAAATGATTCATATTCAACGGGTACTAAATATGGGATCACTATTTTTCTGTTTTCAATGTATGCATCGTTTTAATTAATTATCTGGTATATTTTTTGGAAGTTAAAAGCCTTATTTATTTAAAACTGAACATTTTTAGTCATTCTTTTTCTATATAAATACTCGGTTCTAAGACATGCTATCTAATAAGTCATAATGGATTTGCATGGTGCTAGTAGTATCAAGACACTTCCTAGATATTATTTAAAAAGTATATAATGCAAACTGAAATACTTTACAAAATTGAAATGAATGTATTTTTTTCTTTCAAAATGTTCAGCCAGCCCTTGCCACTGGCATAAACAGTGACAGTGTTCTGTAAATGCTATTTCCATTCATTCCATGACCCTCTAAATTTCACTCCAATCTTTATGTATTTATCTTCTAGTCTATCATTATAGGCATTCCTTTTCATGATTCTTAAATGGCAAGCTAATTATTACAGAAGACAGTACTAAGAACCACCTCATACATTACAATCAACATGAAGAGATTGCTGGCTTCCAGTAAGGGTGCTCCAAAAACCTTATGTGAAAAGCCATTACGAATTTGGCATGCTTGTAAGGCAGGAAATAAATGTATTAAGCCTCCCAATCCTTATTTTGAGATTTATGTGGCAGAACATATCACACAATGAAAAGTCACCGTATACTGCTCAAATTTAGCTGCACAATCTTGAGAAACTCTGCAGTCAGAAAAATGGTGTGTGGAGGTTGCTGAGTTTACCATCCTTATTCTATAGCGATCAGATTAGCACACACAGCAAGACATGACCATACAAATTGAAATACCCAGTTTTTGTACAGATTGGAAAACTAGGGTTACCCTTAATCTTACTATCCAAGTATTTATTAACACATTTGTTACCTTTGTATCTATTCTGAATTAATTAGTTTCATTCCTGTCATTACACATCTTAATGGATTTATAGTGGTTACTGGAGGAGAAACGGCTTCCTTCCACATTGAAATAAAGACCTATTTTACCAAGAAATTCGGTCTTTTAAAAAGAAATGTATAAACATTTAGAATATTTATTATCCAATTAACACTTTTTCCAAATAAACAAGCATCAGAAATAATTTGGTGTGGTAATCTTTTCTTCCTGGCATAATCTTAGACTTTTAATCTTCAGCTCAAGAGGGAGGTCTTAAGCCATGATTACTAGTTGTCTCTGTATTAAAAAATAGTTTAGCAAAAGGTGTATTAAATTTTACATCCCCCAAATTTAGGAAAGCTTTATCCTTAGCTTGATTTAATGTTCTTCCTACAACTGTCCTAGAAAGCAAATATAGTGAAACCCCATATGAAATCCCATACTGTCCCTGTGATAGAAACCACAGCCCATATTCTTCTGTACTGTCAGTTCTATAGGGATATTTGCCATGAGCTGATTAAAACTCTTTTATTTACATTTCCAGGGCACTCTGATATTCTCTATGTGTACTAACTGTTACATAATAAAGATAAATTGGTTTTTCCAAAAGTAGTAAAATGTTGCTACATTATTTGTAAGCTTAGCCCACAAATGGTTCCTAATAGTTCTTGTTAGAGGATAGTTTTGTCTTCATTTCATTGTTTGAATTTTTGTGACCAATGACTGAAATAAAGTTCTGTCTGTCTATATTAAATTCAATTTTATATAAGATTCAATTCAAAACAAACTTCACTGTAGACTTTAGGATATTTTTACATTTATCAGTTGCCCTGCTTTCTACAATTACATGAATAGGCATATTTTCTACATTTATATTCTTTTATCTGTATTTAAATAAATAGTCATGTTTTAATTGCACATATAATTTTATTTATTTATTCATTGGAATTTGTCAAACAAAAACGAGAAGCAACTATCAAAGCTTTTGGATCATAAACAATGCAGAAAAGTTGATCTGCCAGAGTTGAGTTGTCAGTTTTGTAAGTTCTTTAACTCAATTAAAAATAATAAATATGTACATACATACACATATCACATTGCTGGTAAACTCAATATGAATTAAATAAAAATAGTTGATTAAATCATTAATCTTTTTAGTAGGAGAAACAGCAATACTTGCAGATTACCCCGTTTGCAAGCTGGAAAAGGTGTGTTAATTTCTGTTTTTACTGCAACCATTAAAATCATATTAAACCTTGAGTCTAACTAACAAATGTTAGATAATTGAGAAAAATCTAGCCCAAATATCCAAGCAAATTTCATAATCAGGCAAAGGGCCATTGCTTAGTCGGAGAACCAGTGCTTTTGGTGTAAACAACTCTCATGTTTAATCTTACATCTTAACATCTGCAGGGAGAATGGAAAACATCATCCTATAAAATCCTGGGGAGCTAATGTCAGTGAGCATACACTCTACTGAGATAGAAAGATAAGAGTTTAACATAAGATTGCTTCCTTCTGCTGCCACTCAATCCCATTCTCTTTCACATATGAAACCTCATTGGCCAGAAATATTACAGGCACCTGGGAAACACTTTTACCATAGAAATAGTGAGAACAGCCTGGTCTATAAAATGTGAAAAAAGAAAAATATCTCCAGGATTCTCTTAACAAGTAACCCAAAACCTCATTTTTATAATATCAAAAACTGGGAAAATGGGAGGTAATAGAAAAGAAAAAAGATGCAAAATCAACTTTCCTTTCCAAAGGAGAGAAAATACATTCTTTATTATTTTCTGCCAAGTGAGCAAGCAAATTCCCCATATATATTGTTCTGAACCCTCAAACCATGGAATCATTTCCCTCATGGAAGCTTGAAAAGGAAAGATAGCAGGTAAGTAACGTCTAGGAGAACTAAACTCCCTGCTTATAGTTCAGGTTGATGAGAATAGATTTGGATTTCATACCACCAGCAAAGTACAGTATATGTTTCTCTTTTTTTTAGAAGAAATTGCGTCCAAGGATCCACCAATACATTTCACACAAATCTGCAATATGATTTTAGGGCCTACTGCCAAAAATTGGCTTCATGATAAAAAGAAATATCTAAAAACATAAACTTCTATTTAAACATTAAAACTGGCCTGAAGGCTGACTCTTGCACAAAATGCATAAATTATCCAGTTTAGGTTAAAGATATCAAAAGCACAGTTTCTGTTTCTAGTACATTAACAAGAGCTCTTTCAGGCACAAATAAATAATTTTAAAGAACCATGCTGTTTGTACTATGTGATAATATTAGGCCTAAAGGGCTCCAAAAGTCCAAAGTGAAAAAAATAGCTTATTCAGCACCTGATAGAAATGCTCTTATTTTCCTGGTACACAGGAGATAGAAAGAATGTTTTTTCTAGTGATGGCTTTGTAATTTCACAGGATACCTATCTTTTCTAAAGGAGCCTTTCAGAAATGCTTTTATCATTACTCAGGTAGAAAAGGAACATGCTATTTTAATGTATTGAGCTTCCGATTTAATTACTTCCAAAAAACAAAATACCTTTTTGAAAAATGAAATGTTAAGAGTAAAAAAGTTAGAAAGAAACTCAGAAACTTTAAATGGTTGTATATCATAGCTGATAACCAAATCCAGTACTCTCTCCACAGTTGTCTTAGGAAATGCATAAATGTTGTGTTGTTTGCATTTTTTATCTTTTACTTTTAAAAATCAGTACTATACAAAATCATGAGCATTTAATTTACGTATTTACATATAAACTAAATGTGTTAGAATAAAAGTAGGAGTTTTTACAGGATTCACCCCACCCACCCTGACTCTTAGTTCCTGCTATATATTTTACTGAAGACACTTAAAATTGCCTCTACTTCATATTGGGATAATTACATGGAAGTAATTTTGCATGATAAACCTACTAGATTTATGGCTCTGGCCACTTTCAAGATGTCTTTTATTCCCAGTGGAAGTTATTTTAATTAGTAACGATGCCATCCTGCCAACTTGTCAGCTCTAAAATTGGAAAACATTCTCCTAACATGTGTTTTCTGTTCACTGATGGCAATACAAATCATATTACTTAAATGTGTTTGTATAATTAGATGGGAGAGGTGCCCTCAACGTAATATTTATATACTTGCAATGTATATAATAAGCAGCCTAGTAATGGAAATTAATACTTAGCTATAAAAGATTGATCCAGAAAGTGATACACTGATACAAGCCTCATTCAAAGTGAATGCAATTTCTGCTGGCACATTGCCTTAAGTAAAACAACCAAAATGCAGCTTCTTAGAAACTAATGCCAACTCTCCAATAGTTTGTAGGTCATCTAAATATTTGTTCACTTATGCTTGCAGTATAAGCCTTATCTTTAAAACATATATCTTATACAAGTAACTTATTTGGAATGATGAAACATTTGTTCATAATTTATGCCAAGATTGGTTCCAAATGTTTCCCAGGAAAGCTGAAATAATTATTTAGATAATTATTTAGTTATACGTAAACAACAATTTATCATGATATATTTTACTCAAAATAGCTCCTTAAAAATATTTTAAAATCTCTGAAGTACATTCAACAAATTCTTGGACAAAAAAATAGCCACCTACCATTCAACTCATTAATAACTTTAGCTTTGCTGTAGCAAGATAACCAATATGTACAAGAAAACTTGTGCATGCTCAGCAAGGTGCTTTCCTTCTTTTCATTTTCATTTTAATATCAAAGCGTTAAAACACCAATTAAGTTTCATTATTAAAACCATGACTATACCATTCAATTACTTTAATATTTTGAGATTACATAAAGAAAGCATAATTTTGGTAGAAATGCAGGTGAAAACCACAGTCTATTCCAAACAAGGAAAAAGCTGTATTTCATGTTTTCACCCAATCAAGAGGCAGCATCAAATCTAGACGATATTGTATTACACATAATTGCTTTAATCCTAAGGCATTTTAAGACGTATTTGAAGTAATACAAGGGATGTCTGTTTTACTATTTTCACTATGAATCTGAAATTACCCGCTCCCTGTCTTGCGAAGACTGTTATTTGAAAGATCCCTCACTGTAGGATCTAGATTCTAGAAGGTCAATACTGTTGATACAAATATCCTGATATATTTAAATAACTTAAGTAATCACAGTATTATTCAAGATTGGCTTCACTGTTTAACACTGTTAAAAAAATCTATGGACTCTTGCAAGGAAAAGACAATTTTAAAACTTCTCCAGTATGGTACAAAAGAATAGTTTCACAAGCAAGCTATAAACTATCTTTACATAATAGTGCCATCTGCTGGCAAAATTCTTATATCAGACGACAATTAAATATATATACTGCTGTATGTTATTCACTTTTCAGGTTAACTGAAGTTATATGAAGTGCAGAAAATGTGTAACAATGGTAAACTGTCCAAAGAAATTAAGGAATACATTAAGGAATGTACATTACATTAAGGAATTAAGGATAAGAAAAGGAAACATACCTAAAACTAGTTTATACCAATGCTGTCCTCTGCATCTCATAATGCTTTTCTATTCTTAAAGCCATTCTTGTTACTAACATGTTTGTATACCATTTCATGTACAGTTTTTAATGGTGTACTCCTATTTATGTAGTCATGTAGTCATGGTGTATTTTAGTTTACAATTTTTAATCAGAGATCATGAACAAAAAAATCTCTTGCTTTACTATCTGTGTGTCTTAAAAAACCCATTCTTACTGATCGGACTTCCTTTATATGTTTCCCATTACATACAACACTTCCATATCACTGAAGCAAAACAAAGAGGCTGCTGGACTCCCTGTTGTCTCTTGTGTGGGGAAACACTAGCCCTGAAACAGTAGATTCTGAGATGGGCATGCCCTAGGCTCATAGCTACTACTAGCTGAGCAGGCGAAAATGTGGGCCATCAGATTTTGTCCAGCTTCAGCTAGTGAACCATTTATAGCTCTATCTGGAGCACAAGGACCTTGCCACAATAACTCTCATGCACATCAACCATTCATCTAAACCAGGGGTGTCAAACTCGCAGTGTCATGTTGTTATCACATGACATAGTGCAACTTTTTTCCTTTGCTAAACCGGGGATGGGTGTGGTCAGTGCGTGATGCATCAGGCCCATGGGCTGAGAGTTTGAAACCTCTAATCTAAACAATTACAATGTATTCTACATTGGGTACAGAACGTAGCAGTCTGTGTATTAATTGGCATTTTGTACGGAAGGCTCACTACACTCTTGCTTCAGGTCTTGATCTGGTTCTCAGTAAGTTTCTAGATGAAATTCAATGTGCTAGTTTTGACCTACAAATCCTAATATGGTCTAGCATATATGCCAGCCTTCTATAACACTCAATCCAGGAGAAGCTGTAGCTGTACCGTTTCTACAATTTATTTATTTGTTAAATGTATTTGCTGCCTATTTTGTCGTGGGGCTATTCCAGGCAGCTTATAACAATAAAAATGAAGAAATGAAAAGAGTGTAAACAGAACAGAAGTAAAATAATAGAACAATAAAGTAAACAAAAAACACAATGAGAATATATCAGTATGCTATTCTTTCACATGGTGACAGCTGCAAGGATTGTACTTGCCAAACACTAGAAAGAAAGAGACGCTGACTATTGAAAAATAGATTTTGAAATTGACTGATTTAGCAGAGATGACGAAATTAACTGCTTTGATTAGAGATAATGGGCTAATTCTGTTGTATATATGATGTACAATGACAATAAAGGCTATACTACTAGGCAGCTTTATAAAACGCTGGAAACCATTTGTGAACTTTCTATGTATGTATGTATGCAAAAGGGGAGGAGAATTTATTACTTTTTTTTTCTTTCAGCACCCAGCCAGGGTGGACCCTACAAATTAAAAGTTAAATTTAATTGACCACTATTTCCTCCTTTTTGTACACTTTTTTTTTCTTTTTTGTTGTTAGGGTTCAAGGTTTCTGTTTTGTTTCATTTTGTTTGTTGTTTTACTGTTTTGTATTTCATTTTCTATGATAAAACAATAAATTTAAATTAAATAAGAGAATATATCAATATGATAACTAAATAGATGGGCAAGTGGAGAGTGGAGAGCAAGGGGGGTGGGAGAACGGAGACTGAAATATAGAGGCAATTGGGGGGGGGATAGCAATTGGTAGCAACGCCTGCACTTCGGAATAGCTTCCGTTGTTGAGGTTGTTGCCCATATCTTGATTTCTTCCAACAAGATACTAAAACCTGGGCTCTTTTTATAGATCAACTTGCACCATCCAAACTGAACATACGTATTGCCAATAAGCCCCTAATTTGATTTTATTCTATTTAATTTTTATCCTACACTATTCAGAGGTATACAGGCTGAATAAATAAAAGTGAGCAGAAGCATGCTCTTACACACAGCCATTTTCTTTTTTTAAAAAAACTCTCCAACAGTGTATAAATGTATGCATCATTTGTTTCTGTATTCTATGTAAAGACTTGTCCCCTCTTATTAAAATGACTTTCACTATGCCTAAAGTACTTGTGGTTCATATTGGAGGAGGTATGTGTGTGTGAAAAAGCTACTTTACCAGGGTACTGGGTGTTTCTCACTCAAGTTCAGGAACCAGATTCGTTCTAGCTTCATGCCAATTCAGTTGTCTGAGTTTCAAAGGCAACATTACCATGCAAATAATTAGCATGTTCATTTTCTGGTAATTGTGACTCAGTTTAGTGCTTCAAAATTTTTATATACTTTTTAAGAAAATGATGCTGTATAAAATGCTTTCTATTAAGACTTCACACATTTTCAGTCATCCCCTAACTTGTTATATCCTCATTTGTGTATGTGTATGTGTGTGTGTGGGGGGGAGGTCCATATCCTATTAATTAGCTTGATATATTATTACAATATTTATTTAGCATTATAAAAATAGATACTGTAAAACAGCAATTTCCCGCTAAGGAATATATTAACTAAACGTAAATTTTCCAATGGTCTCCTATTGTACATATATTTATTTCTTAATAAAACATTTGCTACAGAATTACAATAGAGCTTGTAATGCACAAAATGTACAATGTATTATCCAATATATACTTCTTTAATATAATGATCAAAATGGCAATAAAAATATATTTTACAGTGTTGTGAAAAAAATTATATTATTCCTAACAAGATCAAACTGTTCCTTTGTCTCCTAGTGAAATTGTCATTTTCCTTTTCTTGTAAGCAGTTGCACAACAGAGTACCAACCTAATTTGAAAAGAACTAAGTTCCTACCAAAAAGTTAATGATTCTGAGTAAATAGTTAAAGCTTTCAAACAGTACAATCCATTTCCAATATTTTTTGTTTGAACCTTGTTCTATTGGCATTCAGTAACATTATTTGAAGAAATATGGCAGAATAAAACATTTAACTGAGTAGGTATTTATAGTTAAGTTTTTTTTTCTTGTTTGGGGGTGCTAATATCTGGATTTCTCAAAACTGTGGAAATCAGGCTTTTATTAGAATCTAGATTCTTTGTGGATATTACCAGTGGATATTACCAGTGGATATTATCTGCAGCTTTGAAGTTTCCTCGAGGTCTGTCATTTGGTTAGGCTGCTGATGGGTACCTGGGGTGCTTTGTCCTCTGGGATGCTATTTGGCTTTAATTCATCTCTGATTATAAGCAATTTATGCATTTTATCTGTTTTATATAAACATCAAAGGGAGTAGAGATGCCTACTATGCAAGCCCCATTACAGATAAAATGATGGCAGTGTGATCTTATTTAGTTTTAGTGTGATTCTCTTAAGCTCTCTTTTACAGTTTTAATATACAATGGTAAGTAATATGTGTTTCTATGATAGGGATATTCTATTACACGGTTAGTAATAGTTCAGATTTTGCAGATAATTAGGAAAAAATACACACATTGCCAAAGAAAAGGAAAAAAAACGCATTACTGCTTTTTTTTTAAAAAGTAAAAGGATACAGCTACTTTAAAAGAAAAATATTGCCAATACTTGGCATCCACTATTAATGGATTTATATAGCCAGTACTATCTATTGAGATAAATGTTTCTTCTACAAACTTGATTCTGGGGAACTAAGAGCAGAAAATATTTATTTCGATTGATTAGCAACTATTTGCATGTTCTACAATGCATTCAGAAAGTATTCAGACCCCCTTCACTTTTGTAAATTTTGTTATGCTACAGCCTGATTCTACGGTTATTACAATTCATTTTTTTTATTAATCTACACTCATATCCCATAATGACAAAATGAAAACAGAATTTTAGAAATATCTGTACATTTATTAAAAAGAAAAAATTGAAATATCACATTAGCCTAAGCATTCAGACCCTTTGCAACAACACATGAAGTTTACCTCGGGTGCCTCTCCTTTCTCTTGATCGTTGCTGACATGTTTCTACACCTTGATTGGAGTCGACCTGTGGTAAATTAAATTGGAAGTGATTTGGGAAAGCACCCACATCTCTACAGAAGGCCTCACAGCTGACAATGCATACTGTAGCATAGCAAAAGCCACAAAGTCAAAGGAACTGCCTGCAGAGCTCAGACACAGGATTATTGCAAGGCATAGATCTGGGAAGGCTACAATAAAGGACTACAATTCCTAATAGCACAGTAGCCTCCATAATTCTCAAATGGAACAAGTTTAGCACAACCAGGACTCTTCCAAGAGCTGGTTGCCCCTCAAACTGAGAAATTGGGAGAGAAGGGCCTTTGTAAGAGAGATGACCTGTAGCCCTTCATCAATCTGGTCTTTATGGCAAAGTGGCTTAAACAGAAGCCTCTCCTTAGTGCAAAACACTTGAAAGTCCTGAAGGACTCTCAGACTGTGAGGAACAAGATTCTCTGGTCTGATGAAACCAAGATTGAACTATATGGCCTCAATTCTAAACATTATGTCTGAGGAAACCAAATACCACTCATCACCGGCCCAATGTCATCCCAACAGTGAAGAATGGTGATGGCAGCATCATGCTGGGGAAACTGATCAGGGTTGAGGGAAAGCTGAATGGAGCAAAGTATAGGGATGTCCTCAATACAAACCTGTTCCATAGCGCTCAGGGCCTTAGACTGGGCCGAAGGTTCACTTTCGAACATGACAACGATCCTAAGCACACAGTCAAGACAACACAGGAATGGCTTAGGGACAACTCTGTGAATGTCCTACAGTGGCCCAGCCAGAGCCTTGACTTGAATCCTAAAAATGGTTGTCTACCGATGGTTGCCATCCAACTTGATTGAGCTTGATTTGCAAGGAAGAATGGCAGAAAATCCCCCAATCCAGGTGTGCAAAACTTGTCGTATCATACCCAAAAAGACTCAAGGTTGTAATTGCTACCAAAGATGCTTCAACAAAGTACTGGGTGAAGGGTCTGAATACTTAAGCCAATGTGATACTTCAATTTTTTCTTTTTAATAAATGTACATATATTTCTAAAATTCTGCTTTCACTTTGTCATTATAGTGCACTGAGCGTAGATTAATGAGGAAAAAATTAATTTCAACAACTATAGAATCAGGCTGCAGCATAACAAAATTAATGGTAATCAATGTTTCGAGATTACCTAAAGTCTTCCCTGATATGAGTAGGTTTATAGAATCACTATGATAATCCTTTGATTTACTAGATTACTATTATTGCATATGTACATCAAAATAGGCAGCAACTATAAAATATATATTTTAAATAATCATCTTTAAAAGTCCTGGATGTCACTAGAAGCTGACCCTCAAGTAAAATTACTGCTTGGAAAAATATAATTTCTCCACGGTCTAGACAACATACTGTAATAATTTAAATAATACTATGGGCTAAAATTGAATTTTAGCTACACTATGATTTGGGAAATTGGATAATAGTGTAATTGTAGGAGGAGTGGAAGAACCTGGGGTGGAATTAAAAGAGGGATCAGTCTAGAACGGATGTCAGCAACCATGACTCCAGAGTCGCATGCGGCTCTTTCGCCCCTCTGCTCCGGCTCCCTGTCGGGTGATCCCACCACTGGCTGGCCCCACCCCACCCCAGCCCTCCCCTCCCAGTCACTCCTCGCCTGGCCTGAGAAGGTAAGAGCAATGGCAGAGGATGGCGACTTGCTCCATATTCCAGGGCAGGAGCAAAGCGCGCCCCTGTACTTGCTGGGTCTCGCAGGCACTTTGTTGTGTCTGCGCCCCCCGAGCCGGGCCCCCTGCCAGAAAGTGACTTGGAAAGTGAGGGGGAAGGGTCATCAGGACTTACATCTGGAGCATCGGCTTCCCTGGCTCAGCTCCAGGAGCCAGAGGCAAGCCAGGTGGAGAAGATAACGAGGCCTCCGTCCCCTGACTCTTTCCCCCCCCCCAGGCCATGCCTCCAGACCCGGCTGATGGCAATCAGGCCTGGCTGGACCTTAGGCTTCATAGGCAGGAGAGGCGGGAACAACAGAAGCAGGGGTAGGGCAGGCCTAGGAAGTGCTGAGTCACGGAGCCACACCCCACAGGGTATAAAAGCAGTAAGGGCTGCTATACCACTTCGTGGCGAGCAACTGCTTAGAGGGAGAGAACTTGAGCTGAAATACTGTTTGTTCCTGGTTTCCTAGGTGACTCACCAGCATCAAGAGAGATAGCAGAGATTTGGCAGACGCTCGCTAGTTTGCTGCCAGAGCTGATAGTTGCCGTGGACTGATTTGCCGGCTAATTAAGTCATCACTCATGTCTCCTGGACTGAGGCGAGGGGGACAGAACACACTTCTTCTGGCGGCTCGCTCTCGCATCCCAGATGTCAGTTGCTGTGATGCCCTGTCTCCCCGCCTCCCAGTTGATCATCGGCATGCTGCAAGTCTGACATCCTCGGTGGGCTCCAAAGCGGCAGCAGCAGCAGCGCCAGAGCAACCAGCATGCAGAGATTCAAGACATGCGCATTTCTCCTGGCCTCCTCCTGTGGCGGGGGAGACAACAGGCCTGGGGCTGCCAAGCACGGGGATCACACCTTGGATGGATGGGGGAGATGCTCCTTGATTGCCCTGCACCTGATCTGCTTCAGAGATGCTGCAGCTCCTGTCACTCCATTTGCGCATTGGCTCCTCCTGGAGACAGAGGCCTCTGGTGGCTCAACAGACTAAAGCAGTCTGTTATTAACACAGCTGCTTGCAATTACTCCAAGTTCAAGTCCCACCAGGCCCAAGGTTGACTCAGCCTTCCATCTTTTATAAGGTAGGTAAAATGAGGACCCAGATCGTTGGAGGCAATAAAAGTTGACTTTGTATATTATATACAAATGGATGAAGACTATTGTTTAACACAATGTAAACCACCCTGAGTCTTCGGAGAAGGGCAGGATATAAATTCAAATAAAAAATAAATAAAATTAAAAAAAAGAGTACTGGATGAGTGTAACAATCTGTCTCTATCTTTGTCTGGCCCACCAGACCTTGCCAGGCACACAAAAATTGTTTATGTGCCTGATTTGTCCCAGATAAGTGGCTTTGCACCTGCATGGGCAAGTTACATTATTCTGTCTGTTCTTGTGCAAACACACACACAGACATACAGAGATTCAATGGGGAAGAGCTGTCTTTTATACCCAAACACATAGTCTTGCAGCAATCTGCTCTCACACATGGATGCAGAATGGCTGGGAAGGGGGCTGCTTACAAACATGCACTCACTTTTGGTTTTTTTTTGTTTTGTTAGGGTTCTTAGAGCAGATCTTTCACATTTGTTCCCTCCCTCCCTCCCTCCCTCACAAAGAGAGACACACACACACAGAGTGGACACACACAGAGAAAGAGAGAGAAGAGACAGAGAGGGAGAGGAGAGGAGAGAGAGAGAGAGGGAGGGAGGGAGGGGAGGGGAGAGAGAGAGAGAGAGAGAGACCTGTTTCCCACAGAAAACACCAGGAGTTAGAAAACCTGGGTAGGCGTGGCTGGGAGGTCATATGACTGGGTGGGAGTGACGTTGAGTTGGCCACGCCCACCCAGGTTTTGTGGATCCCGATGTTTTCTTTTCTGTGGGAAATGGGTCCAAAAGGCTCTTTGAGTTTTTAAGGTTGCAGACATCTGGCCTAGAATCACTATATAGCAGCAAGTGGGCTAGGTCAAATCATCCTTGAATTCCATGGACTCTAACTCCAAGAAGGTGCTAACAGTTAGTTGAGAAGATTTCTGTGCATAGGCTTTTTAGCAATAAATCAGTATAACTAACTTCACATGTGGACCTGATATTTCACATCTGACAATAATTTTAGTTAATTCCTAATGTTTGATCCAGGGAGTCTATTTAGGAGGATTTAAAAAGAACTTACAGAGTAAAGTCATCGTCATCCCCCCGCCATCCACTGAATATGCTATATAACCTACACTTTTAAAATGTCAATAATTTCAAACAATACTTGGGAAGAAATATGCTAAAACAGAGGAAAAAAATTCTGAATTTGGAAGCATTTCCTCACATTAGGAAAACAATCTAGAAATATTCATCTTTTTAATTCCTGCTACTAAAGGCATAAGACTACTACTAATATTTTAAATTATAATTACTTAAGTAACAATTACAAATATGAAGTGTTTTCACATAAGCAATCATATATCTCACTTTCTATTCAACTGCCTATCTAAAAGATTTAAGTGAGGATAACATTGCCACATTTATCATTTTTACTATCTTATTCCTAGGAAGGATAGGATAGATGAAATGAACTCCAAGATGGCGCCGATGAAGGCTGCCTCGGTGAAATGCTCTCTAATTGTTTCTTTATTTCTAATTGTTCTCTGTGACTCACTACGGCTTTCCTACTCACGAGACCATCTGCTAAAAATTAAGGAACATTTCTTTAAGGAGCAGCTTTCTTTGATCTCACCCCCGCCTGTCTTTACAAACACGGAGGAGATTCTAACACAGGAGGAGGCAATTCCCACCGAGCCATGGATTACTAAAAAAACCAAACGACGGAAACGAAGGAAGAGAGGTAAGCGATCTGGGATCTTAAACAGATTAAGAAATCACATTAAAACTCCTCTGCCTTCAATTTTCCTAACAAATATACGCTCACTTGCAAATAAGATGGATGAAATACTCCTCTTAAACAAATACTATTCTGATTTTCGCAATTCAGCAGTCCTATGCTTCTCTGAAATCTGCTTAAATGAATCAATTGAAAATAGCAGCCTGAACATTCCAGGGTTTCAGATTGAACGATCAGACAGGATTCCAGAAACATCTGGTAAAAAGAAAGGAGGAGGCTTATGCCTATATATTAATAGAAACTGGTGTCAAGATTTTAAAATAATTTACAAATTCTGTGACAACAATTTAGAGACTCTAATTATCAGCTGCAAACCTTACTATTCGCCTCGTGAATTTTCCTCATTTCTTCTAATTGCTGTTTATGTCTCACCACAAGCCTGTGTAAATAAGGCATTACGAACTCTAGCTGACCAAATCATGGAGGCTGAAGCCAAACACCCTGATTCACTGGCCATTGTTTTGGGAGATCTAAACAAGGCAAACTTAAGGAAAGAGCTACCAAAATACTTTCAGCATGTCAATTGTCCCACCAGAGGCAAGAATACTCTAGACCATTGTTACACAACACTAAAAGATGCTTATCGGTCTTTACCACGTGCAGCTGTAGGACACTCTGATCATTGCATGATTCACCTTGTACCTGCTTACAGGCAAAGACTTAAAGCCACAAAACCAATAATTAAATCAGTAAAGACCTGGACGGAGGAATCAAAATTAAAGCTACAGGCATGTTTTGACTGCACTGATTGGAATATTTTTAAAGATACCTCTGCAGACCTGGATGAACTCACAGATACTGTAACATCATATGTCAGCTTCTGTGAAGACCTATGTGTACCTACAAGGAACTTGCGAATATACAGTAACAACAAACCTTGGTTTACACCTAAACTTAAGCAGCTACGACATTCCAAAGAGGAAGCCTACAGAAAAGGTGATAAAATGCTGTACAATCAGGCCAGAAATGCACTAACAAGGGAGATCAGAGCAGCAAAAAGAAGCTACTCTGAAAAGCTAAAGAATCAGTTTTCAGCAAATGAACCAGCAAACATGTGGAAAACTCTTAAAAATATCACCGGCTATGGCAAACCTCCTTCCCAGGCTGAAGGTAATCAACAACTGGCAGATGACCTGAATGAGTTTTACTGCAGGTTTAAAAGGAAACTACAGCCACCTATCTCCACAACCCCCATCTCAGACACATTAACAACAGCCAAGCCTCCTACAACTGACCCCATTTCATTGGGTTCACAACCCCTAGTGATCATAGAAAAGGAAGTGCAGGACCTATTTCACAGACAAAAGCCAGGAAAAGCTCCAGGCCCAGACAAGATAACTCCTTCTTGCTTAAAAGTCAGTGCTGACCAATTGGCCCCCATCTTCACCCATATTTTCAATAAATCACTAGAGATGTGTTATGTTCCTTCTTGCTTCAAACGCTCTACCATCATCCCAGTGCCGAAGAAGCCCACCATCAAGGAACTGAATGACTACAGACCAGTTGCTTTAACATCTGTAGTCATGAAAACCTTTGAAAGGCTAGTGCTTTCCTACTGAAAACCATCATGGATCCGCTGTTAGACCCCTTGCAATTTGCATACCGAGCAAATAGATCAACAGATGATGCTGTTAATATGGCTCTGCACTACATCCTACAACATCTTGAGTCTCCAAAGACCTATGCAAGGGTCCTTTTTGTAGACTTTAGTTCAGCATTCAATACCATCATTCCAGACATTCTTCTAACTAAGCTAAACCAGCTACAGGTACCGGAACAGACTTGTAAGTGGATCACAAGCTTCCTAACAAACAGGAAGCAGAAGGTGAAGCTAAGCAAGATCACATCAAATACCTGTACAATTAGCACAGGGGCCCCCCAAGGCTGTGTGCTCTCCCCACTTCTCTTCTCTCTGTATACCAATGACTGCATCTCCAATGATCCATCTGTTAAGCTACTGAAGTTCGCAGATGACACAACAGTGATTGGTCTCATTCGAGACAATGACAAATCCGCATATAGACAAGAGGTCGAACGACTAGCCTTGTGGTGCAACCAAAACAATCTGGAACTGAACACACTCAAAACCGTAGAAATGGTGGTAGACTTTAGGAGAAATCCTTCCATACTTCCACCTCTCACAATACTAGACAACACAGTATCAACAGTAGAAACCTTCGAATTTCTAGGTTCTATCATATCGCAAGATCTAAAATGGACATCTAACATCAAAAACATCATCAAAAAAGGACAACAAAGAATGTTCTTTCTGTGCCAACTCAGTAAGCTCAAACTGCCCAAGGAGCTGCTGATTCAGTTCTACAGCGGAATTATTGAGTCTGTCATTTGCACCTCTATAACTGTCTGGTTCGGTTCTGCAACCCAACAAGAAAAACACAGACTTCAGAGGATAATTAGAACTGCAGAAAAAATAATTGCTACCAACCTGCCTTCCATTGAGGACCTGTATACTGCACGAATCAAGAAGAGGACCGTGAAAATATTTACAGATCCCTCGCATCCTGCACATAAACTCTTTCAATTCGTACCCTTAAAATGACGCGACAGATCACTGCACACCAGAACAACTAGACACAAGAACAGTTTTTTCCCGAAGGCCGTCACTCTGCTAAACGATTAATTCCATCAACACTGTCAGACTATTTACTGAATCTGCACTACTATTAATCGTCTCATAGTTCCCATCAGCAATCTCTTTCCACTTATGACTGTATGACTATAACTTGTTGCTGGCAATCCTTATGATTTATATTGATATATTGACCATCAATTGTGTTGTAAATGTTGTACCTTGATGAACATATCTTTTCTTTTATGTACACTGAGAGCATATGCACCAAGACAAATTCCTTGTGTGTCCAATCACACTTGGCCAATAAAATTCTATTCTATTCTATTCTATTCTATTCTATTCTATTCTATTCTATTCTATTCTATTCTATTCTATTCATAAAAAATTAGAGGTAGTGTTTTCCTACACACTAGAACTTTATCCTAAATTGACCTAACAATAGAAATAGAGGGAAACTTTTCTTAAAATCTGTAATTCCTCTCTAATCTTCAATTTCTCCAGGTGTTCAAAAATTTTTCCAGAACAAGTTTTTAGATAATACAAAACTAGCCCCATTCTTTTAAGGGAATTCTTTTAAGGGAATTAAAAGCCTTCCACAGATTAAAGAAGCATTTTGGTCAACAGAAAAATCAATTTTAAAAAATCAAACATACATGTGTAATAAAATGATACAATTCTCATTATTAATCACTTAAATTGATGAAACCTTGGCAAATCTATAATTAAAATAAGCTTCAAATTAACAGAAATTACTTTTGCATAGTAATACACCAAACTGTTATCGGCATTTTGAGAGTTCAGATAGAAAACTATTAAACATTCATTTTAGATAGAATTCAATAATATCATATCTACAATACTTTGACAGTATAAGAACCAATTGGTATAGAACCAATGTGACTTCATTGTGAATTCTAAAATAGAATTCAGTTAATTTCAGCATAAACATTAGGCTCATTTATAATAATTTTATTGAAAAATAACTTTTATATACATTCAGTAATATTTTTCACTCACCTAATACAACCATATACATTATACCAGCTCACTTTTTTTTAATTGAGTGAGTACTTCAAAATTAGCAATAATTTTGATATATATACAAATATAAACAATTCCTCCCCAAATGCAAACGTATTATACAGATTTTAGGGCAATAATCAGAGATTTAAGGCTCTGTTTTAGACTTCCTAAATATGAAAACCCAATTTGGGTTTTTCTATTTCAAAATAAGAAATTAATATCTCCAATCTTATCCTATAAAAACCTAATTATTGTTTTAAATTAAAAATAATAATACTGATTAAGATAATAGTATTTTGAAACATTAAAATTGTATTCTTATGTTTACTTACCTCTGATTCAGCTAACTAAATTCAGTGTATTTTTTCTGAATAAAGAAATGTAAGACTGCAACAGAAATTCTGGATGTTCTGTACCAAAATAAAAGGAATAAATGGAATCAGGAATTGCAATACTTGCTTGCATTCTTAAAATGGGGGGTGGGTTTCATAGTTGAATAACCCACTTCACACATCTCATCCATTTGAGACTTTGGTCAATAAAAAGAAAAATTAACAGAATAACAAGAATTGGAAGGGACCTTGGAGATGTTCCTAGTCCAAGCCTCTGCTCAGGCAGGAAACCTTATAATACCAAGGGTCCCCACTCCTTGATCCATGGATCGGCATCAGTTTGTGGCATGCCAGCAACCAGTGTACGCAACCACCATCCACAGGATGCAGGCAGCACGTAAAACCATGCCCCTCCAGAACAATTTGCCTCCAGAAGTTGTGAATGCTCCAACACTGGAAGTTTTTAAGATGATGTTGGATAACCATTTGTCTGAAGTGGTGTAGGGTTTCCTGCCTAAGCAGGGGGTTGGACTAGAAGACCTTCAAGGTCCCTTCCAACTCTGTTATTCTATTCTACTCTAATCCATGGAAAAACCTTTCTCCATGGAACCAGTGCCTGGTGCCCAAAGATTGGGGGCCACTTCCCTATACCAATTCAGATAGATGTCTAAAATCTCTTCTCCAATCTTAAAAACTTCTAGTATTGAAGCGCCAACATCTTCTGGAGGCATGTCGTTACAACGATTAATTGTTCTAACAGTTAGGAATTTTCTCCATTTTGGATTTTTGGATTAATCTTTCTGTTATAAACTTTGCAGTAATTCAACCCGAAAATGGTGATGCAATTGATGAGAAATATTTTTACTTGATAAAAGTAAAAAGTGATGAGCTTGTTAGTGTGTGTTTTACAAACCATTTAACAATTATTGTAGTGACTTGCCATTCCTTATATGTTAATTCTTATTATATACATTTGTTTTATATATGTCATGTATGTTATAACAGGGTAAGATTTTTAGCTTTCTTGCTTGAAAACAAGTTATAATCTAAGCATCTATTAAGAAGCATAAAAAATTGTACATAAATAAGAAAGTGGAGTGAAATATCACTCTATTTCACTCATATATCACCACGGATCTGCTGTTAGACCCCTTGCAATTTGCATACCGAGCAAATAGATCAACAGATGATGCTGTTAATATGGCTCTGCACTACATCTTACAACATCTTGAATCTCCAAAGACCTATGTAAGGGTCCTCTTTGTAGACTTTAGTTCAGCATTCAATACCATCATTCCAGACACTCTTCTAACTACACTAAACCAGCTACAGGTACCTGAACAGACTTGTAAGTGGATCACAAGCTTCCTAACAAACAGGAAGCAGCAGGTAAAGCTAAGCGGGATCACTTCAGATACCTGTACAATTAGCACAGGGCCCCCCCAAGGCTGTGTGCTCTCCCCACTTCTCTTCTCTCTGTATACCAGCTGTTGGAAATGCAGTTGGAGACTGCATCTCCAACGATCCATCTGTTAAGCTACTGAAGTTCGCAGATGACACAACAGTGATTGGTCTCATTCGAGACAATGACGAGAGGTCGAACGACTAGCCTTGTGGTGCGACCGTAACAATCTGGAACTGAACACACTCAAAACCATAGAAATGGTGGTAGACTTTAGGAGAAACCCTTCCATACTTCCACCTCTCACAATACTTGACAACACAGTATCAACAGTAGAAACCTTTAAATTTCTAGGTTCTATCACATCACGAGATCTAAAATGGACCGTTAACATCAAAAACATCATCAAAAAAGGACAACAAAGACTGTTCTTTCTGCGCCAACTCAGTAAGCTCAAACTGCCCAAGGAGCTACTGAGGAATTATTGAGTCTGTCATTTGCACCTCTATAACGGTCTGGTTCGGTTCTGCAACCCAACAAGAAAGACACAGACTTCAGAGGATAATTAGAACTGCAGAAAAAATAATTGCTACCAACCTGCCTTCCATTGAGGACCTGTATACTGCACGAATCAAGAAGAGGGCCGTGAAAATATTTACAGATCCCTCGCATCCTGGACATAAACTGTTTCAACTCCTACCCTCAAACCGACGCTACAGAGCATTGCACACCAGAACAACTAGACACAAGAACAGTTTTTTCCCGAAGGCCATCACTCTGCTAAACAAATAATTCCATCAACACTGTCAAACTATTTACTGAATCTGCACTACTATTAATCGTTTCATAGTTCCCAGCACCAATCTCTTTCCACTTATGACTGTATGACTATAACTTGTTGCTGGCAATCCTTATGATTTATATTGATATACTGACCATCAATTGTGTTGTAAATGTTGTACCTTGATGAACGTATCTTTTCTTTTATGTACACTGAGAGCATATGCACCAAGACAAATTCCTTGTGTGTCCAATCACACTTGGCCAATAAAAAATTCTATTCTATTTGTGTTGTAAATGTTGTACCTTTGATGAAGGTATTTTTTTTTCTTTTTCTTTTCTTTTATATACACTGAGAGCATATGCACCAAAACAAATTCCTTGTGTGTCCAATCACACTTGGCCAATAAATTCTATTCTATTCTATTCTATCACATATCCAAAGTGTTTCATTTATTACCTTGCCATTTTATATGAAAATAACTCTCTAATTGCGTTTTTTATGCCTTTGGTAGTTTATCTCTACACCTTCCAATTTCTTCTATGTCTTGAATTTTCCAGGAGAGCTAATTTTTTGTGCTATGAATGAGATTGAAAACCTCAGGATTCTGTCCTCTTAAAACATGGGAAAAATCATTACTGGACAATGTGTAAGTTACCTGGAATAAACTATTTGTTTTAATTCAACAGATATTTATATATGTTTGAAGACTGAACACTTCATTTATCAATTCAATGAACAACATGAAAGGTAAAATAATTTATTTTCACCCTTCAAGGAAACTGAAGACTAACTGGTACAGATGAGCAATATCAGTGTGATTAATTAGTTATTTGAAAATACTAAGCAATTATCAAATTGGTTACTTCTAACTTTTGATCAACAGTAGAAGATCAGTCTGAGGAGATGGGTGGTCTAGAAATGTGAAGTACAAACAATTAAAAACAAACAACAATTCATGGTAGCAAAACTTCTTGATTTTCTTGCTTCTTTCACATTTTATGTGCTCCCTTTTTTCGGAAAAGTTTTACTTTACAAAGCATTCTAAAGAAGGACAATGTTTACTCATTCTTTTTTTTTCTATTTTGAATGATTCCAGTAAAAGAACTGGGGTTTTTTTTACTTACTTTTTGCTTCTGTTACTGTTGCAGGGGACACTGAATTGTTCCAGTCTTCAATACAATTAACTGCTACAATACCATCACTAGACTGAAATATGAGTCACATTGGCAACTAAATGTAGAGAGTTGGTAGTGTGGTCAAAGAGTAAAATTTAAATCTCTGCATTTATCTAGAAACATTTCTTTTTTCTTATGATTGACTTGAGTCTCCAAAGACCTATGCAAGAGTCCTCTTTGTAGACTTTAGTTCAGCATTCAATACCATCATTCCAGACACTCTTCTAACTAAGCTAAACCAGCTACAGGTACCGGAACAGACTTGTAAGTGGATCACAAGCTTCCTAACAAACAGGAAGCAGCGGGTGAAGCTAAGCAAGATCACATCAAATACCTGTACAATTAGCACAGGGGCCCCCCAAGGCTGTGTGCTCTCCCCACTTCTCTTCTCTCTGTATACCAATGACTGCATCTCCAATGATCCATCTGTTAAGCTACTGAAGTTCGCAGATGACACAACAGTGATTGGTCTTATTCGAGACAATGACGAATCTGCATATAGACGAGAGGTCGAATGACTAGCCTTGTGGTGCAACTAAAACAATCTGGAACTGAACACACTCAAAACCGTAGAAATGGTGGTAGACTTTAGGAGAAACCCTTCCATACTTCCACCTCTCACAATACTAGACAACACAGTATCAACAGTAGAAACCTTTAAATTTCTAGGTTCTATCACATCATGAGATCTAAAATGGACCGTTAACATCAAAAATATCATCAAAAAAGGACAACAAAGAATGTTCTTTCTGCGCCAACTCAGTAAGCTCAAACTGCCCAAGGAGCTGCTGATTCAGTTCTACAGAGGAATTATTGAGTCTGTCATTTGCACCTCTATAACTGTCTGGTTCGGTTCTGCAACCCAACAAGAAAGACACAGACTTCAGAGGATAATTAGAACTGCAGAAAAAATAATTGCTACCAACCTGCCTTCCATTAAGGACCTGTATACTGCACGAATCAAGAAGAGGGCCGTGAAAATATTTGCAGATCCCTCGCATCCAGGACATAAACTGTTTCAACTCCTACCCTCAAAACGACGCTATAGAGCACTGCACACCAGAACAAGTAGACACAAGAACAGTTTTTTCCCGAAGGCCATCACTCTGCTAAACAAATAATTCCCTCAACACTGTCAAACTATTTACTAAATCTGCACTACTATTAATCTTCTCATCGTTCCCATCACCAATCTCTTTCCACTTATGACTGTATGACTGTAACTTTGTTGCTGGCAATCCTTATGATTTATATTGATATATTGACCATCATTTGTGTTGTAAATTTTGTACCTTGACGAACGTATCTTTTCTTTTATGTACACTGAGAGCATATGCACCAAGACAAATTCCTTGTGTGTCCAATCACACTTGGCCAATAAAAAAAAAATTCTATTCTTATGACTATTGTTAGAGCTTCTAGTATATTGTGTTCTAGACTGACAAAAAATAAATCAGTAAACTGCCCTAGTGCTAGCTTATAACTGAAACCCATCTTTTCTATTTTCAATATTGAAATACCCAAAGCCACATTTACAAACAAAGGTTTGTTTTTTAAAAACTCCTACATGAAGATATCATATAACTTTGCTCCTATTTTAGATAAGCCAAAATTACAATTTCAGTATATATTTTCTTTACCAAGATTTTTTTCAAAATAAAAATGGCCCAAATCTCTGCAAAATTTGTATTTACATATGAAATTTTACAACTGGACACATAGCACCTACAACATCCTTTAACACAAATGTCACATAAGACTGTTGACTACCAGCCTAATCTATACTACCACCACTTTTCTTTAGCGAAATAAATTGATATCAGGATCTTATATACCATAGCTACTAATTAATATGTCCAAGTATATTACAATATATCAGATAATTAACATAAATCTACATATGGATTAAAGTGCATCTTTAATTCTTGAAGTGCCTCATTTATTAAATGATATATTGAGAGTCCAGTAGATATTCATAAGAGAGTAAATTTATTCTGAGACAGTAGCTTTTATTATGGAAAGAAACAAATTGCAAGTGTTAGCTGATTCTTTAAAGAAAATATAATAAAACAAATTCATATCCTAAGGCATTTTACACACCTAAATGCTACTCAGTCTTAATCACTGTCAGTTGGAAAATGTAATTCAACATAAATTACTTCTGACTAACTCTTTTAATCCTTCCTTTTACTGATGATGCAGTCACCCTTTGTGCTGTCAGCTATGTCTCTCTCTCTCTAACTGAACTTTTTGAAAGAATCTCTCTAAACTTGTTCCAAGGTAGCTTGTTCCCCTGTAAAAAATAGACTCCTTAAATTACATTTCTTAAAGACTACTGTAGATTCAGGTAACATAACTGAAAACAAATCAGGTAACAAGAAAAATGCTACTGATTTGAGAAATTTGGTTTCAGAGGCTATGATCTGGATTATGGAAGGACAATGAAAAGTAGAGAGATCATAAACTTTTAGAGGCCATTTTTAAAAGGCCAACTGGACTGGCTTCTAAGAATCATAAACTTGCAGAACTAGTAGCTGCAAAGTACTTATAGGTCAAAGATTAATTTGCAATGTTGGCCTTTGGGGGGGAAAAAGGATGGGAACTGAGACAGAACCTCAACAACATCACCTGGACATCTTGGGGTTGAGAGATTATAATTGGGCATTGGGTATTGAACCAATAACTGTAGCAGAATGAAGCACTGGTGAGTACACTGGTTCTTCATAATTTCTCTCTAGAAAAGGAGAGGACTTGCGATCACCCACAAGGCAATGATCTCCAGTGGGAAACAAAGGAATAGCCATCTTGCAGAATCCAATCTGGGTTGTTCACTGGGACCAGAAGTTTAGTCTGGGTCATATCCTGGGACACATATATTTGCCTTCATAATAGCCATCTTGCTCAAACCATGGTCAGCAACTTTAAGGACACTGAGTAACATACTTCTTTTTTTTAATCATTTTCAGAAATTACTTGTTAATTGCCTTTTAGCTATTAGGAATGTTTGGCTCAATAAATTCTAAGTACACTAAATTTATTAACAAAATTTACAAGTTCAAAAACTTTTTAAAAAATTAATAAACAGCAAAAGGGTAATTACAACTTTTGGGAAAGTTACAAATGAACCCAGATGATTTGAAATAGAAATTTGAAATTAATTATAAGAATCCTGATAATGCTTTTTGGAGAATTTTCTTTAAGAAATGATATGATAAGACTGTGAAGGATCAGTCTACAGCAGCGGTCACCAACTGGTGGTCTGCGGACCACTGGTGGTCCGTGAGAAAATGTTGGTGGTCTGCGGCACACCTGCTCCCGGATAAGCAATGGCCAGTCCCGTGACTACAGCGCTGGAAGATGGGACTGGCCAGGCAGCTCATGGTGGAGCTGTAAATCTCCGCTGTTGAGGGAGGTTCGGGCAATTTGTAACTTTGCAGCAGAGCCCTCACCGGCTGGAATGAGGTAATGGTGCAAGAGGGGGGAATGGTGGTGCAGGCGGGCCGAAGCAACGGGTGGCGGGAATCCCAGGCTGTTTCTTCCCCCTGCTTTAGTTTCCTATCAGTTGAACCCACCAGTGGCTGTCCCCGCCCCTCACCCTCCCTTCCCAGTCACTCCTCCCCTGGCAAGGGAAGGGGGGGGAATGGAGATTTGCTCCATATTCCAGAGCGGGAGCTGGATCTTGTGGCTGTTTCTTCCGGCCTTGTTGGTGCTCCTGCACGTCGGTCTCTCAGGGAGACACTTGACTTCCTCTCAGCCCCAAGACACTGGCTGGCCCATGAGATGACAGAGAGAAAGAGAGTGAGAGAGAGAGAGAGAGAATGAAGAAGTGCAGGGGTGGGGCCGAAGGGTGATGTCTTGCATTAAGTATCAACCCCCCCACTTCAATTTTGCGAGGTCGGCGCAGCAGGCAGCAGTCCTTCCTGGTGTGCCTTGTTTCTCTGGAGCAATCCGCCCCCCTCCTGCTTCTGCCCGCCTCCTCCTCCTCCCAGAGTCTCTGGGCTGCTTACTCAGCTGGAGGAAAAACTAAAAGGGCGCTCCACCGCCCAGCTTGCCTGCCTCCCCGGGGATGTCGCCCGGGGGGCCGCTCTCTTCACAGCTCTTGCTTGAAGCCGCCTGGCTCTGAAAGGGATGCATGGAGAATAAGAATCAGAGAGAGAGAGAGAGAGAGAGAGAGAGAGAGAGAGAGAGAGAGAGTGGAGGGGAGAAAGAGAAAGAATGTGGGGGGGAGAGAGGGGGGGGAAAGAGGGGAAAAGAGAGAGAGCAAGAGAGAAAGGGGAGAGAAAGAGAATGAGAGAGAAAGAGAGAGAGAGTGGGGGAGAGAGAAAGAGAGGGAAAGGAGAGAGAGAGATGAGAGAGAGAGGGGAAGAGAGGGGGAAAAGAGAGAGAGAAAGAGAGAGAGAGAAAGGGGAGAGAAAGAGAATGAGAGAAAGAAGGGAGAGAGAAAGAGTGTGGGGAGAGAGAGGGGAGAGAGAGAGCAAGAAAGAGAAAGGGGAGAGAAAGAGAATGAGAGAGAAAGGGGAGAGAAAGGGGAAGAGAGAGGGGAGAGAGAGAGAGAGAGGAGAGAGAAAGAGAAAGCAGGAGAGAAAGAGATGAAGGAATGAGTGGGAGGGGGCGCGAGAATGAGAAAGAGTGGAAGAGAGGGGAAGAGAGGGGGAAAGAGAGAGAGAAAGAGAGAGAGAGAAAGGGGAGAGAGAAGAGAATGAGAGAGAGAAGGGAGAGAGAAAGAGTGTGGGGAGAGAGAGGGGAGAGAGAGAGCAAGAAAGAGAAAGGGGAGAGAAAGAGAATGAGAGAGAAAGGGGAGAGAAAGGGGGGAAGAGAGAGGGGGAGAGAGAGAGAGAGAAAGAGAGAGGGAGAGAGAAAGAAAGAGAAAGCAGGGAGAGAAAGAGATGAAGGAATGAGTGGGAGAGGGGGGGCGCGAGAATGAGAAAGAGTGGAAGAGAGAGGGGAAGGGGGGAGAAAGAGAGAGAGGAGGGACAGTGCCTAAAGGACCCCATCCCGTCACTGGGACTCCAGGCACTTCAGCAAGCAGCGCGCTGGATTCGTATTAGTGGTCCCCGGGATTTCAAATTATGAACTTGGTGGTCCCTGAGGTCCAAAAGGCTGGGGACTCCTGGTCTACAGGGAACCAAAAGGAACTAGTGATTACAATTGAAGGAGAATATTTAAAATTGTTCATATTTCTTATGATGAAGGGAGTAATCATTTCTTTATATATTTATTTACTTTAAATTTTACTTTAAATTTACCTTTTTCTTTTCTAGTTTGGATTAGTTTTTATCTTTGTGATTGCATTTTTAATAAATTATTATTAAAAATAAATATAAAAAGATATGTTATCATTCAAATATTGATGATACTGAACCCTGAACTGGCAGTTGATCTCACCTAGCAATTTCATGTAGAGCTTAAATGGAAGAAAAAAGAGTGTTGAACTTTGTAGAACCCCACAAAGGAGGGACCTCCCCCCCCCCATCAATATCAACTAGCTACAAAGGAAGAGAGAAGATGTGGTTTACTAGGAGACATAATATCTGTCCCTCCAGATTGTAAGGAGACTTTCTTAGCTGTTAACTAGTAAGAATTTGGCAGAAGGACTAATTTGTTTCTGGGGTTGTTCCTAGAGGGTGAGCCCAGAGGACTAATAATCTTCATTAAATCATCTGCAATTTCAACAACAATTAATCTGATAAGAACCTCAGGAGACGGGCTTTACAGCTTTACAGATTCATAACTTTTGTTTCTAGTTTCAGACTTCTCACACCTTATATTTTGATCCTTTTAACTTCTGTAGAAACTTTTAACTTGAAATTTACAGCTATACTTTTACTATTTGTGGAAATTTTATTCCCTTGATATTGCTTCCCAAATTTTTTCTTTGTTTGTCTATCAGCATTATTTAACATAATAAAGTTCCTCAAAACTTACGATTTTTGGAATATGTTTTGATAAAAACTTAATTTGGTTTTCAAGATACTTGTTAATCTGCATTAAGAACTATGACCTCTACTTACTTTCAAGAGAAACCCACCTTGCTTTAAATATTATTTTCATTACTAAAACTGAAAATGTAGATTTATTTTTCTTGGTTACCACAATATTACATGATCTGTGCAGCTGAACATTCCTAAATAGACATTTTAATTATTTATATTTATTTTATTGTTTCCAACTTCAAGATTATCTTTTGTTAAAAACTAGTCTGGATCTGTTTTTCCTTCCTCCCCCCCACCCCCAAAAGAAACTTTTCACCAAAAAAATCTTGTTTTAACCACAAGAGAGCACTCCAACACAAGAAATGGTGGGAAAGAATGTTGCTGTTTCCCAGTTTCCTTTTCCTTAACCAAAGGAAGGCACTCTAACATAAAAAATTGTTTTTAACCATAGAGTCTAACAGGATTTTTTTTTAAATTTTAATCATAATCATATGTGAACAACATGAATTTCTTATAACAAAGGGACTTTTTGCTTTTTAATCCTAAATTAACATATATTTATTCAATTTAGTGTTAAAACGTGCTTTGTGTATAGTGTTTTTGTGTAATATATCAAACAATGATTTTATTTTAATCTTTTACTCGTTTCATTTAATTTAATCAGTACAAACAGATACATTAAACATAAGATTACATATTATTTTTTCAAAAATGAGTAAAAATCAACAGAGCAAGGACCTTTCTAAGATGGAAGAATGATACTTCTTCTCCAGAATCTCAAAAGTTTTATTTATATTATAGATCTATGTATTGGACAATAATCTTCTTATGATTTCATTATCCTGGCAATCACATCAGGAAATGCAAGCAAATTTTGGTTCTCCTCATTATCAACATCTATGACAGACTGGTAACGCAAATAGGATCTCAGAATAAGAGGATTAAAGAATAGAAAGATTCAGAAATTTTAATAGCGATAACTAAAGAATTTGGAGGCAAAACTCAAATTAGTGGAAGCAGAGTTGCATTAAAGCAATAAAATACAAATACAATACAAACGAACTATTCCATTCTATATATACATCTGCTTAATGAAGGCAAAACTTTAGTGTGCACCCAGGATGATGCAAAAAGATGTCTTAATCTTTGTAAGAGACCAGAACTTGAATAATTTATTTATTTATTTATTTATTATTCATATTTGTATACCGCCCTATCTCCCGAAGGACTCAGGGCGGTTCACAGGCACATAAAACATTTATATACAAGTTAAGATAATCATTAAAAAACTTATTCTAATGCCAGATTATTAAAAATATAAATATAAATATTAAAACCAATTTAAAACCCCTATAAATTTAAAATCTAAGCCAGTCCTGCACAGATGAATAGATGTGTCTTGAGCTCGCGACGGAAGGTTCGGAGGTCCGGAAGTTGACGGAGTCCTGGGGGGAGTTCGTTCCAGAGGGTGGGAGCCCCCACAGAGAAGGCCCTTCCCCTGGGCGTCGCCAGACGACACTGCCTAGCTGACGGCACCCTGAGGAGTCCCTCTCCGTGAGAGCACACGGGTCGGTGAGAGGTATTCGGTAGCAGTAGGCGGTCCTGTAAATAACCCGGCCCTATGCCATGGAGCGCTTTGAAGGTGGTTACCAGAACCTTGAAGCGCACCCGGAAGGCCACAGGTAGCCAGTGCAGTCTGCGCAGGATTGATGTCATACGGGAGCCACGAGGGGCTCCTTCTATAACCCGCGCAGCCGCATTCTGAACTAACTGCAGCCTCCGGATGCCCTTCAAGGGGAGCCCCATGTAGAGAGCATTGCAGTAATCCAGGCGAGACGTCACGAGGGCGTGAGTGACCGTGCATAGGGCATCCCGGTTCAGAAAGGCGCAACTGGCGCACCAGGCGGACCTGGTAAAAGCTCTCCTGGAGACGGCCGTCAAATGATCTTCAAAAGACAGCCGTTCATCCAGGAGGACGCCCAAGTTGCGCACCCTTCCATCGGGGCCAATGACTCGCCCCCAACAGTCAGCCGAGGACTCAGCTGACTGTACCGGGATGCCGGCATCCACAGCCACTCTGTCTTGGAGGGATTGAGCTTGAGCCTGTTTCTCCCCATCCAGACCCGTACGGCCTCCAAGCATCGGGACAACACTTCGATAGCTTCGTTGGGGTGGCCCGGTGTGGAAAAGTACAGCTGGGTGTCATCAGCGTACAGCTGGTACCTCACACCGAAGCCACTGATGATCTCACCCAGCGGCTTCATATAGATGTTGAACAAAAGGGGCGAGAGGATCGACCCCTGCGGCACCCCACAAGTGAGGCGCCGCGGAGTCGACCTCTGCCCCCCTGTCAACACCGTCTGCGACCGATCGGAGAGATAGGAGGAGAACCACCGATAAACGGTGCCTCCCACTCCCAATCCCCCCAACCGGCGCAGCAGGATACCATGGTCGATGGTATCGAAAGCCGCTGAGAGGTCTCATAGGACCAGGGCAGAGGAACATCCCCTATCCCTGGCCCTCCAGAGATCATCCACCAACGCGACCAAAGCCGTCTCAGTGCCGGAAGCCGGACTGGAACGGGTCTGGATAGACAGTTTCATCCAGGTGTAAGGGAAACTGATATGCCACCATACTCTCTACAACCTTCGCCGCAAAGCGAAGGTTGGAGACCAGACGATAATTACCTAAAACAGCCGGGTCCAGGGAAGGCTTCTTGAGGAGGGGTCTCCCTCCACCAAGGAAGCGCTCGTAATTGCCTGGAGCCAGCCTCGTGTCACCTCCTGAGTGGCCAGCACCAACCAGGAGGGGCACGGGTCCAGTAAACACGTGGTGGCATTCAACCTACCCAACAACCTGTCCATGTCCTCGGGAGCCACAGGGTCAAACTCATCCCATAAAATGTCACCAAGACCACCCTCAGCCGTCTCACCCGCGTCACCGCAATTTTGGTCCAGACCATCCCGAAGCTGAACGATTTTATCGTATAGATAACCGTTAAACTCCTCAGCACGTCCCTGCAACGGGTCATCCCGCTCCCCCTGGTGTAGGAGGGAGCGAGTCACCCGAAACAGGGCGGCTGGGCGGTTATCTGCCGATGCAATGAGGGAGGAGGCGTAGCTACGCCTCGCTTCCCTCAATGCCACTAGGTAAGCCCTAGTATAGGACTTCACTAGTGTCCGATCAGCTTCCGAACGGCTGGACCTCCAGGAACTCTCTAGGCGTCTTCTCCGGCGCTTCATCCCTCTCAGCTCCTCGGAGAACCAAGGAGCCGGTTGGGACCTGCGCCGGGTCAGAGGCCGCAAAGGCACGACACGGTCTAAGGCCCCCGCCGCAGCCCGTTCCCAGGCCGCAACAAGTTCCTCAGCCGAGCCGCGAGCCAGACCCTCAGGAAATGGCCCAAGCTCCGTCCGGAACCCCTCCGGGTCCATCAGGCGCCTGGGATGGAACCAACGTATCGGCTCCGTCTCCCTGCGGTGGTGAATGGCGGTCAGAAAGTCCAGGCGAAGAAGAGAGTGATCTGACCATGACAAAGGTTCAATGACTATTTCCTTCAAGTCCAGATCTCTCAACCACTGACCAGAGACAAAAATCAAGTCCAGAGTGCCACCCCCAATGTGAGTAGGGCCATCAACTACTTGGGTCAGGTCCAAGTCTGGGGGTCTCAACTGCCACCCCAGCCAGCACCTCCAGGAGCTCGGGCAGGGCAGCTGTCACGCAGCAAGGAGCCAGGTACGTGATCAGCAAGCCCATCTGACACCTATGACCCCATCTCACAAGGAGGGATTCGCACCCGGCAATCTGAGGTACAGTGGTCTCCCTCGGCTCTAGGCTCTCTCTAATCACAACCGCCACCCCCCCACCCCTACCCTGAGCCCTCGGCTGATGGAATGCACGGAAACCCGGCGGGCACATCTGAACAAGGGGCACGCCCCCTTCCGTGCCCAGCCAGGTTTCCGTAAAGCCTATGAGGTCCGCGGCGCCCCCCTGAATAAGGTCGTGTATTAGGGGGGCCTTGTTAACTACGGACCGTGCGTTGCATAACATGAGCCGAAGGCCCAGGCTCTGAGGGTCTTGACCATCTGGGGAACGGGAAAAGGACGGGGGATCGGGGCGCGCGATCGCCTGCAGACATCGAACGCGCGCCCCCCCAGAACGATATGATCACCCCCTTCCGCCATATCTGCCCCTCCCACTTACCGTGCAAATCAGACCACCCTCACCAACAGGAACGCAATCTCCCCCCCTAACCTCCGAACCCATTAAAGGACCGTCACGAGCACGCGCAAGGACTGGCTCCCCACCCGACGGGCTACCCCCAACGCCCGCCCTAACCCTCCCACCCCTTAAAAAAGCCCTATCTAAAAACCCCCAAAGGCTCTTTTTTTTCGCATGCCACCTCTGTGGGTCCCAAGACCCGTCATTGAGGCCGGCCCTTGATAATGTGGCGGGCCATTCCTGCGAGGCGGGGGCACCTCGCAGGCGCAAGAGTTCTAATGCAGAATATCGCATAAATAAATTAAGAGCATAAACAGGAGAAAGAAGACGATGAGAGGTAGTAATGTAATGTCTGGGGTGGCAAGATGTAATGCCAAGTCCAAGTGGATACCCATCTTCCAGAATATCTTCAGATGGTGGCTGGCTTAAAGCTGACACAAGATAGTATAATAGGCAGATGTAGTCTGATGGTAAAAAAGTTACTGCTACTCTGCGCAAAGCTCAGTCCTGAAATCCATAACCTAATAGAGGTGGTGCTCATCTCCCCCGTCCGTGGCGTCACAGATATTTCCAAGATAGATATTACCACAGTAGATGTTTCAGAATAAAGCCCCGATGCACCAGTCGGTCTCCAATCATCTTCCCAGAAAGTTCAAAAAATGGCCATAACCCAAAAACTCCAGCCGGCCATATAAAGTGCAAGATGACAAATGCAGATGACCATGTTACAGGTGGCAATGTAACTTCCTAGTCCGGAAAGAAGCAGGCCCAGCTAGGCCAGACCAGGCCAAACTAGGCCAGGACACCTCCAGCAGGGGCCACAGGGGGGATCCTTCACAGCCCTTCACCCCAGGTCCATCCACCAAATCCAAAGGACGACCAAGGGAAACCAAGAAGAGCTGGAAAGCCCCGAAATAATCCGAAAACGCCAGATGTCTAAGAAACGGGGAGAGAAACCCAGCCACGGCTTCCCAGCAGCCAAATACAAGCCGTGGCCTCGTCCGTATTCCAATGGCAGCCATCCGCAGCTCGCCCATCCCCGGTCTCGTTCCCGGCAGCCGGGAGTCCAGAGAGGCCCACAGACCTCTCCCCCGGCTGCCCGAATGATGATATACCTGACCGGGGGGCGAAAACCGCTCGGCAAGCCACCTGGGTACCGGCGTCCTTTCCTCCATCGCCCAGTTGTTTCCGTCTTCGGCTCCCGCCCGGCCGAGTGGTAAAATGGCCGCCGTTCGCAGCTCGCCCTTCCCCAGTCTCGGTCTCGGCAGCTGTGAGTCCAAGGAGGTCCCAAGACCCCTCTCACGGCTGCTCAGGAGATGGTATGCCTAACCGGGGGGCGCAGACTGCTCGGCAGGCCGCCTGGGCGTCGCCATCCCCCTCCTCACATAATCATCGTCGTCTCCGATCTCCGGCTAAGCTGCCATCTTGCGCATAATCAATTGGCCTTTTGGGGAATGAAGGATGGGAGGGAGGGAGGGAGGATGGAAGAAGGTAAAAAGATTGCTGATGCTTACTACCAGCCTCCCACAAAGAAGTTTGATGGGAAACCAATAGGAAGTCAGAAGTCACTCCCACTCACTGATTTTTGTCCGTCTATTGTCATTATGTTTCTCTATTTAGGTAAGGCAACTTTAAGACTTGTGGACTTCAACAGCTTTTCTGGCTGAGAAATTCTGGGAGTTGAAGTCCACAAGTCATAAAATTGCCAAGTTTGGACACCCCTGAGGCAGGGGTGAAATCTAAAAATTTTTGCCACCGGTTCTGTGGGCGTGACTTGGTGGGCGTATGATTGGGTGGGTGGGGCCAACATGACATCACTCACATCGCTCTTTCTTTCTTCTCTTTTTCTCTCCCTTCCTTTCTTTCTTCTCCCTCTTTCCCTTTTTCCCTTCCTTTCTGTCGTGTCCCACTCCTCCGCTGATGGCCGGGTCAGGGAAATCCGAATCAGGCGTGCCTCTGCAGCTCTGCCAAAGTCCTAGCAAAGTCCTCAAGGCAGGCAGGAGACCAGAAAGTGACTTCAGCAAGATATGTTCGACTTTGCCTGACTCAGAGAATGCCAGAAAGCAGATCCTTTATATAGGCCATGGGGCGTGGCTCCATGACTCAGCACTTATCCAGGCCTGCCCCTCCCTTCCTTCTGACGCCACCGCCTATCAATTCTTCTGAAGCGAGGGTCACTCCAGTCGGCAGCTGTTGGTAATTGACCTCCCTCAGGCTCACATGCTGTGGGGGAGGGGGAGGGGTCTAGTTGCTCCGTTTGCCTGGGCATGGAGCCAGGGCTGGGGCCGGGAGGTGCTTCCTCCTCCTCAGCCTGTCTGGGCATGGAGCCAGGGCTGGGGCCGGGAGGCATACTAGGACATTCCTCAGCGTTCGGAAGCAGATAAGAAGGCCCCGGCTGCGGTGAGAGCGGGCAAGACACAACACTTTCTTTCTTCTCTCTCTGTCAGCCCTGCTGCGCCAGGGCTGTCATTTTGGTGGGGATGGCAGCCGACAGAGCCACCCCACATTCCAGCCACCCGGGAAGACTCACCCTGCCTCCACTTGCTAGCCCTGCATCCTGTCGCTTGCTGGTTGCTTCTCTGCCCACTCTGCTGGGAGACCGGCTGGATGCAGCTGAATGAGGCTTGTTGTCCTGCCACAATTAATACAAAGTGCCTAGGATCCAGGCTACGGTCAGATGAGAAAAGAGAGTGAGAGAGCAAGAGAGCAATGGGGAAATGGCGACACCCGATTCTCAGGCAAGCATGGCAGGGCGTCGGGGAAGGGATTAAGTTGCTAGCTCCTTCCCCGCAGTCCTTGATATCTCGGTCTTCCTCGGTCTCTCTCACTCTCTTTTTGTTCTATGGGACTAAGCCAGGAGACAAGAGCGCTAACAAAACAGCTGTGACTGCTTGAGCCAGTCAAAGAAGAGAGGGAGGGAGACAGAATCGGGTGTCGCCGTTTCCCCATCACTCTCTCGCTCTCTTTTCTTGTCTCCCCAAGAACTAAAGCTTTTTTCAGCTGACTCGGAGCTCCCAGGCAGCCCCGAAGTCCCACAATGAGGCAGATCCGGGCTAATGCCATTGCAATATGACCGTAGCCTGGATCCTAGGCACTTTATATTAATTGTGGCAGGACAGCAAGCCTCATTTGGCTGCATCCAGCCAGTCTCCCAGCAGCAGCAGTGTCGGCGTCGGCAGCGTTAAGAGTGGGCAGAGAAGTTCCAGCAAAGTCAAGCTCCATAAAGAAGAGGGGACCACCCCCACTTCTCGTAAGTGCAGCTCCCCCCCCGGGCTCCGGAGCCTGGTGCCTGCCGATAGGTGGTGATTCCCGTGACTGCCTTACTGCAGAACCAGATGCTGAGCAGGTGTGGGGAGGTCATGGGGGAGGGGAAGGAAAGGAAGTGCACAGAGGTGTGGAAGTGTCAGCCGAGTTTGTGGGGAGATTGGCTGGCAAAGAGGAAGAGATGGAGTGGCAAAGCAGTGGGGGTGGGCGGGACAGTGGGGCTTGTGCCATGGGAATTGATGTATTTCTTCCAGCATTTTTCTAGCAGTTTACTCCCTTTCCCAAAGCCTTGCCATACTTGCCTGCCTTCCACGTGGGCTTCAGCTTGCCTGCCTTCGCAAGCTGGCCACCGGGATGCTGGGAAGGCAGCATGGAAGGCAGGCAAGCATGGCAGGACTGTGGGCTGTGGATCGGTTCGGGGGCGTGGCCAGCCAGCCATTGCTCCCGGTTCGGTGAACAAGCCCCAGTCTTCACTACCTACTCGTCCGATCCGGTCCAATCCGGTAGCATTTCACCCCTGCCCTGAGGTAAGGTAATATCTCTGAAACAATGACCCAGGAGGTGTTGGATTGTTCAGTAATCTAGTATTTGTAATATTAAACAGTATTTGTCTATGAACTAAATCTGAAGAGCAAGTGGATCATGCAGCAAAACAATGACCCAAAACATACAACATGCATAACCAAAAACGCTTAAAGTAGAAGAAAATTAATGTTTTGGAGTGGCCAAATCAATGAGTATTTTCATCTTGTTTCCTTGGCAGCAATATGAAAGCAGTTGCCATTGTTTCTTCCATGACATATTTTCAGTTTTGCTTAATATTTGCATTGTTTTAATACTAAGGTCAACTAGGTGCTACCATTGCTTGTAGACATAGCCTATTTATTTTCTCATACTAGCCTTACTTCCCTCAAGTCTAACATCCATGAGCTTTGTGATACTATTTAAATCACAAAGTGGAGAAGTCTCACTAAGCTCAATAGAGTTTAAAGTATGGACAGAATGCTTAGATATATTGATGTCAGAGAATTTGTCCCACATTATCTGTTCTCAATTGTACCCTTAAAATTCAAAAAATATATAACAAAAACATTACAATTTGAGGATTAAGGGAAATAATGTGTTTCCATTTCGCTATAAATATGTACTGACAACATATTTTTCCCCTATTGGATCCAAAACATTGCCTGCATCTTATTTCATTGCAACAAGTCCAGGTTCAATTGCTTTAAATTGTACTACTATGTTGAAATAGCATTTTATCAGTTATTTTGACATAATTGAAGTGAAGTCTCACTATATTAGTTGCTTGTATCCTTACAATTTATATTGATATTGTTTCCTGATTGCTTATTTGTACCCTATGACTATCATTAAGTGTTGTACCTTATGATTCTTGATGAATGTATCTTTTCTTTTCTTTTCTATACACTTGAGAGCATATGCACTCAAATTCCTTGTGTGTCCAATCACGCTTGGCCAATAAAAAAATTCTATTCTATTCTGTTAAATCTTTTAGCTTTGACATCTATTATATTATATAATAATTATATCAAGTTAATATAATTATATCGAGTTAATATCATAATATTAATAGATTTAAATCACGATTAAGTTTTCCCAAGGAGCTTTCATAAAGCTTAAGACAGATAAACATGCCACACAGCTCCCCCTACAAAGGCTTCCTTTGCAACCCTCTGGACATGTTTCACTGATTTTTGTAGAATTAATTCGGAATATAGACGTGCAGCAGAACGGCCGAAGAGAAAACCCGCTTCGCTAAGAGGCTTCAGGAGGCGGACGGAGAAGTCTCAGAATAGTTACCAACCGAGCAACGCTGCTGGCTCTCAGAAACACGGAATCATAAATAAATACGGCTGAGAGCAAGCTCAGATTACACACCCAAGTGGCAAACTGCTCGCCGGCTGCTCCCACTCCTCTTCTTTGGACTCTCCTCCATTATCATTCGTTCCCCACCCCCCACCCCCACCGCTCACCTTTCGAGAAGAGAAGAGCCGGCATGAAGAGAATACTTCGCCAAAGGCAGCTGGAAGCCACGGCCTCCAGAACGCGGCTCCTCTTCCTCTCCAGCGCGCGCTTTCCCCCCCCCCCGTCACTTGGCAACCAGCGAAGCGCGAGCTCACCCTGAGCCCGGAAGAAGGAGTCGGAGCATGATTAGGCGCGCGTGCGCAGCAATCACGAATCCCTGGAATCCTCTGGTGGAGAGAAGGAAACTGTAGAGCTATATAGCTAATACCAGTATAACTTTTTATACTTCTTGCAGTTCTGTCCCTCTGTCATTAGTAATGTTTCATCATTACATCCTGTACTAAGCACATTGTGCTACAAGCATACTCCACAGTTCCACAACTATAGTTTCCTCATCCTTTCATTTAAGATTATTGTTTTTCAGATCGTCCTAAATGTTTGGTGGCAGGTTTTCTTTAGCCTTCCTCTTTTTCTCCGGCCATCTGGTGGTATCTAATTGATTCTAGTCTTTGCTGGACATCGCTTACTCATGCAGAACAAATGTCCAGCAAAGTGCATTGTTATGTATCTTTAAATATTTAGGCGGGAAACAAGCACGTTGCTGATTGGTTGAAGCCGCCGGTTAAACAGTATATAAAGGGTTGTTTTTCCCCAGCCTGGTTGCTGGGTTCACCATATATTAAAGAGCTGTTGTCACTACCCTGGTCTCCAGCCTCGTTACTTCCCGAACTTAACACTGGCGACGAGGATGGGATCTCGAGGCTAAGGAGCCCCAGAACCGAGCTGAAGCACGGAAGAACCGAACCCAGCAAACACAGGGCAGAAAAACGGAGATGGCCAGTTACACTCCGCCCGCACCGTTTGACCCGGCTAAAGAGAAATGGGGAACGTATATGACCCGTTTCGAAAGCTTTCTAGAAGCCAACGAACTGCAAGGAGTTCCAGACAACCGCAAAGGGCATACTTTTGAGCCACTGCGGTCCCGAGGTCATCGACATCGCGGAAGCCCTGGCAGAGCCAACGCCGTTACAATCGGTATCGTGGCAAACTCTGCAAACCCTGCTTAAAACCATTTCGCGCAACGCCGTCCAAATACGTGCGGCGCTTTGAATTTGGAGAGCGCCCGGCAGCTGGAGGCGAATCCATCGGCGACTACATGGCCGCCCTGCGGAAAGCCTCCAAAGACTGTGGGTACCGAGACCTAGACGAGGTGCTGCTGGAGCAACTCATCAGGGGGTCCGAGACATGCGTTATGGAGGCGACTGCTATCGAAAAGCAATCTGACGCTGGCAAACGCCTGGACGAAGCCCGAGCGCATGAAATGTCCACCCAAGCGCGGAAACATTGCAAAGCCTCTCACACCAAAGGCGAGCACAAAGTCAACCCCGTGCATCAAGAGGATATCCAGACCGAATCCGACGGTGAGGATGAGGAAGGGTCTGCCGAACCGAGAAACGCGCAAAGAGGACCGGACGAATGCGGAAGTTGCGGAGGTCAACACCAGCGCCAGCGCTGCAAGTTCAAGGACGCAACATGTCGGCGGTGCGAGAAGAAGGGGCACCTAGCTCAAGTCTGTCGAGCTCCCCAACCTTCCCACCGAAAATTCAAATCGGCCAATCAGAGCGCTGGATTGGCAAGGCGACCATGATTGGCTCAAACAAAAAGGCGCGGATTCAAACCAAACGACGGTGGTCATAGGCGCGCCTCAACCCGGTGGAGAAGAAGATCTTCACCAAACCCAAAATAGAAGGAGTACGGTGCCGACTGAAGTAGACACCGGGTCAGCGATCACCATCATGTCCTGGGACACTTTGGCGGTCACTGCCGCCAGTCGCGGCGCCACCTGCAAACACAACGGCCACGAGTCCACGACTACCAAGGGAATCGCATCCCTGTTCGAGGACAACCTCCGTCCGAGTCGAGTACGGACCACACAAGAAGACCCTGCCTATCACAATCGTCGAAGGGACCCTGCCTAGTTTGTTGGGACTAGACTGGTTTCGTGCACTGGGCATGGGAGTGACTGGCATCTACAGAAGTGACTGTAATCTGAAAGACATGCTCATGAACGAGTTCGAAGATGTCTTCAAGGACTGCCTGGGCAAGTACAAGGGGACCCCTATTTCCTTCAACTTAGACCCCCAGGTAGCTCCCATTCGGTTAAAGGCAAGGAGAGTCCCTTTTGCCCTTAAACCAAAAATTGACAAGGAGCTAGATAAGCTTATAAATCAGGGGATTTTGGTGCCAGTCGATCACGCAAAGTGGGAGACGCCAATCGTCACCCCAGTAAAACCAGATGGGTCAATTAGAATCTGCGCTGACTACAAGGCGACGCTAAACAAAGCCTTACAGAAAAGCGCTTACCCAGTTCCCGTGGTGCAACACTTGCTGCACTCTTTGGGGCAAGGGCAAGTCTTTGCAAAGTTAGACTTGGCTCAAGCCTACCAACAACTGCCCGTAGACGCCAACACAGCCGAAGCCCAAACAATTGTAACTCACAGGGGGGCCTTCAAGTGCACCCGATTACAATTTGGGGTGAGTGTGGCACCGGGGCTGTTCCAAAATTTGATGGAACGTCTCCTCCACGGGATCCCAGGGGTAGTTCCCTACTTCGATGATGTACTGATATCAGCCGAAAACGTAGAGGAATTGGGGGAGCGTTTGAGAAAGGTTCTGGGCATTTTCCGGTCAGCCGGACTAAAGGTTAAAGTAAACAAATGCCAGATAGGGGTAGAATCCGTCGAATTCTTGGGCTACCGAATAGACAAGAAAGGAATTCACCCCACTGAGAGCAAGGTCAAGGCAATCAAAAAGGCTCCAGCACCCAAAAACAAAACAGAGCTTCAGGCATTCCTAGGGCTAGTGAATTTTTACGCGGTTTTTTTGAAAAACAAAGCGACCGTTGCTGAACCGCTGCATAAGCTTCTAGGAAAAAATACTGCTTGGTCTTGGGGGAAGTCGGAAAGTAGGGCTTTCGAAGCAGTAAAAAACCTGCTCTCGAGCGACAGCCTGCTCATCCAGTACCATAGCTCATTACCACTAGTGTTGGTTTGCGATGCCTCCCCTTACGGGGTGGGAGCTGTACTCAGCCACAGACTGCCAAACGGCACAGAAGCCCCTATAGCCTTCTACTCCAGAACGATGTCCTCCCCAGAGAGGAACTATAGCCAGTTAGATAAAGAAGCGCTAGCAATTGTGTCAGGGGTGAAAAAATTTCACGAATATGTTTTTGGGCGAGACTTTGAAATTGTGACTGACCATAGACCGCTGTTAGGAATACTGGCTGGCGACCGCCCAACGCCTGTGGCACTTTCGCCATGATTGACTCGATGGACTATTTTCTTAGCCGCTTATTCGTACAAGCTGCAGCATCGACCAGGAAAAGAAGTGGGGCATGCAGACGCGTTAAGCAGATGCCCACTACCAGGGGCGATCGAAGATCCCACTCCGGGGACGCCCATCCTGCTGATTGACTCTTTGGACTCTGGCCCAGTCACATCTAAGGAAGTGGCTCGGGCATCATACCGGGACATTATGTTAAGGACTGTACTTGGTTGGGTACAAAGAGGGTGGCCCGCTACCGGGCGAGCAGTTTAAGGAATTTGTAAAAAAACGTGATGAGCTCTCGGCTCAAGGGGGGTGCCTGTTATGGGGTGATCGTGTGGTAATCCCGGATAAATTAAGGGGAAAGGTATTGGACCTCCTCCACGAGGGTCACCCAGGGATCGTAAGGATGAAGGGGTTAGCAAGAAGCTATGTGTGGTGGCCTCTCATGGACTCAGAGATTGCTGAGAGGGTAGGGAAATGCCAGGCTTGCCAAGAGTCCAGACCTCTACCCCCAACGGCCCCAGTCAGGGAATGGGAGAAACCCCAAGGGCCCTGGTCAAGAATCCACATTGATTTTGCTGGCCCTTTCCACGGCCAAACCTTCCTCGTGGTTGTCGATGCATTCTCTAAATGGTTGGAGATCATACTCATGAAATCCACCATGGCCGAGGCAGTAATCGCCGCCCTGCGCCACCTATTCGCAACCCACGGGTTGCCGGACACTCTGGTGTCCGACAACGGCCCGCAATTCACGGCAGCCCAGTTTGAGGAATACTTGGCAGAGGAGGGCATCCGACATGCCCTCTCTGCGCCCTTCCACCCTGCGTCGAATGGCCTTGCAGAGCGTTCCGTTCGGAGCGCTAAGGAGGCATTGTCCAGGCTCAAGCCAGGTGATTGGCAAACAAAGATAGATTTCTTTCTGGCCGTTCAGCACAGAACCCCAAGCACGGCTACAGGCAGAAGCCCAGCCGAATTATTGATGGGACGAAAACTCCGGTGCCCACTTGACCGTTTGAATCCCCATTACACACCAGAGGGATACAAGGGGGAAATAGAAAAAACGAGAGAAATGGGCATAGGCGACCGAGTGTGGGCCCGCAACTATGGGAACGGCCCAAGTTGGCTCGCAGGGCAAATCATAAAAGCAACCGGTCCAAAGTCATACTTAGTCGAATTACAAGACAACCGAGTATGGAGGCGCCACATAGACCAGATAAGGAAACGAATAGCTGAACAAACCGAGCTAGCTGAGACAGATAATGACCACTCCTTATTTGAACCCACAGCTGACCATAACCCGGGGGAGGCACAAGACTTAGCTGAGGTCCCGGAGGTCCAGCGACGCCATCAGGTTCCCGATGGAAACAGCAGGGAAAACTCAAAAAGTAATCCAAGGCCAGAAGGCCAAGAAAAAGAAACTGCCAGTAATCCAGGGCCCGATGGCCTAGAGAAAGAGCTGGGAGGAGCAAACAGCCCCTCCGACCAGCTCAAAACACCACCCAGGACTGAACCGCGCAGGTCCGAAAGAATTAGGAGACGCCCAGGTTATTTGCGTGACTACGTCGAAAAATAACATGTAAATAATATGTAAATAGTGGTAAAGTGTTTTCTGGGAGGGGAGGAGTGTTATGTATCTTTAAATATTTAGGCGGGAAACAAGCACGTTGCTGATTGGTTGAAGCCGCCGGTTAAACAGTATATAAAGGGTTGTTTTTCCCCAGCCTGGTTGCTGGGTTCACCATATATTAAAGAGCTGTTGTCACTACCCTGGTCTCCAGCCTCGTTACTTCCCGAACTTAACATGCATAATCTGATCTAGGTTGCTGTGTTTATAATGGACATGATCCATATTCCATCCATTTGTTGGAAGACAGCAATTGCTTGGCCTATTTTGCATTTCACATCTCCTGTTTCCCAATCTATATCCATGATACTACCAAGATAGTTAAATTGTTCCACAAATACTAAGACCTGTCATCCTACCATTATCAGAGTGCTTTCTTGAACATTGCCAACTTGCACCAGCTTGGTCTTCACTATTTTAACCCCACTTTACTTATTGTTTATTTATTGAAGAAAATTTATAAGGCCACCCAACTCACTCACAGTGACTCCAGGAGGCTTACAAGGATAAAAATAGAATAGAATAGAATAGAATAGAATAGAATAGAATAGAATAGAATAGAATAGAATAGAATAGAATTTTTTATTGGCAAGTGTGATTGGACACACAAGGAATTTGTCTTGGTGCATATGCTCTCAGTGTACATAAAAGAAAAGATACGTTCATCAAGGTACAACATTTACAACACAGTTGATGGTCAATATATCAATATAAATCGTAAGGATTGCCAGCAACAAAGTTACAGTCATACAGTCATAAGTGGAAAGAGATTGGTGATGGGAACGATGAGAAGATTAATAGTAGTGCAGATTTAGTAAATAGTTTGACAGTGTTGAGGGAATTAATTGTTTAGCAGAGTGATGGCCTTCGGGGAAAAACTGTTCTTGTGTCTAGTTGTTCTAGTGTGCAGTGCTCTATAGCGTCGTTTTGAGGGTAGGAGTTGAAACAGTTTATTATTATTATTATTATTTATTATATTTGTATACCGCCCTTCTCCCGAAGGACTCAGGGCGGTTCACAGACAAAAAACAACAACAACAGAAAACATATAATAGATTAAAAACAGCTAAAGAATAGATAGTTGAATTCAATTGATGCTCTGACTTTTGAATACAAATTTAAAACCTCATTTAAACCCCTTTTTTAAAAATCCCAATTTAAAAAACTACATTCAGGCTAGTCCTGCTCTTCGAAACAGCAACGTCTTCAGCTCGCGGCGGAAGGACTTGAGATCGGGGAGTTGACGAAGCCCCAGAGGGAGCTCGTTCCAGAGGGTAGGGGCCCCCACAGAGAAGGCCCTCCCCCTAGAGGTCGCCAGCCGACATTGTTTAGCTGACGGTATCCGGAGGGGGGCCTCTCTGTGGGAGCGCACTGGTCGGTGGGGGGCTAATGGTGGGAGGAGGCGGGCCCGGAAATATCCCGGCCCTAGGCCATGGAGCGTTTTAAAGGTGATGACAAGTACCTTAAAGTGAACCCGGAAGACCACTGGGAGCCAGTGCAGGTTACGCAGGAGGGGTGTTACATGGGAGCCAAAAGGTGCTCCCTCTATCACCCGCGCAGCCGCATTCTGGACCAGTTGGAGTCTCCGGGCACACTTCAAGGGGAGCCCCATGTAGAGAGCATTACAGTAGTCCAGGCGGGATGTAACAAGGGCATGAGCGACCGTGCATAAGGAAGCCCGATCCAGAAAGGGGCGTAACTGGCGATCAGGCGAACCTGATGAAAGGCTCCCCTGGTGACGGCTATCATATGATCTTCTAAAGACAGCCGTGCATCCAGGAGGACGCCCAGATTACGAGCCCTTTCCGTGGGGGCCAATAGTTCGCCCCCAATGGTCAGTGATGGAATTAGCTGACTGTACCGGGCCGCCGGCATCCACAGCCACTCGGTCTTGGTGGGATTGAGTCTGAGTCTGTTCCTCCCCATCCAGACCCGTACGGCCTCCAGGCACTGGGACATCACTTCAACAGCCTCGCTAGTGGTTAGGTGGAAATATAGAGCTGAGTATCATCAGCGATAGATGACAACTCACCCCAAGACCACGGATGATTCCACCCAGCGGCTTCATATAGATGTTGAACAGAAGAGGCGAGAGAACCGACCCCTGCGGCACCCCACATAAGAGGCGCCTTGGGGTCAATCTCTGTCCCCCCGTCAACACCGTCTGCGATCGGTCGGGGAGGTAGGAGGAGAACCACCGATGGACAATGCCCCTCACTCCAAGTCCCTCAGTCGGCGCAGCAGGATACCATGATCGATGGTATCAAAAGCCGCTGAGAGATCTAATAGGACCAAGACAGAGGAACAACCTCTGTCCCGAGCCCTCAAGAGATCATCAACCAGCGACCAAGGCTGTTTCCGTTGTGACCAGGCCGGAAACCGACTGGAATGGATCAAGATAGACAGTTTCATCCAGGTACTGGGGCAACTGTCGTGCAACCACACTCTCGACAACCTTGCCAAAAGCGAAGGTTGGAGACTGGACGATAATTTGCTAAACTAGCTGGGTCAAGGAAGGCTTCTTGAGGAGGGCCTCACCACCGCCTCTTTCAAGGCGGCAGGAAAACACCTCCATCAAAGAAGCGTTCACGATTTTCTGAGTTAGCCTCGTGTCACCTCCGGTGGCCAATACCAACCAGGAGGGACACGGGCCCAATAAACATGTGGTCGCATTCAATCTCCCCATTAACCTGTCCATGGCCTCAGGGATCACAGGATCAAACTCATCCCAGATAATAACATCAAGACCTGCCTCCCTCACCCCGTCCGGATCCACCCAGTCTGTGTCCAACCTTCCCGAATCTGAGCGATTTTATCAAACAGATATTGTCCAAATTCCTCAGCTCGACCCTTTAAGGGATCTTCTACCGCTCCCTGATGGAGGAGCGAGCGGTCACCCTAAACAGGGCGGCTGGGCGATTATCTGCTGATGCAATGAGGTTGGAAAATACTCCCGTTTTGCCAGCCTCATCGCCACAAGATAGGTCTGAATTTGAGACCTAACTAGTGTCCGGTCAGATTCGGATCGGCTGGCCTCCAGATACTCTCTAGGCGTCTTTTCCGCGCCATCTCCTCAGCCCCTCGGAGTACCAAGGCTAAACGAGATCGACACCGGGTCAGAGGCCGCAAAGGCACAACTCGATCTAGAGCGCCAGCCGCCGCCCGATCCCAGGCGGCAACCAGAGCTCCAGCCGAGTTGTGGGCCAAATCCTCAGGAATAGCCCAAGCTCCGCCTGGAACCTTTCAGGGTCCATCAGGCGCCTGGGACGGAACCAGCGAGTCGGTTCCGTCTCCCGCGCGGGATCGGCGGTTCGAAAGTCCAGCTGAAGGAGCGAATGATCTGACCATGACAAGGGTCTAATAACTAACTCCCTAATTCCAGATCATTCAACCACTGTCCAGAGACAAAATCAAATCCAGAGTGTTTCCGATGTGAGTGGGGTCGCTCACTAATTGGGTCAGGTTCAAGGCCGTCATGGAAGCCATGAACTCCCGAGCCGATGTGGATGCTACCCCCACCGACGGCAAATTGAAATCCCCCATGACCATAAGCCTGGGGATCTCCATTGCCGTCCCAGCGACCACATCCAACAGCTCAGGCAGGAATCTGTCACGTAGCAAGGAGCTAGTGCGTGATCAGTACACCCACCTGCATCCCACGGCCCCACTTAACGAGGAGGGACTCACATCCGTTATCTGTGGTACAGTGATCTCCTCGGCTCAAGACTCGTTGATAATAACCGCCACTCCCCACCCCTACCTGGGCCCTGGCCTGATGAAACACACGGAAACCCGGTGGGCACATCTCTATCAGGGGAACCCCCTTCCGTGCCCAACCAGGTCTCCAAATGCCAATCAGGTCCGCACCCCTCCTGTATAAGATCGGAGATGAGGGGCTTTATTATAACGGACCTGGCATTGCATAACATCAGGCGAAGGTCCAGCTTCTGAGATTTAAGCCACTCGGGAACGGAAACTATCGGGGACCGGAGGCGCGATCGTCAGAATAGCGAGGGCGCACTCCCTGAACTCGATATGGGCCCCCGCGTCCGCCATACCTGCCCCTCCCACTTACCGTGCAGATAGGGTTATCCCCAAGACCATGAGCTCCACCCTCCTCTTCCACCTCAGAATCGATGATATTTATGCCGCGAGCTGGCACAGGATCTAGCAAAGGCTCAGATAGGTATCCCCCTGAACCTAACTTCGCCGTCCCACCCTTCCCCTTGGATAACTTAAATAAGAATTTATTATAACACCTAATTAAAAAACCCCTAAGCCTTCTCTTAGAAGCATGCCACCTCTCGGGATTCCAAAATCCGTCATCAAGGTAGGCCCTCGATAAAGTGGAGGGCCATGACTGCGAGAGGGGAGACTGCAGGTTAAGAAGCTGTGATCGCGAGTACATTTCGAGTTTATAGAGGTGGCAGATGGTAACAGTCTTAATCTGGCCAATCAGATGGTCACAATAAGTTCCGGACAATAGATGGAATTTAAGTTCCTCCGTAAAGCGATGCTATTAGATGACAAACGAACGAGGATGATAGGACCCCATCGCCGTTGTCATAACAAGAACAACGTCGGTCTCTGATCGGGCCCCCATCAAACGTCCTAATCGTCTTTAACCCGGTTCGGTCATTCAGACTCTTCAAGGTGGGGGTCAGACTCTTCAAGGTGGGGAACCGTTGATGACCCAAATTGGGTAGGCACAGCTGGCGCTTGAGCGCCTTACCCCCGCCAGCCAGTTCTTCTCGGCTGAGATGGTTTCTGAGGGAGAGGGAAGCTCAACCAAAAACGATGGAAAACCAGAGGCGATGTCAGCATCAAAAGAGGCGCCGGTGCCATTGCTGCTACAAAGCGGCTAAAAACATTGACTGCAGCCCGAATCCAGCAAAGAGCTCCCTGCACTCCAGCCAGACATTCACCTCGGGGGCCATGAAACCCCCTTCGGTTGAGAGCGGTATCCAAGGAGAAAGGGAAGCTCCTCCGACAATGCCGAGATTAAAAGGAACGTCACCGCCGCAGCTACTGATGAAAAAACAGCTGAGAGCGCCAACCGTCGCCTGAATCTGCAGCGAAGTTGATGAAGAACTCCTCCCAGCCCCCAGCTAGCCAGGTCTCTTCGAGGGCCCAGCAGCCCCCTCTTTGGCTGGGGAGGTCTTCATGCAGAAAAAGGTGGAATCCATGAAGGAGCAGAGCTCCGACTGACGGCGCTAGATTTAAAAAACGCTGTCAAAGTTGCCGCCGAACGGAAAGCGGTTGGAAACGCCATTGCCGACCGCCCCAAGCCCTTGGAGCCGAACGGACCTCACCCAGACCAGCCAAGATCTTCTCGGGAGCCAGAAACCCCCTCAGTCGGCTGGTAGAAAGGTCCTCTAGCCGAAGAACAGGGGGATAGCAATGAAAAATCCCCCAGCTGTCCGGGACTGGCCAGGAAAAAACGCCAGCCCCCTGCCGAAATCTTTATCGGACCGCCATTTTGCGCATGCTCAGAGGCTATCCTGGATGTGACGGATCTGTAAATATGTTCACAGCCCTCTTCTTGATTCGTGCAGTATACAGGTCCTCAATGGAAGGCAGGTTGGTAGCAATTATTTTTTCTGCAGTTCTAATTATCCTCTGAAGTCTGTGTCTTTCTTGTTGGGTTGCAGAACCGAACCAGACAGTTATAGAGGTGCAAATGACAGACTCAATAATTCCTCTGTAGAACTGAATCAGCAGCTCCTTGGGCAGTTTGAGCTTACTGAGTTGGCGCAGAAAGAACATTCTTTGTTGTCCTTTTTTGATGATATTTTTGATGTTAACGGTCCATTTTAGATCTCGTGCTGTGATAGAACCTAGAAATTTAAAGGTTTCTACTGTTGATACTGTGTTGTCTAGTATTGTGAGAGGTGGAAGTATGGAAGGGTTTCTTCTAAAGTCTACCACCATTTCTACAATTTTGAGTGTGTTCAGTTCCAGATTGCTTTGGTTGCACCACAAGGCTAGTCGTTCGACCTCTCGTCTATATGCGGATTTGTCATTGTCTCGAATGAGACCAATCACTGTTGTGTCATCTGCAAACTTCAGTAGCTTAACAGATGGATCGTTGGAGATGCAGTCATTGGTATACAGAGAGAAGAGAAGTGGGGAGAGCACACAGCCTTGGGGGGCCCCTGTGCTAATTGTACAGGTATTTGATGTGATCTTGCTTAGCTTCACCTGCTGCTTCCTGTTTGTTAGGAAGCTTGTGATCCACTTACAAGTCTGTTCCGGTATCTGTAGCTGGTTTAGCTTAGTTAGAAGAGTGTCTGGAATGATGGTATTGAATGCTGAACTAAAGTTTACAAAGAGGACCCTTGCATAGGTCTTTGAGACTCAAGATGTTGTAGGATGTAGTGCAGAGCCATATTAACAGCATCATCTGTTGATCTATTTGCTCGGTATGCAAATTGCAAGGGGTCTAACAGCGGATCCGTGATGGTTTTCAAGTAGGAAAGCACTAGCCTTTCAAAGGTTTTCATGACTACAGATGTTAAAGCAACTGGTCTGTAGTCATTCAGTATAATGCCGGCATCCCGATTCAGTCAGCTGCAGCCGCGGCTGGCTGTTGGAGGCAAGTTACTGGCCCCAAAGGACAGGGTGCGCAACTTAGGTGTCCTCCTGGATGATCGGCTGTCGTTTGAAGATCATTTGACGGCCGTCTCCAGGAGGGCCTTCCACCAGGTCCGCCTGGTTCGGCAGTTGCGCCCCTTCCTTGATCGGGATGCCTTGTGCACAGTCACTCATGCGCTCGTTACCTCTCGCTTGGATTATTGTAATGCTCTCACATGGGCTCTTGAAGTGCACTCGGAGGCTTCAGTTAGTCCAGAATGCAGCTGCGCGGGTGATAGAGGGAGCTACGCGCAGCTCCCATGTAACACCGCTTCTGCGCAGACTGCACTGGCTACCTGTGGCCTTTCGAGTGCACTTTAAGGTGTTGGTTACGACCTTTAAAGCGCTCCATGGCTTAGGGCAGGGGTGTCCAAACTTGGTCCCTTTAAGACTTTTGGACTTCAACTCCCAGAGTCCCTCAGCCAGCAAAGCTGGCTGAGGAACTCTGGGAGTTGAAGTCCAAAAGTCTTAAAGGGACCAAGTTTGGACACCCCTGGCTTAGGGCCTGGGTACTTACGGGACCGCCTGCTGTTACCACATGCCTCCCACCGATCCGTACGCTCTCACAGAAAGGGACTTCTCAGGGTGCCGTCCGCCAAACAATGTCGGCTGGCGGCCCCCAGGGGAAGGTCCTTCTCTGTGGGGGCTCCCACACTCTGGAACGAGCTTCCCCCGGGTTTACGCCAAATACCTGACCTTCGGACTTTCCGCCACGAACTGAAGACACACCTTTTCATCCGCGCGGGGCTGGCTTGAATTGAATTTTAATGTCAAATTTTTATCAATTTTAAATGGGGTTTTAATGTATGGTAAATTTTAAATTTCCAGGCTAATTTAAATAAGTTTTTTAAATCGCATTTTAAATTGTACTTTGTATTGTTTGTTTTATTTTGCCTGTACACCGCCCTGAGTCCTTCGGGAGAAGGGCGGTATAAAAATCAAATAAATAATAATAATAATAATAATAATAATAATAATAATAATAATAATAATAATAATAATAATAATAATAATAATAATAATATATAATATCAATATCAATATAAAGCAATAGAGAGAGCAATAACCTCCACCCTCCTGGCAATAACAATCAAAGGAGCCACTTGATGTGCTTCATACCACTTCTGGGGTCACCACACCCATTGGCAGAACCAGTCTTCAGGGCCTTGCAAAACAGTGTCAAAATATAGCTATGCAGGGACAATGTTCCATAGGGAGGGACCCACCACAGAGAAGGCTTTTCTTCTTGGTTCTCCAAATGGACCTCCTTAGGAGAAGGGATCCATAGCATTCCCTGCCTCTCTGGTCTGGTGACTCAAGTAGATCTGATTGGGAAAATATGGTCCTTCAAACAACCATTTTGCTGAGTGGGAGCAGAAAGTTTACTTCCCTTCGGTTTCAAAGTGGTGTCTACAGCTACCTGCTAATTGCTATAATTCCTTTTTTAAAGATGTTTTTTGCTCATCTGTGCTGAGATGAAAAATGATATACTGTTCTCAGTTCTGCAGTTGAGCCCTTCTAAGTGATCATCCACATGCCATCCTTTCATGCTTTAATTGTATGGTGAGAGAATCAGTGCTGCAGTTGGGAGTCAAGATACCCAGTTTAGTGTAATGCTGTAGATGCTGGCCTAGGAACTAGGAGACTGTGAGTTCTAGTCCCACTTTAGGCATGAAAACGGGCTGAGTGACTGGATTAATCATTTTCTTTTACCCCATCCTACCTCAAAGGGCTGTTGTGGGGAAAATAGGAGGAAGGAGTTATTATGTATGCTCATGACCTTTGAGTTATTTATAAAGCAATAAAGATGGGATAAAAATCAAAAATCAAATAAAAATATTCCTTGTTTCATTTGTTCATGCACAGGACCAAGATCAAGACATCAAACTTTAATTTATATAATGTTCTTGTTATCTCTGTTGGAAGAAATATCCATCTGGGTTCAGTTCCAAGTGGGGACAAAGACACTGGAAACATGGAGGCTGCTTGGAAAGATGGTTTAATGGTGGTCAGGATCACATGGCTTGAGATCCTGAACAGAAAAGGGCCTGAGATCCTGTGTGCTCCCTGGTTTTATGATTTTTCTGAGCTTTGACCTTTCTGGGGCACAGGAAGAGTATCCTGATTGGTTGTCAGACTCCCAGGGGGTGGGGGTCTTAGCTAGCCTTGCTGGCTGTCTCTCAAGCTTCCTTGAGCTTTGCCATGTGGTGAGTTTCAGTTGTATTGTGTTGCAAATCATGGGGGGATTGAGTGAGCTTGGTTGAAGCCTTAATTGCCCATTGACAAAGGTGGGGAGAATGAGTGAGCTTAGCTGAGGCTTTTAATGGCCCATTGACAAAGGTGGGGGGGAGTCAGGAAGTTGCAGGGAGCTCCTTTGTCTTTAAAATATGTTTCTCCATTTCTCATCCAGGAAGGTATAATATTCTGCTTTTTAAAATATTTCCTAGAATATTTCATTCTTCTAGGAGGGGGGTGGGTGCTAAATTCCTACATCTCAATGTGTTATTTTTCATTGATCACTGTTTTCTTTTAGAAACTCACTTAGCCCGAATATTAATCCTCAAGCATTTCAACTATACAGTTAGTTGAGTGAATTCTACTAGTTAATACTTAATATTGTTCTTTCTGAATTGGAATGTGTTTGTGACCTCTGGCATTACAACTTTTGTTAAATTGTTTTTTGATTGTTTTTAAGCCTTATGTGCAACCCAGAATCACTGTCAAGAAATGGTTATAGATTGTGTAAATAAATAAGTAAATAACTACCATGTAACAGTATAGTAATTTTATTACTTTTATTACTTGTAAAAATCGGTTCAATAGCCTTTCCCCGTTTTCTAGTTTTTAAATAGTATATTACATAAAATTACATTAATGTAATTATTTTACATTAATGCAATGTAGAATTGCTAGAATGTAGAATTCTTTGTTAGAATTTTCTGCAAAATTCTAACAAAGTAACTAACAGAATATCTTAATATCTTCTGCGTATGCGACAGTTTGACTCTATTCTTTTATTGAAAAGCGCGTGATTTCTACGTCGAACATTAGCTCAAACCTTATCCTTCACTCGCTTTTATTACTGGATGTAAGGCTGAGGATGACGGATTGTTCTGTTGGCTTCTGGGAAATGTAGTTCTTTTGAGCGTCCTGTTATCTTTGCCTTAGAGTGCTGCGACTACAGCTCCCAGGTGACAAGAAGAGGTTGGAAAATAGGGGGCGGTGGCTTCGCCTCCTTTCATTACCTTCCGAACGAGACACACTGTCTCTTTGCTGGAGCTGAGACTGCGCTTAGAGGTGACCTCGAGGAAGGAGGCCTATCGCATTTTCCCAGCATGGTTAGTACTATTTCACTATCCCTTTCGCGGCTGGAGGACAGATAGTTTGGCGAGATACCAAGCGTAGAATTATTATAATTTACAAATCTCAGTAAAATAAAAGAGAAGGGGTTGACAATCACTGGCGTGCAATCCTGTAACTGGAGGGAGCTGGGAATGCGGCGTCTTTCCCTAGGAAAAAGCAAGAAGGTGGCAAAAGGAATGCAGTGGACAACGAACCCGTTTAAATGTGGGGAAGCTGGAATTGCTGCCATTTATCTAGGACTCGGGTGAAAGTGAAATGTCCGGATCAACGCTCGTATTACAAAATGGGCGGGAGGGGAAGGTAACTCCATTAATTAATCCTGCTCTTAGAAGAAAAGAACCTAGTCCCAATGTGATTAATTTTCGGAGACGCGGTGGTGAACTTGAAGTAAGAAGCGCAAGCAGTGAAACATGGAAGTAAGGAAAAGCTAATTAAATGGCACCTGTGCATTAGTTGCTGAACAGAGGGAGTGATAACTGCGCTATTTTAACGCAAGGGAGCCTGAATGAGCCAGGATCCATGTTGCAAAGGCTAACTGCATCACATTGAACGCATTTTCTGGCTTGAGTTTTTCGAACAATTGCGGGTCTGTTCTTTTAAAGCTGGACGGTAAGAAAGGGGATGCTAATTATAACTTCTGCATTCTGGAGAAAAATCCTTGAAAAGAAATGTGTTCTCTTGCTGATATCAGTTTATTTAGAAAATGTGTACTGCGTGTTGCCTGGTCTCTTAATGTTTCTGGACAGTTCACAAGGTGCTGATATCTTTCTGAAATAGCAAAAGTAATAGATACACAGAACACCAAATGGCTAACAAGTTAGGAAGAGGAGGAGATACTTTAGTAATTCATCTATTAAGAGAAGCATTGTTTCCAGTTGGAAATCATTATCACAAGTGTTCAGGTGTGGTGCTTCAGACAACAGCTGCAGAAGATGCTGCCAAATTGCCCAGTCACAGGAGGACCCCCCCCCCTTTGATGGTGTGCTATGCAGCTGCTGCAATATTTGACCTAATGGCATTACTGTAATGACTTGTCTTGTGACTTTCAAGGTGATCTTCAACTGGGCACATGCTTCATTTCCAAATTCTTGTCAGAATTGTTGTCTCAGAAAGGTTAGAAAGTAACAAGTTTCTAGAGCCAGGAAAGAAATGCATTGTACATCGAGCTTTGAGGATGTGCCATTGCTCCTCGATTAATGACATTTAAATTTCCCTGATTGAAGTAGAAGAGCAGTCAATCCTCACACCTTTGCTTATAGGCTGTGGCTTGGAACTCTTTATAATGATAGGAATGCTTTCTGAAATGTCTTGAGTTGACTGTCCAGCTCTCTTACCCAAAATAGGTATTATTAAAACAGTACAAAAGATTCTATCCTTTATTTTTTTTTCCTTCCTTCCTTTTATTTATTTTATTTTGTCACAACAATATATGTAGGTATCATACAAAAAGATTATATAGTATATAAACACATATATGAGTAAATATAAGGAGGTATAAGCATATATATATATATATATATATAAATATATATATATATATATATATATATATATATATATATATATATATGTATATGTATATATACATAGGAAGAAGAAAAGAAAAACAATAGGATAGGAACGGTAGGCACGTTTGTGCGCTTATGCATGCCCCTTATGGTCCTCTTAGGAATGGGGTGAGGTCAATAGTAGAAAGTTTTTGGTTAAAGCTTTTAGGATTATGAGAAGAGACCACAGAGTCAGGTAAAGTATTCCAAGCACTGATGATTCTGTTACAGAAGACATATTTTCTGCAATCTAGATTAAAGCGGTTGACATTAAGTTTAAATCTATTGGTTGCTCTAGTATTAGTATCTAGTATCTATCTATCTATCTATCTATCTATCTATCTATCTATCTATCTATCTATCTATCTATCTATCTATCTATCTATCTATCTATCTATCTTTGCTAGGAAATATCCCTTTATTTTTGACATGGTGATTAAACGGTATGTAGAAATTATAGGGGAAAACCATAAATCAATTGTTGCATAAATCTTTACTGCTTTTGCTAATGGTTCATTAATAATATTTTTTGTAACTTGCACAGATCACTAGTTTGTTCAGGACTTTATACATTTGTATGCTAAAATTAATAGTTCTGAACTGTTACTTAACATTTATCCTGTATGTATTGCATACATTCATCTTGCATACATTGACATTATATAGGGCATGCTCTTTGTTCCTGGTTGCTTGTACTGCAGATTCACAATCTTACCAGCTTTCACCTATGAGCTGCCATGCTAATGCAACAGCTTGTTAATAAGTCCCATCATTGTCAGCACTGCATGATTACCTTATACTGTTGCAATGATAATTGGTTCATAAGGTCAGTTCTTGTGCAGACGTGCCAAGAGCTATAATTTTATCCAACTAGCATTTGTTGTGCATCTTGCACCACTGCATTTTGGGTATTTGAAAATTGTACTATTGCTAATACAAAGTGTTAAGAAAGTAGGAAATGGCTTATCTTGTGTCATCCAGGGCAGATTATAATTTATTTACCAACCCTTCTCTACGAATAGCTGAAAATAGCTAAATAATTCCTGGCAGACTGACTAGCTCTCTTTTAAATGTCACCCGCACTTAATTTGCTGGTTACAATAGCAGTTATTTTCATAATCCTCTTTCAAAGGGTAATGTTCTTTAAAAATGTTAGTGCTACTAAAAGTTCTGTACATTGCAAATAGCAAGAGAAAATGTTTCTCCCAGAGCTATATATTGGATTCTACAAATATCCTTTCTTTTCCAGTCGGAACCAATCAGAGTCCTAGTGACCGGTGCTGCTGGACAGATTGCATATTCTCTACTCTACAGCATTGCAAAGGGTGATGTTTTTGGCACTGAACAGGTAACGGCTTAAAAAAAATACAGTATTTTTTTTTACAATAGTACACCTCTACACAGCAGTAATGATGGGGCACATTATGGACCTCTTAAGCCAAAGAGTTTTGGCTGGTGGGATCTAGGAGGAGAGGCTTGTCTTTTGTGGCCAAGCCCCATTTTAACATCTTGCCCTTGAAATTACAGTCTGCCCTCCACCCTTTCAGTCTTCCAGAAGGGCATTAACACTAGGCTCTACTGGTTGGCTTGGGGGCCTGAGGTGGGGTGTGGGAGTGGGCTGTGTGTTGGAGGTGGCTGATGAACTAATAGGAATGGAAGCCACCACTGTGGGTTTTCCAGTTTTGTACCTGATCTTGTTAATATTTTAATATTTTTATTTAATTGTAAGCCACTCAGAGTCTCTTTATAGAGAGAGATGGGCAGCATATAAATTTTATAAAATAAATAAATAAATAAAAATAAAATGATCTTAAAGCGGTTAGATTAGAGTTTCTCAAGGACTTTCTCAGCAAGAACAAGATGTCTTGAAGCTACCCTCTGTGAAAGAAGGAATAACACTACTGCCCTGTATTTTGAATATCAAGATCAATTGAAAGGATAATAGGAATCCAGTTTATTTATACCTATTCGATTTTGCAAAAGATTTGTTCTAAACCATAAACCCAACTATTTTTATTTTACAGCCTCTTATTCTTGTGCTGTTGGATATCACTCCCATGATGACTGTTTTGGATGGTGTACTTATGGAATTGCAAGACTGTGCTCTTCCTCTTTTAAGAGGTGACAGAAAATCAGAATTCAGTCTTACACAAATGTTTAGGTTGGATGGGCTAGATACTCTGAACACAAGATACACTGCCAGTTTCACAACCTTGTTTATGGAAATAAGTATCTTGCTGTCATTTTGTGAACTGAAGTAATATCGGCTTGTAAAGGAAATGAATTACCGGGTTTAAAGAAACAATACTTCAAGTGCACTGGGGCATTTCATTTGTAATACATGTAGTCCTTGACTTATGATTATTTGTTCAGTGATCGTGCAAAATTCCAACAGAGTTGAACAAAAGGAATTATAAGCAGTGGTGGAATTCAATTTTTTTAAAATTACCAGTTCTGTGGGCGCGGCTTGGTGGGCGTGGCTTGGGTGTGGCAGGAGAAGGATACTGCAATATTCCCATTCCCTTCCCACTCCTGGGGGAAGGATACTGCAAAATCTCCATTCCCACCCCATCCTGGGGCCAGCCAGAGGTGGTATTTGCCAGTTCTTCAAACTACTCAAAATTTCCACTGACAGTTCTCCAGAACCTGTCAGAACCTGCTGAAGAGCATCCCAAAGTTACAGCCGTTGGCAGTGTCCCTGGACTCACATAATCAAAATTTGGTACATTTACAACTGCAGGAGGTGCTGGAACTACCCCCACCTATCTCTCCTCCTCTCCCCCTCATCACAGATGCCCACGTGTCCCCCAGTGTGCAAAACTGCCAGGGAGGCCTTGGCCTACTCCCCATCTGGCCAGGATATCTTGGCCGGTTCCCTCCCATCAAGCGCAGGAGACTTCAACATGCTCCCTTCCCCATCCTGGGAGGTTTTGGCCCCTCTTTGTCCTACCAGTGTGTGCAAATCACTTCATTAAACTTTGATATTTTTCTCCAGCTACTTAAAAATATGCAATATTCTTGCTGAGGCTGCCTCATGCCATTCCATAACTGGGTTCCATTCTTGCAGTGGTTTGGAAGTCTCCTCCAAATTGTCAATTTGGAAGAGCATCTAAAAGACCTCAAAAATGGGGCCACTTTTAACAGTCCTTCAGAATCCTTCTTTTCCAAATTGCTCAATTTGGAGAAAGAGACTTATGAAGTACTGAGAATGAAGCTTGGTTGGAGAATGGCATGAGGTGGACTTGGTAAGAAAGCCATGCCTAACAGGCTGAGTATACCTGTCAGCATTTGGAGAAAAACACCAAAGATAAGTGGGGTACTTTGCTTTTGCTGGTTGGAGAGGGAGTGGGCAGAGGCCTCCCAGATCTAGCAAGGTAGGGAATGGGCCGAAGCTTCCTGGGCCAGGTGGACAGCAGGTAGAGGCCTCCTGGTCAATGGCAGTTTTATGCTGCACTGCAGGACCACCACCCCCCAAAACATACCAGAGCCTATGATGGGGCACTTGCCTCCAAACCCTTTATTTGGGACTCTGACTTAACAACCAGTTAAGCAGTGCCAACAACAATCAACCAACAACGAGCACTACCAGGAGAGCCAGGATTATGGCTGTTGAGTGAAGTAGTCACATAATATTTTGCTTAATGATTGCTTCACTCAACGGCCAAGATTCTGCTCCCAGTTGTCCTAAGTCAAGGACTAACTGTAATAAACATTGTAAAGTGAAGTTATTAAAAATATTTTACTTTATGAATGTTACATATAATTAAAAAACTGTATGCTGATTTTACTTTCACAAATAATTTCAGTGGTGAATGACCTATTTATTGTTGGTTTTCCAAGATCTGATTGTATCTTGGCTTTATTTTGATGACCATAAGAAAACAAGCATCAAGAATGAAAGCCATGAAGTTACATTTCATTAGATATAAATTCTGCCTTTTCACATATTGAAGCATTAATTTTTATTTTGATAAGCTGGAATCTGATTCACAATGAAATTTCAGTCAGAATTGTGTTCAGCTATCAGTAAATAGCTCATTGATTTCTCTTCACAATAGAGCCATGAAGTCATCTTTTAGGTAGGATTGTTGATCTCTTTCTCTCTGCTTGTAGAGGTAATTGCAACCGACAAAGAAGATGTTGCATTCAAAGACCTTGATGTTGCCATTCTGGTTGGTTCAATGCCAAGAAAAGAAGGCATGGAACGGAAAGATCTACTCAAGGCAAATGTGAAAATTTTTAAGTCCCAAGGAGCAGCATTGGACAAGTATGCAAAGAAGACAGTTAAGGTGACTATATGTGACATAGTTTACTGCCTGACTCCCTCAACCAGATCCAGTTGGTTTACGAAATCAGCATTCATGCTTTCATCAATGTGTTCTCCAAGTCCTCATGATGTAAAAGAATTACAAATAATGTTAGGCCAATAGTGGGAATGGGGACATTAAAAATCAATATTGAATGAAATAGCATTTTCTCCAGGGAGCAATTTTACAGATTTGGTATATTTTACTCTTCCTATTGTTCATTAGCCTGCCTGTAATTAAATCTGACTTCTTTTCTCTTAGGTTATTGTAGTAGGTAATCCAGCAAACACTAATTGCCTAATTGCTTCAAAATCTGCTCCAACCATACCAAAAGATAATTTCAGTTGTTTAACTCGTCTGGATCACAACAGAGCTAAATCTCAGGTAGGCATGAATTTTTAAATTCCACCTGACAATTAGTATATAAATGAAGAGCTTTTTCTGAAAGCAGAGCATTTAACTGAAATATACTTGAAATTGTCAAAATGACATGCACAGTTTCTTCTCCCTAACTTCAACTAGATTGCTCTGAAAGTTGGCGTGACTGCTAAGGATGTCAAGAATTGCATCATCTGGGGAAATCACTCTTCTACTCAATATCCAGATGTTAACCATGCCAAGGTGAAAATACAAGGGAAATATACTGGAGTTTATGAAGCTGTGAAAGATGATAACTGGCTGAAAGGTGACTTCATTACAGTAAGTAATGGTTTTAGATTTTTTTTCTTCTGTTTTCACTTTGAAAACATACAGCCTGGGTGGCCATATCTTGGCGACGGATATGTCACTGCTTATTATTTCAAAGAGCAGCAATAAAAATCGTGTATCTCTTTTGTCATGGACAAAAACAAAATCCATATGTACTCTAGATAAAAATGTTGGTATGGTTTCTAATATCTTTAATTTTATCTTACTATGAAAACCCTCTTTTATAAGGATGCCACTTATTTGCTTATATAGATGGTAGCTCAAATTATTTATAAAATTCAAACTATCCTATGTGTGTCTCTTCATTAAAACTTTGTGTTGCCTGAATTGGCTCCAAGCTCTTTATCTCCCACAATTTCCAGATAAAAGATTCATGGTGTTAAGATGCTCTCTCTCCCCCTCTTAGTCAACAATAATGTGTGCAATACGTTCAAGTTTAGTATAGTTTCCTTGCCATGTAATTCTTAGTTTGAGACATTGGAATAATCTCTTTAACTAACTAGTGCAGTAAGCTTCTGGGTCCAGGATTCTCTATAAATCATCGAGGACTAACCACGGTACATGCAAATGTGTTATACTTTTTAATACTTCAGACTGTTCAGCAACGGGGGGCAGCTGTTATTAAGGCCCGGAAACTCTCAAGTGCAATGTCTGCAGCCAAAGCTATCTGTGATCATGTGAGAGACATCTGGTTCGGCACTCCAGAGGTAAGCATTGCCCATGAGCATTTGGGCTTAGACAAGAACTCTTCAAAACATAATAATTAGCTCATGTTTTCTTGAATTTTTTTGTAAGGGTGGGATGTGATTTAATAAGTGTAAAGAGAATAAAGATACTAATTTGGCCTTTTGGTATACTATTAATGTAATGAAATGCTATAGGACACATTTTGTATTTTTACACAAAGCATGAATTACTTCACTAGTAGAAACGTATCACATTAATTATTATTTTTTTTTCTTTTAAAGGGTGAATTTATTTCTATGGGTGTTATTTCTGATGGGAACTCCTATGGTGTCCCTGATGATTTGATCTATTCATTTCCTGTTGTATTATCAAAGGTGTGTAAGAAGTATATTTAATTTTATACCTGAATAAAAGTCCATATTTACTTTTTATAATGTGACAGTTTCTAGCATACTCCTTTCTCAGTAAGCAGAACTTATAGCTTCAATTCTCCAATATTTTGGCAAAATATCAATGCCTATAAATCTGTATTTAGTGAAGAAGATTTCTAAATGTTGGTCCACAGTGGCAAGTTAATGTGAACGTTTGCATTTAAAGATAACATAGCCTTGCAGTATTTGAATAGTTATTTCTAAAATTATTGATCTGATACACGTTTGACAACTATAAATAAAAATGTATCTTGAAATAACAGATGCAGTTAGTACAATACTTCATCTTTTTATTATAAACACATGCATTTGTTCTAAAAAAACTTAAATTCTGATTTGGTGAGGAGAGTGTAGTTAGATAATCTAACAATCTTTTTCTTTCCAAAAACAGTTTAGTGTATTAAATCTATTGTAATTCAGTGTCTATAAATAGGCATATCATATGTAAAAATCCAGGCAATCGGCAAAATAATACCAAAATTCTTTGCTGCCATATAGTGGTATAGAGTTTTTCAGAGAATGTTAAAAGATTTTAATCTTACCAACGTCTTCACAGGATAAAACATGGAAGTTTGTTGAAGGCCTTCCTATTAATGACTTCTCCCGTGAAAAGATGGATTTGACTGCTAAGGAGCTAGTGGATGAAAAGGAAACTGCGGTGGAGTTTCTATCTAGTGCATGACTAAACGATCATCAGAATGTGAGAGATGGCTTAAATTCGGAGGAATCTAAAAGTCGTCTTTAGATGCAACATCAAATGCTATTCCTGAATCAGCTTTTCTTCGTGGCAATTTCTTCATTACGTGATTTTTTTTATTTTTGGTCCCCCTTGCTGAGTAATGATATAGTTTCAGATACGGTTTGCACACTTGGCCAAATTCTTCCGATATCTTACTTGTTTCCTGTGTTTCATCGTGCATATATTTTGCACTTGTGATAGCAAATAGAATTTGTTTATTGTAACAGCACTCTTTTACCATAGGTTAATGGCAAAACCATGTATAGTGCAAGGATGTCTTTTATGATATGGGTTTTAGCATTAGGTTAATAAAAGTACTCGCTAATAGTCTTTATGGAAGGAAGCAAGAAAATGTATTTCTACTCCAAAAACAAAATAGAAATCGTTTCCTGAATATCATGAATGTGCTGTGTATTGATCACCAAATCTCTCACAACAAATCTTGCTAGAATTACATTAAACGTTGAGTATGCACTCCTCATGTATTGTGGCACTATCCTGTTTAGTTTATTGTGATCAAAATACATAAAATGCAATCTTCAGAAAATCATTGTTATAAAATAAAGTAGAATTTGGAAGTGATTTAACAGCATCACTGTACATTGAAGGAAAAAGCTTGGTAACATTTTGTAGCATAACCCCAAAGGGTTTTATTAAGTTGCTTTGGACTGAAGCTCTAATGGTAGGTTATCCTTGCACTGGTGACACTTAGACTTTGTTCACAAAGAATGGGAAAGTGTGCCAAATTTCTGGCTTTTCTCTTGTTCTGATTTGCTCTACGTCCTAATCCACACTTCTCCTCCCTCTCTTGTTTTGCCTCATTTGCTGCCTTAAACTTTGGGTTTTAACCATTAATTTCCATGAGCTGCCTCCTTGGATATGCTTAAAAATAGCTTAAGTGAAGCAGGTAGTGAACCATTCCAGACAATGAACAGTTTGTCCTTCCTTCTCCATCGGCTGGATAGAATATTAAGACATGGATATAACCATCCACAATCTACCATCTTTCATACTGTAACTCATATTTAGAGATGTAGATGAACCATACTAGAAAACATTGTTCTTGCAATAGGGATTGTTGTGTAGAATTCCAGTCACTCCAGTTTCTGTTTTTCTCTTTTACACACACACACACACACACACACAGAAAAAGAGAGGGGGGGAGGGAGAGAGAGAGAGAGAGAGAGAGAATAATGTAAAAGCTGAGTTCAGATATCATGCTAAGCCAAAACTAAACCACATTATGGCTTTGTTTGATTCGGAAGCCCAGCATTTGTGGCTTCTGAATTGATTTATATCTTAGCATGTGTTACAAACCTAACCAGCTGTAATTTATTAAAGTATTGGTAAGCAAACAGCTTATCATAATACACCAGTAATTTATTTCCTGATCATAAGTTTAATTTTTTTTATTTGGGTTCAGATTTTTTTTCTTCTGTTCTGTTCTTCAATAAGTTAGATAAGTGGTTATCTAATTCCTTCATTTGATTTATATTGAAATACTTCCTGTTTATTCATCAGAGCATTTTTAAGTATAGCTTTTAGTGTGACATTTAACTATTAGAAAACAGACACATTGTTTTCATTATAGTCTTTTCATGTGTTTTCTACATTCTATTCATTTCACCCTCCATTCTATTATATTTTTTTATCCTCTACCCAGTTTAATATTTTCATGGGGTGCCTTTTGCCATCCTTCAAAATAAACAGAACTGTTGCTAGTCATTGAGGAAAAACAATTCTCTTCTGGTATCTTTAAAATGTAACTGAAGCTTTAGTAATCAACTGATTAGGCAGGTTAACTTTGCAATTCTAAAACAACTATACAGTAACTTCAATGTTTAGTACTTGAAAAGGTTCTTTGGAGGGCAATATGAGCTTGTTGGCATTAAACCATTTAATTTTTGATTAAGTGAAATGTAAGCAATATAATTAATTAGTAATCATGGTAATTCTTAATGCTTTAAATAGAAAATTCTTAACTAAACCTGCAGATGGAGCTAAATGAAAGGGAAAAACCAGTAAGAACTGAAAAGTGAAAGATCACTGAATTTTAAAGGAGATAAGACACAATTCTATATGTTATCTTTATAAATTTTAGAGTCAAGTATTAAAAGAAAAGCTAAGCAATAAAAATGCTCATAATTTATCTCGATTACAGTTATTTTTTTTTAAAAAATACATATTTTAGAAGGTCTCATTTTCCAGAATTTCTTAACAAAGGCTTCATTTTATTTTATTTCCTGCCTTTGTTTCTTTTAGAGGGGTGTAATGGCTCAGTGGTTAAAGATGCTGAAATTGTCATTTGGAAACCTGGGTTCAAGACCTGAGCACCATGCAACCAAGTGAGCGCCCATTATTTTCCACAGCTCCTGCCCACCTAGCAGTTCAAAAGCATACAAATGCAAGTAGATAGATAAATACCACATCGAAGGGAAGGTAACAGTGTTCTGTGAGCCTTGGTGTATTGTCATGCTGGCTCCATAACTACAGAAGTGTCTTCAAACAAAGATGACTTCCTCAGCTAAAAAGCAGATGAGTACGCCCCCTAGAGTTGGACACAATCGAACAGGGCAAACCTTTACCTTTTATTAGAGTATTTTTGTAAATAACTCAAGACAATGAATATACCTGATACTCCTGCATTCTTGTCTTTTCCCCAGAACAACAATCTTCTAAGTTAGGTTGAGAAAGAATGGCCCCAAGTTATGCAGTTAGCTTCCTTGCCTAAGTTGGGACTATAAGGTAAAGGTTCCCCTCGCACATACGTGCTAGTCGTTCCCGACTCTAGGGGGCAGTGCTCATCTCTGTTTCAAAGCCGAAGAGCCAGCGCTGTCTGAAGTCGTCTCCATGGTCATGTGGCCAGCATGACTCAATGCCAAAGGCGCATGGAACGCTGTTACCTTCCCACCAAAGGTGGTCCCTATTTTTCTGCTTGCATTTTTTACGTGCTTTCGAACTTCTAGGTTGGCAGAAGTTGGGACAAGTAACGGGAGCTCACCCCATTACATGGCAGCACTAGGGATTCGAACCGCTGACCTGCTGACCTTTCGATCGACAAGCTCAGCATCTTACCCACTAAGCCACCGCGTCCCTTACAGGCAATATATAAGCATGCAAACTTACATCAAGATGGTGAACCTATGACCTTCAACTATTAAGGGTTATAACCCATCAGATGTTCCTCTAAATCCCTTTACTTTTGGCCATACTGATGTGGATTTTGAGTAACATCTGATGGATGTGTTCCTTTCCATTAATGTCTTCTGTCAAGTTCTTGTTCTGGAACATTCAACAGGCTTCTGGAAAGAGATTACTACAAGGAATTAGATCTACATGGATACATACTAACCTTTCATTGGAGGTGATTGATATTTTAGCTGCCAAGCCAATGAGAGAGCTTTTTCCCCCCTCTTTTACTCCTTTGGGGAATGATAAGCCTTATATGCATGTTTTCAACCAGTTTTCAGGTTAATGAGCACATTTCAAATAAGAGAAACAACTAAATAAGATTTCTGAAATATTGAACGTAGGATTCTACATTCATGTAGATTCTAGTCCCATTAATTTACAATTTCTGTTTCTAAGCATTTATGTATGCTTGATGGCATGACGGATGACGAGCAAAAGGATATTTTATTTTTTAGGAAAATTGACATTTAGCCATTATTGCAGCATTATGCAATATCTTGGACGTGCATTTGGAATTACGAAAGATATTGGAGACAATTCAGTTTACAAACATTGGGAAATGCCCCACAGATTTCAACCGAGCAGTATAATTTTATTGTAGAAGTATGTGGATAACCTTGAAGAAGGAATGAAGGACTAACAAAAGGAAAATGAAAGACAACACAGTCCTGAGAATGGAAAAGTTGTGAAAAAGTAAATCCCACCTTGTCTCAAAGGTGCTTTTCCAAAAGGCAAGTGGCTTTCTTGGTTTTTTTTCTTTGAAAGTGTTTCGCTTCTCATCCAAGAGCTGCTTCAATTCTTGAATGATAAATAAAACATTTTCAAGGAAAAAAACCCCAAGAAATTCCAGTTGCCTTTTGGAAAAGCATATTTCCAAAGATCCATGACCTGGATGATTGAGAATCTCCTTAAACATTAATCCACCTAGTTTCTATTTGGCATAAGATGGAAATGAAGGAAACTGACAGACTTTCAAGATTCTGTTACATATATATATCAATAAAGTAGCATTCCTGTAATACTTGCTCCGTATAAATACCATTTAAAAGATATAGCCTAAAGTCAAGGAGGGAATCAAACAGCCCAGACTATATCCCTTCTGGGCACCAACTTCCAGTTTAGCAGGAAAAAAATGATATCGTAAACAGGAATTACCAAAGAATAACCTGGTATTTCCTGCCAAGAGAGGTAGGGAAAAGTACTGATGATATTACCTAGCCTGGTAATGAAACATCAGGTCTTTTTCAGAGGAAAACAGTGAGCAATAATATTAACTGTAGTAGGAAGAAGAAAAATAGCCAAAGTCTTGAGGTCTACGTTTCCTTTTTGGAAGGAAAGGGGGGAGGGAGAACTACAAATGTAGCTCTCATATACTGCTTTTAAAATAAAGCATGTAATATTTAATAAGTATTCAAGCAATAGGTTCCTGTATATCTTAAATCTTTTCTGAATCCCAATTCTCTTTCTCTTCTATAAGGAATTTCCTTCAGAGAATACTAGGCTGAGTTGATGAAATTTGGGAGAGTAACCACAACAGTTTATGGCATGAAAACCTGTGTTTGTTGCACTGTTTAGACGAGCTGGGATTTGATATTGTAACAGGTATGGGGCAGGGAGAAATTCAATGCTAAGCCTTTTCCATGGAAAAACAGTAGTGGAAAAAGCTTCAGTTGTTGACATTCTTTTGTCAGGCTGACATTCTTTTACTATCTGGGCTTATCCTCGGGTTATTTTTTTCCTCTGAGGATCAATGTTTTCCCCTCTCTGGACTTCCATTTACCAAAGCAAAGAGGCCACAATGGAGAGTAAGAGAGATAATATAACATGATAAGAACTTTCTTTGTGGAGTTAAAGTGGTAATTGTGTCTTTATGCTTATACTTTAGTACATGTGTGTTATATGCACACATTTTTTCCATGTCAAGCACCGGACCCTAAGCTCTGACTGATCATAAAGACTTAGGTTTTTGTATCTCCTCATTGTCATCTAGTGTTTGTATGAATTAAATATAGCCTAAATATAGCAAATATAACATATAATGAACTATGCTAGCATATGTTACGGTCACTTTGTATCTGATTTCCAGAAGACCTAAGGCGGAAAGACGTCACATGATTAGAATTTGTGTGTGGGATAGAGTTAAGTACAGTCTGATCCTGGCAGAGGCCATCATTAAGGCGAGTTGGACAGCTTGATAGATCTCCTCTGCACCAACTAATTTTTATTACTGTTTCTTGGCCAGTGGCAAAGGTTCTCAAACTGGGGTTCTCAAACTGTGTGATGCCGAGCATCCCTAAAACAATAATTGATGTTTCCTCTCCTAAATAAAACTGTTGAGCTGCAGCCTAACAGAAGTCCCACTCTTACCAACTTCTCCAGGCAGAGTCAAAGTATGGCCCAGCAGTGATCCATGCAACTGCATGCAAACAAGCCAGGTATATATATATCCGAAGTTGCAGCACTGTCAAACGTTACTTGCAACAATGAGTCCTGTGGGATCCCCATTCTCAAATACATCCCAAGGTGCCTAGATTGAGGCAGTAGTACCCAATTTTACCTTCTTTTTCAAATATGGCTCTTCCTGGGCTTCATCCCAGGTGGTATCTTGCCCTGAGCTTGTGCACGTACTCCAGTTAGCCCAAATGCTCCTTTTCTTCTTTGCAGTTTCTCTCTGCTCGATTCTGTTTCCCTAGCCAACAGTTGCACAAAACAAAGGGTAAGCTGCACAATGTGGAGACCATTTTAGGTTCCAATCCTGCTGTAGTCTGGAGGAGTTTCCATCCGCTTGGAATGGTGAAAGAAAAGTGAAGTAAGCTGGGGGTTTGATTAGCACAACACTGTAGAAATTGAACTGGCAAGTTCAGAGCAGCGTCAGCCTCTTTCTCCTCCCCAATTCCCATCAGCTATATGATGAAAAAGGTGGGGTGGGCAAGAGGGGCCCATTCCAGGGAGTCCATCTCAGGAAAGTTGACTGCCAGAGTAGACGTCATGCACCAACTGCAGCTTTGCTCAGCATACTTTTGGTAGGCAAGAGGCAAAGTTGCCAATCATTCACAGGTGGTTTGCTATAATCCATCTGCACCACAAGCAACATGGGTCTACCCAGGTGCCCACTGAGAAAATGATGAGCATCCCATCCCAAAGACTTCGGTTCTCCTGATACATCAACTAATCACTTTCTCCTTTAACTCTCTGCCCCAGAGCTTGGAAACTTCCCTTATAACAGAGACCAGGTTTGGTCATCCTCTAAATTTCAAAGTAGGATCTTTTCCCAAGCCTGATGTAGGGTCAGCTAATCTTCAGTCAGAATCAAGGGATACTAAAGCAGTCCCAATTATGCTTTGTTCACATCTTGGGCGGGGGGGAGTGGGAAACACACCTTGCAGTATAGTCAGGCTGCCTGCAATGGCTCAGCTTCAACACCAAGGATGAAACTGTCCAAAAACAGACTAGAAAACGACAATCCTGGCTAGATCACCTTGGACAGTATCCAGAAGTGAGTTGGCATTAGAGCCATTCCTGCAAGTGTAAAGGCTGTTTCAGGAGAGCTTGGCACCCAAATCTCAGATACAGCATTGACTAGCATTAACAATTCAGGGAAGGCCACCCTGATCTAAGCAAAGCTAAACTGTGACGTGCCCAGTGGTGGGATTCAATTTTTTTAACAACCGGTTCTGTAGGCGTGGCTTATTTTGGGGTGTGGCTAACTGGTCATGTGACCGGGTGGGCGTGGCTGGCTGGTCATGTGACCGGGTGGGCGTGGCTGGCTGGTCATGTGACTGGGTGGGTGTGGCTATGGGCATAGAAACTGAGTAGGGCTAAAGTCATTTTTGACCAGTCCTCGCACTTTTGACCGGCCTCGCACTTATGACCATCCTCACATTATTTATTTATTTATTTATTTATTTATTTATTTATTTATTTATTTATTTCGATTTTTATACCGCCCTTCTCCCGAAGGACTCAGGGCGGTGTACAGCCAAGTAAAATTCAATATATATTAATGCCCATTGCAGCATTTTTAGCAACCATGTCACTCATTTCACAACTGCTTCTCTTCACCACGGTTACAAGATAGGGCACAAAATATAAAATGTGCAGTCGTAGGTGTGAGGACCGGTCAAAAGTATGAGGACAGGTCAAAAATAACTTTTTCAGCCCTCTGAGAAGTCCCTATGCACAAAATGCTGCAAACAGGCATAAATGATGACCGGTCATAAGTGTGAGGACTGGTCAAAAGTGTGAGAACCTGTCAGAAATCACTTTTTTCAGCCCTCTGGGTAGTCCCTATGTGCAAGGGACTACTCAGTGGGCTGAAAAGTTATTTTGACCTGTCCTCGCACTTTTGACCAGTCCTCGCACTTACGACTGTCCTCACATTTTACGTTTTGCACCCTATCTTGTAACCGTAGTGAAGAGAAGCAGTTGTGAAATGAGTGACACGGTTAAGAATGCTGCAACAGGCATAAATGTGAAGATGGTCATAAATGCGAGGTCTGTTCAAAGGTGTCAGAACCTATCAGAAATCACTTTTTTCAGCCCTCTGCAGTCCCTATGCACATAGGGACTACCCAGAGGACTGAAAAAGTGATTTCTGACAGGTTCTCACACTTTAACCAGTCCTCACACTTATGACCATCCTCACATTATTTATTTATTTATTTATTTATTTATTTATTTATTTATTTATTTATTTCGATTTTTATACCGCCCTTCTCCCGAAGGACTCAGGGCGGTGTACAGCCAAGTAAAATTCAATATATATTAATGCCCATTGCAGCATTTTTAGCAACCATGTCACTCATTTCACAACTGCTTCTCTTCACCACGGTTACAAGATAGGGCACAAAATATAAAATGTGCAGTCGTAGGTGTGAGGACCGGTCAAAAGTATGAGGACAGGTCAAAAATAACTTTTTCAGCCCTCTGAGAAGTCCCTATGCACAAAATGCTGCAAACAGGCATAAATGATGACCGGTCATAAGTGTGAGGACTGGTCAAAAGTGTGAGAACCTGTCAGAAATCACTTTTTCAGCCCTCTGCAGTCCCTATGTGCAAGGGACTACCAGTGGGCTGAAAAGTTATTTTGACCTGTCCTCGCACTTTGACCAGTCCTCACACTTATGACCATCCTCACATTTTACGTTTTGCACCCTATCTTGTAACCGTAGTGAAGAGAAGCAGTTGTGAAATGAGTGACACGGTTAAGAATGCTGCAACAGGCATAAATGTGAAGATGGTCATAAATGCGAGGTCTGTTCAAAGGTGTGAGAACCTATCAGAAATCACTTTTTTCAGCCCTCTCGGTAGTCCCTATGCACATAGGGACTACCCAGAGGACTGAAACAAGTGATTTCTGACAGGTTCTCACACTTTTAACCAGTCCTCACACTTATGACCGGTCATCATTTATGCCTGTTGCAGCATTTTTAATAGCCATGTCACTCATGTCACAACTGGGGGGTGAGCAGCTGCTTTGAAAGGAGGGGGTCGAGGAGAGGGGCGACGAATGGTAGAAGAAAAGGGAGGGCTTGGTTCAGGATGGGCACGGGGAAGGGAAGAAGTGCTGGTGGCTGGTGGAGGAGTGCGAGGGGCTTCGCTCCTTCTATGCCCACCATCCCCTCCTCCCTCCCTCCCTTCCTTCCCTCGCTCCCTCTGCGGCCTGCATTCCTCTCTGCTTCCCACGCCCCCCTTTTGCACCCAGGTCGAGGCAGAATTAGCAGGCCGTGCCTCAGGCCGGCGCCGGCTCCCCCTCCTCCCCCCGCCCCCACCCCCATCACCACCACCGGCCTTCCCTTCCCTTCCCGAAGCCGGGGTCTCCCCGGGCTGGGCCATGACTGAGTCAGCTCATCCCCGTCACGCCGAAGCCGGGTCTGCCACGTAAGGAGACAAAGCCGAACGCATCTTGACAGGTGAAGTGGGCGGGGAATCGGCGGCGGCGGGAAGGAGGGAGCGCGAGCGGGTGCTCATGCGCCCGGTGGCACCGAAAGCTATGGGGAGAGAGGAGTTGGGGTGGGGTTTACCGTGCTGAGGGCTCACAGCCTAGCGGAACGTAGAAGCTGCAGCAGCTCCCTGCTTGTAGAATAGAATAGAATAGAATAGAATAGAATAGAATAGAATAGAATAGAATAGAATAGAATAGAATTTTTATTGGCCAAGTGTGATTGGACACACAAGGAATTTGTCTTGGTGCATATGCTCTCAGTGTACATAAAAGAAAAAGATACGTTCATCAAGGTACAACATTTACAACACAATTGATGGTGTGTCCTTATAAATCATAAGGATTTATGTGTCCTTATAAATCATAAGGATTGCCAGCAACAAGTTATACAGTCATAAATGGAAAGAGATTGGTGATGGGAACTATGAGAAGATTAATAGTAGTGTCAGGGTGATGGAAGTGGCTGCTAAATTGTGGGGGGGAAATTGAATGGAAAAAGCTGGGATGAAGATGCCCCTCCCCACCATTACTTACCAGTGTCTGTTGGCGGCCGCGTGGTGCTTGGATTGGGTATGCTGTGAGGCCACCATAGAAGCGTCTCTCTAGCCAGCGATTAAAGCGCCTCGCTGGCCACGTGGCCAGCAAGGCGCTTTAATCGCTGGCTAGAGAGACGCCTGGATGGAGGCCTGCTTCGGTCGGCGGCCTCGCAGCCCACCCAATCCAAGCACCACATGGCCGCCGACAGACACCGGTAAGTAATGGTGAGGAGGGGAGGGGCAAGGGGCGGGGCGAACCGGCAATTTAACAAACGGTTCGGCCGAGCCGTCTAGAACCGGTAGAATCCCACCACTGGACGTGCCCCAAATCCACCCCTCAAATTTGCTCATGACTCTGAGAAAATCTGACCCAAGAGGAATATTTAAGCAATTTACTTGATCTCACAAGTGGCTGTTTTTGTTTTAAGACAGCCCAGTGTTTCTCAACCTTGGCGATTTTAAGATGGGTGGATTGCAACTCCCAGAATCCCCCAGTCTGGGAGTTGAAGTCCACCCATCTTAAAGTTGCCATGGTTGAGAAATACTAAGATAACCTACGTGTACATGAGCATGTAAATCCATGACCATCATTTCATTTTTAGTAAACTAATCCATCATTTTTCCATGACTATAAGCCAGCTGTATTAGGGTGGTGCAGACAAACACATCATACAAAACAGCCACTGAGAAATGGAGGGATTTTCACAACAAATCTCTTGCAAATAGTTTGGAATTAACTTTTTGGATTAAAGCCATGTCTTCTTGACATATTCAAATAATACACAAAATATTACCAGTTTATCTTTACTATGACTAACTTAGAAGAGACCAGGCACTGAATTTAAAAAAGAGAGAGAGAGAGATTCAGGGAGCTGGTTGTCAGAAGTCAGATGTATGTTGCCAAGTTAAATATGTACTGAAGGATTTCTGACATATTTGCATTATTGCGTTCAATCACACCACCATCTGTTCCATTTGCAAGTCATTCCAAAGGCACATTAAATCCAGCATGCATTTCCCCACTTGCCCCTATTATCCATGCTCAAACCACTACCCAATCAAGGTTGCCAGATGCTGAGTTCATTTTTCCCTCCTAGAATTCCCAAAGCTCCATTAATCAGCAAAGCCTTTCCTTTTCTTAATAAAAAGAGAAGCAAAACAAAACAAAAAAAAAATGTTTTTTGCTTCCAGCAAGCTTTGTGATTTCTTTTTTTTTTTAAGAATGTAAAAATTTAGGAGAGTTTCTGGCTATCAGATTTATGTTGCAAAAATCCAGATGACAGCTAACAAGAGACAGCATGCTGCCATGCTGACATCCAGAATTCAACACCCCAGTTTTGGTAGCTCTAGAAGAGATATTACCAATCCCAAATGTGTGAAAGGCTTACCTTGCATTAAAAGCAAGTTTTGTCAACATGGAAATCAGTTATCTTTTCACTGTTTGCTTCCCCCCCACCCCCGATTATCTTTTCAAAACTGAATTTGCATTTAAGCCACTTAAAAGTTCATCATTCTGATGAGATTTTTGTTTTTAGAACCAAGTTTCAGAAGGCAATAGAAAACTTGTTACCCTTATTTCTCAGCTCCATCTTAAAGCATATACCGATACTAAAGCAGTGGTTTTCAATTGTGGGGTGCTGACTACAATGGGGTTCAAAAATCATCTAGGTGAGACATCAAATAATTTAATATGATGGTAATCTAAATCAATGTAAAAGTATCATGGATGGAGAAGAAGTGAGCAACTTAAGAATGAAAATACAATATACAATATACCCTTTGTATCCATGTAGCTGTACTGGTTGTGGATATTCTAGAGAGGAAAGAGAAACTAGAAACATATATCAGTTTAATGGGAATTGTTTCCTTCCTTCTCCTTAGGAAGCTGAAAAAAATGATCTTTGTCAGAGAATGACAAACTCCTTGTTCTGTTCATTTCTTTTTAAGTCTGAATGTAAGATCAGGGACTGAGCCTTAAAAAAGGAGGAAACCTGCAGGCAAGCAGGCAGAATTGAAAAATATAATTCTTAAAGATTAAAATGAACAGCAAATATCAGGCCCAGATAGCAAACAAGAAGATGGACAAAAGAGCAAAAGTGCAACATAGGGATCAAAATCTGAAAGTAAGCAGCTATGGCTCAAACATTAACGGTAAGTAAATGGATTAATTTGGCCACACCGTATGCAAAGTAAATAAATGGAAAGGAAGTTCCAAATTAAATCCAAAGAAGCAAGGACATCCTAAAAGCATAGCAAAAAGAGATGGGGGTGAAACGTATTGCCTCGTCAACAAAATCCTTACTGTTTCTCTCTGCTCAATAACCAGGGCAATCTTTGTCCCTCTAATATTCTTCAAATGTGTTAGACCAAGGGTCTGCAAACTTGGCTCTTTTAAGACTTGTGGACTTCAGCTCCCAGAGTTCCTCAGCCAGCTTTGCTCTGGGAGTTGAATTCCACAAGTCTTAAAAGAGCCAAGTTTGCAGGCCCCTGTGTTAGACTACAATTCCTATAGTTTTCAGTCCAAACAACTAGAGCATGTTGGCTGAAAATTAATGGATAAATACTGATTGTACCTGGACAGTACCCAATACAAGAAGGCTAACAAAAGAGATGATAGGAGAAACACTTGTCAGTTCAGTTTTTATTCCAGATCAACTCTCATCTGCAATTCATTTCCCTTCTTAGTCGTCCAATAGTAAATACATTTGATTGGGCCGAATATCCCATGAGTTCAGAAAAATAATAATAATAAAGCACTGTACTGGCTAAATCACCATCAATTTGGGACAAATAGCATGGTTTAGCTTCTAACCATTAGCTTAATTCTTGTCTTTATCTAAGAAACACTTCTATATAAGGAAAAAATAAAGACGCCCTTGACCTGAAGCTCAGCTTCTGTTAACTTTATGGACATACCCATGTACTTTTCTTAGCAAAAATAGTAAAGCGATTTTCCCTTGTGCGATGGAATGTATACCCAGAGAAGGGAGTGGCATCTCAGAAGAAACACCAGGAAGAGGAATTCTGGAGAGAAATTCAAAATAAGAGGCTGCACAGCCCTGAACTAGATAGAAGCAGGAGAAAGAGGTTTAGGGTAGCCATTCCTTAAAATTCCCCACGGTATATCTATTAGATTAGAAGTTTGTTTGTTTGTTTAAAAAAATATTGATTTATTTATAAAATTTATTGGCTTTCTATCTTATCATAGGGTAACTCTGGATGGCTTACAGTTACATACACAGTTAAAACATAAAAAGTTAAAATCAGACGTTAAAAGCAAGGACACATGGAGAGAGCGGAGGGTGGAGTGGGGGGAGGTGGGATCTGTTATTATTCAATTAATCATTTCCATTGCATTGTTCCCCCACTGGGGCCCCAAACTAATTGGCAAAGCCATGTCTTAAGGAAAAGATAGGAGAGTTATACACCAGTGAGCCATGGTGACACGATGATTAGAATGCAGTACTGTAGGCTAATTCTGCTGACTGCTGGCTGCCAGCCATTTGATTCTCACTGGATCAAGGTTGACTCAGCTTTCTATCCTTCCGAGGTCCGTAAAATGAGGACCCACATTGTTGGGGGCAATAGGCTGATTCTATAAACTGCCTAGAAAGGATTGTAAAGTACTGTGAAGTGGTATGTAAGTCTAAGTGCCATTGCTATTGATATAGATGTAGTCTGGCAAGAGTCTGTCTATTAAATGAAAGTAACAAAGGATTGGATTTTGCTGTGTCATCTTTGGGCTTGGGCCTAATATATAACTTTCTTCTAGGTTTTTTTCTTCTTTCCCACTCTAATCTTGTAAAAATCTAGTTGATTAGTAGTTGTCTGGGTTTTTGCAGCTGAGATCTTGTAAACCCTAGTTTACAGGCCTACATTTTCCAGATAGTTCCCCCAACTTCTTACTAGGCCAATCTTGTTTAGCCTTTTTCAAGATCATCCAGGTTTCTTGCCATCTACTGTTAGGTGTTGTTAAGTGCCAAATTCAGCTAGTCTTCGACTTACAACCACAACTCAGCCCAAAATTTCTATTGCTAAGCAAGACAGTTGTTGAATGAATTTTGCCCTACTTTACAACCTTTTTTGCCACAGTCGTTAACTGAATCACTGCAGTTGTTAAGTTAGTAATATGGTTAAATGAATCTAGCTTCTTGATTGACTTTGTAGTCAGAAGTTCACAAAATGTGATTACATGACCTTGGGATACTGCAACCATCATAAATACATGCCAACTGCCATGCATCCAAATTTTGATCACATGACCACAGGGATACTGCAATGGTCGTAAGTGTGAAAATTGAACATGTTACTTTTTTGAGTGCCATTGTAATTTTGAAGAGTCACTAAAGTTGTAAGTTGAGGACTACCTGTATCTATCAGCTCAGTCAAAGCAGCCACTATCTTTAGCAGTTGCACATTTTTTTCTCGACTAGGCCAATCCTTTATATCGATTGCTTTTGAACTAAATTAGAGGTCTAGAAATGACATGAAGTTTATTTTGGCAATAAATAATGTCTTGCAACATTCCTCTTTTATCCTTAGTTGATTCATTCCTTCTTGCTTAAAGGACTCTTGCCCACTGATTAGGTTAAACAAATATTGCATTAGCTCATCCTGTTATAGGCCAGACTTTTCACTAATTAGGGTTTTTTTTTAAAATAAGAAAGATAGGTGCTGTACAGTATATTCATTTATACTAGGGAAACCTCCTCAGCCTGATCCAATTGCCTATGCTTGCAGAATTACACTCAAGATGAAGTGAGTCTCAGAGAGAAAGACACTGTAGAAATTAACTAGAGCAGTTTAACTTTCATGCCATTAAACAACCTGATAGTTGCTCAGGTCTTGGACACAGAAATAGATTTTTAGATCTGGGAATTCACAAGGCCCAAACATAAGAGGAAAAGCATCTTGTAAGCAGTGGTGAAATTCGAATTTTTTTAATACCAGTTCTGTGGGCATGGTGTGGCTTGGTGGGCATGGCAGGGGAAGGATACTGCAAAATCTCCATTCCCTCCCAACTCTGGAGCCAGCCAGAGGTGGCAATTGCCAGTTCTTGAACTACTCAAAATTTCTGCTACCGGTTCTCTAGAACCTGTCAGAACCTGCTGAATAGTAGCCCTGCTTGCAAGGGTTAACGAAAACTATTACATCTGGAAAAAAAAGGAGGCAAAACAGGTGTGGAATAAGCCTGCACTCAGTCATAGGTTCTTGCTGGCTCTTAATGTGTCCATGCATCCTGGCAGACAACTGGGCAAAGTGGTACTCACATTTCTGATACAATGCTGAGGGTAGGCACTCATTTAGATTCTGATACAAAGTATCAGAAAGTATCATGGAAGAAGCAAGGATGGCAAATATGGAATGATAAGGGGGAAACCTTTGAAAATAACCCAGAAGAAATGTAGGAAAGTAATTATTGGCAGCCAAAATAGCAAACATAGATAATACTAGTAGTTGTTGAACATGGATGATTGGTTTCAATCCAAAGAAAAGGTGTTTAGCGATTGAATGTTCATTAGATCTTGAGTAGCCTAAAGTCCAAAATACTGAGAGAGCAATCCATGGTAAGGGTACTGAAAAGGAAGGACACATACATAGGACCTTATTTATTGATCTCAGAGAAAAACGGAGTTGAAAGTGAATCAAAGGTTTTATTTGTCAAAGGACCTTAGCAAAATCTAAGGTCAGCTACTAGTTCATCTGACTGAACCAGAGAAAGAGGAACTCTTATCACTTATATCTATAAACCTTTCCTTAATTCTAGAAGTAATAAGAGTAAGTTCAGATAAAGTTAGAATCTTGCACATATTTGTTAAGCTTAGCTCACATGCTACACACATACTTAGAGTTGACTAGAACTGACATTTGGGTACCCTCCCAAAAAATGTTATCACTTGTATTTCTTAAGACCTGGGTTATCAGCAAGACAGGGAGAATAATTTGTGTGGGTATGCAGAGCAATTAGAAGCTGTAAATTGTATTTCCAGAACTTAGTTGGAAAAGAACAAATTTTGTTGGTAGTTTGAATAAAAAGGGGGAAAAACTGTAATGCTGTTTTTATACTGCTTCTTTCAATTAAATCCTTAGAATCCTTAAACTAAAAGGGCTAGGCTGTTTAAGATCCTACAGCAAATGTAGACAAAATGTGCCATTCCAGAAGTTCTTGAAAGGCTCCTAATACCTTAAACATTTTCATTGTTCATGGGAAGGCTGTGACTTCAAATTTGTTGACAACTAGACTGCCACAAAAGTCTACTATGCAGGTCTTCAACTATAGCTGTTCTATTGACTATAATATCCAGCGATTATTGGAACTGGAGCCCAGCAACTTCTATAAGAGCAGTTTCTCCACCACTTTATCAAGAACATTCAGTTTCTACTGAGAGTTGACTCAGACTTGAAAGCTGAAAGGCAGGCAGCAAACCGGGCTCAATCATTCATTTCAATAGTTGTGGCTTCCACTAATGAACCAAAAGAACAAGAGATACATTTGATAGAGCTCCAATCCAGCCTGAGATGCATATATTGTAAATGCCATCAAATAGCTATTTCTTTCTGACCTTAAAAAATGGATGTCATTTGTTTTTTTGCTTTTCTTTTTTGTTTTATACTTTTTAACTTAGGCATTTATGTGCCACACAAGAATTAGGCCCAAACATTAAACTAGAACAGACCAGGGGTGAAATCTACTTACCTTCCTTACTGGCTCAGAAATCCAAACGCCGTGCACAGACCTTCTGTGCATGCGCAAAACCTTCTTCACATACGCAGAAGGTAAAAAATATGTTTACTTCCTGGTTAAAACCAGGAAGTAATGACACCCAGGCGGCTGGTGTTGCTGGTGGTTTGGCGATCACTACCGGATCGCTGAACCATCAGCCACGATTGCTACTGGATCCCGAGATCTGATCAGAACCGGAAACATTTCACCCCTGCCTCTAATTCTGTCCAAATTAAATTATACTATTGGGTGCAGCTATGAGATTTTGGAGTAAATGTCCCTTATTAAATCTTTTTTTAATATATAATTTGATGATCAAACTGATTTAGTTTTAAGTGAATATTTACCCTGTTTCCCCCCTGATAATAAGCCCAATTAGGCTTTTGAGAACATGGCAATAAGGCCAAGCGCTTATATCAGGTTTCAAAAAAATATAAGACAGGGTCTTATTTTCGGGAAAACATGGTAAGGAGATGCTTTGTGCAAAGGAAGTATTTAGTAAATAGAAAGGGAAGATTGTTAATCCATTTTTTGTTTTGTTGTAGGAAAGGTATAAGAAAATTATACAATTTTTTTTAATTCAGGGAAAAGTAAATAATGTTTACAGGCAAAGAATATTTGTTTCAATTTCCCAAAAGAGTGTGATTAAAAAAAACCCTCCTAACTTTTTGTTTCCTATATTTGTATTCCTATATTAATTTGTAAAACAGCTCCATTAGTCTCTTTTTGCCCAGGGATTTTACATAAAAATTGAAGTTAAATATAATGTTTGGAAGCGGAGTTAGAGTGACTCTGTCTTTTTGCAGTCCTTAGCACCAGCAAATTCCTCACAGCCTTTTGATTTGTTCTAATTGTTTTAGAGATACATTGAAGGTATATTTAGAGCTATATTAATTTTGAGAGAAGCAATTTTGGTTTATATCTTTGTTTTTTAAATACACTGGTGTAATTAGACCTGGTTTTATAATGTTTTGTTAGTGTTCAGTTAGTAAAAACCAAATGGCAGCACTGTAATATGTAAGAAGTATCTCGTATATAATTGTTAATTTAAATTTGTTGGAAGAAATATCCATCTGGGTTCAGTTCCAAGTGGGGACAAAGACACTGGAAACATGGAGGCTGCTTAGAAATATGGTTTAATGGTGGTCAGGATCACATGGCTTGAGTTCCTGAACAGAAAAAGCTGAGATCCTGTGTGCTCCCTGGTTTTATGCTTTTTCTGAGCTTTGAACTTTCTGGGGCACAGGAAGAGTATCCTGATTGGTTGTCAGACTCCCAGGGGGTGGGGGTGGGGTCTTAGCTAACATTGTAGGTTGTCCCTCAAGCTTGCCTGAGCCTTGCCATGTGGTGAGTTTCTGTTCTATTGTGTTGCAAATGATGGGGGGATTGAGTGAGCTTGGTTGAGGCTTTAATGGCCCATTGACAAAGGTGGGGAGAACGAGTTTCTACCTTTGACCCATTGACAAAGGTGGGGGGGAAGTCAGGAAGCTGCTTTGTCTTTAAAACATGTTTCTCCATTTCTCATCCAGGGAAATATATTCTGCCTTTTAAGTATTTTCTAAAATATTTCATTCTTCTAGGAGGGGGGTGGGTCCTAAATTCCTACAAATTAATATTGATTTAAATTATCTGATGAAAGTAATTTAAATAGGTGGTGGCAGATAATTTTAGTGTCTACTGTAATTCAGGCTTCCCTGATCTATATCACTGTCTAAAAGAGGTTCAATTCTGTTTTATAAATAGGGGAAAAGGCACAAGAAAGAAATAGGGCACAAGAAAAGGAACATTTGATGGAAGAAAAGAAAAAGAAAAAGCAGGAAGGAAAGAAAAGGAAGGTGCTCAGAAAAAGGTTTGTTAAGAGATTTCAGTTGTATGATTTAATGTCCTATTATATTCTATTAATGTTAACAGAATATACTAATTGAATATAGTTTATTAATCAGTACATTATAGCTAAAGATTTGTGGCTTGTTTACAATAACAGGATAGGCTTGCCCCAACCCCTTGCATCTGGGAAAATGTCTTTGACTTCAGCTTATCTTAAAATTAAAATGCATATAAAATGCCTAACTGTAAAGGGAAAGTGTCATATATAAAGCCAAACATTATTCAATCGTGAGTGCTCTTTTGAAGATCACTCACATGCTATTTTTCTTTTTATAGCTAATAAATTCTCTAGGATTCACACTGGTTTTTGTAGACTCAGCTGCCACTGACTTTCAGAAACCAGCCTTGCAGGAAGTACGTACAAATCCAGCTATCAGGTTAACAAAAGAATCTCTGCTTTAATTCTCTGGCTTCATGTTTCATATTGCAATTTTTTCCAAACATGTCTTTAAATTCTTTTCCTATTAGATCTGCAAATCATAGGACTCAATATCAACTAAAGTAAGCAGTGCTCTGTGTTAAAGTTAAAGTTTCCACCATTATCCCTTGGAAATTTTTTTTATGATTTTTATGCATTAGATTAATGCTTGTTTAAATCTAAATTACTATCAGATGATTGGCAGACATGTTCTTCAGAGGTTATCTGAGGTACCTAAGATCACATTGTAAAGATGAGAGTTTTAAGATTCCAAAACTAAGTTTAGGAGCTTGGCTACAACTCTGAACTGGAGCCAACCCAAGTTTCTCAGTTTTCAGCTCGAAAGACAAATGCACAAGGAGATAAACATCTTATTAAACAGAGTACAAAAATTACAGAAGCTTAGTCAGCAATTTTGTGAGTTAATTGAAAGATAGCAGCAATCCATTGTTAGAAAGGAAACTTAACTAATGGGTGAAAATTGTCAAAACAAAGCCATCATAATGAACTCTGTGAATGAGTCAAGTAAATAAAAAGGAAAAAGTGAGTAAGAAAATAGTCTATTAATAGGAGTAATGATCTTTAAGCATTTGAGTCTACTTGACTGGAGTCCCTCTTGGTTTTTTAAATTACTTGTTAGACTATTTCATATATTGAACTACTTTTAATGATGTATGATTATTTTTGTTGATGTTTTCATTATTGTTTTATGCTGTCCAAGGTCATTGTTTCAGTTAAATATGCTTCAACTGAATGCTACAAACAAACAAACAAACAAAAAAGGTTGCATTGTCTGAAGGCAGAACCCTTGGATTTACAATGATTCTTCCATTATTTTGTCTTCACACATTAAACATAAGGCAAAATATTTACAGCATGTCATAGATTTTCGTGACTTTCTTCCTAAAATGTTGGAGCTTTATTCTTCAAAATCTTTCAGGAAACCATTTCAGGTTTTTAATATTAGTACAGCACTTTCAAAATAATAAGCAAATTGTGTGGTCATACCACCTACATAGTAGTAAGATTAATCTTTATTATGGTCACTAACCAGCAAATCACACAGCCTATTTATTTATTTATTTATTTTGTCACAACATCATACAAAAAGATTATATAGTATATACACATATAAACATATATAGGAAGAAGAAAAGAAAAACAATAGGACAGGAACGGTAGGCACGTTTGTGCGCTTATGCACGCCCCTTATGGTCCTCTTAGGAATGGGGTGAGGTCAATAGTAGAAAGTTTTTGGTTAAAGCTTTTAGGATTATGGGAAGAGACCACAGAGTCTGGTAAAGTATTCCAAGCACTGATGATTCTGTTGCAGAAGTCATATTTTCTGCAATCTAGATTAAAGCGGTTTACATTAAGTTTAAATCTATTGGTTGCCCTTGTATTATTGCAATTAAAGCTGAAGTAGTCTTTGACAGGAAGGACATTACAATAGATGATTCTGTGAGTTAAACTTAGGTCTTGTCGAAGGCGACGGAGTTCCACGTTTTCTAAGCCTAGGATTTCAAGTCTGGTGGGATAAGGTATTTTGTTGTTTTCAGAGGAATGGAGAACTCTTCTTGTAAAATATTTCTGGACACGTTCAATTTTATTGATGTCAGAGATGTGGTGAGGGTTCCAAACAGGCGAGCTGTATTCTAGAATTGGTCTAGCAAATGTTTTATATGCTCTGGTTAGTAGTGTGGTGTTTTTGGAAAAGAAGCTACGCAAAATTAGGTTTACAACTCTTAGAGCTTTTTGCTATGTAGTTGCAGTGGGCTTTGGCACTTAGATCATTTGACATGAAAACTCCAAGGTCTTTAACGGGATGGGGTCGTCTGTAAGGTAATGTCCATCTAGTATGTACTTAGTTTTAGAGTTCTTTTTCCTATATGTAAGACTGAGCATTTGCTGGTTGAAATTTGAGCTGCCAATTTTAGACCAAGCGGTTAGATGGTCAAGGTCGTTTTGAATGATAGAAGTGTTGTCTGTGGTGTTAAATAGTTTGACATCGTCAGCAAAGAGAACACAATTACTTGAGATATGGTCACAAAGATCATTAATGTATAGAATAAAGAGTGTTGGTCCAAGGACGCTGCCTTGAGGAACGCCACTCTTGACAGGAACAGGATTTGATAAAGCATTGCCAATTTTGACCACTTGTTGTCTGTTAGACAGAAAAGCAGATATCCATTTGTGGAGGGGTCCTGAGATGCCATAGGATGTTAGTTTAAGGAGAAGTTTATCGTGTACTACTGAGTCAAAAGCTTTGCAGAAGTCTATGTAGATTGCATCTATTGATTTGCCTTGATCTAGATTTGAAGTCCATATGCTTTTGCAGTGGAGAAGTTGTAAGTTACATGATAATTTTTTCCTGAAACCAAATTGTTTGTTGGAGAGTAGGTTGCTAGTTTCTAAGTGTGAGGTAATGGATTGATTGATGATAGATTCCATGATTTTGCAGGTGACGAGCAAAGGGATATGGGACTGTTGTTTTCGACAAAGCTGGGGTCTCCTTTTTTGAAGATGGGGATGACTGTGGCTAGTGACCAAAGTTTGGGAAGAGAACTGGTAGTGAAAGCTTTATCAAAGATAATACTTAGGGGTTCAGCTATATTAATGGAAAGTTTTTTTAAGAAATATGCACATAGACCATCAGGTCCAATAGAAAGCGATGGTTTTAAGTTGTGAAGAGCTTTACCAACGTTGTCTTCTGTGAAATCTATATGAGTTAAATCATCATAGTCATTGCTGGTTCGTTTGTGGAATGTTGGATATGTGTTATCGGAGTTAACAAAAACTGAGCCAAAGAAAATGTTGAAGAGGTTTGCTTTGACTGTTTCGTCATTGCATTCTTTGTTGTTAGAATCTTTTAGTGGTGGGATGGATCTTGAATCTTTAAGTTTACTGTTGACAAAATTATAAAAGGCACGATTGAATTTGTGCGTAGAAGGTTCTCTTCTTGCTTGGTGTGGTAATTTGTGCATTCAGTTTTATTTGGTTGCATATGTTTCTGTAGCAGTTTCTGAAGTTTGTAACATAGCCTTTTTGTTTCTTTTCAGAGGATTTTTTTTGATTGAAGCTTTTTATTGATATGGGTAGTTTGTTTTCTTGGACATGGTAGTCATTCATGGTACATATAATTTAATGACTCTATTGATTTCAAGTAGGAAGACTCTATAGAGGTCATCAGCGGTTATGCAGGTTGCAAACAGATTTTGCCAGTTCAGAAATGAAAGATCGTTGTTTATAAGGTCGTAATTGGCTTTCTTGAAGTTGTAGTTGGGAGTTCTGTTGTTATGACGATTTAAGTATGGACGTATATTGAGACGAAAATCAATCATGCAGTGGTCACTGTTTGAAAAAGGTTCTTTAATTTGTAGTCCGTAAATTGAGTTTGGATTGTTGCAGAAGATGAGGTCAAGGCAGTTGTTGAGTCTTGTATTGTTAGTTACAAGTTGTTCAAGACCTAGGTTTGTAACAGCGTTGTATAGTGTAGTATGGATTGGGTCAGTTGAACATTCATTGGTTGTCCAGTTAATGAGAGGTAGATTTAAGTCACCCAGGAAGATGAGAGGGTATGGGCAAGAGGTAGCCCATGTTAGCATTGAGGTTAGCATATTTGCGTGGGTAATGTCATAGTCGGGGCTCTGTAGCATAGTAAGAATCAAGAGTAGTGTCAAGGGATAGGTCGATACTATAGTTTCAGGAAGAGAGAGTTTATGTGCTACTTGGATATTTTTAGATTCAGTGTCTTTTGTAAAGATAGCCACTCCACCACCTCTTCGGTTTTCCCGATCTGATCGATAGACTTGATATTCTTTGTTTGAGATAATGGAGTCAGGAAGGGATGAATTCAGCCATGTTTCACAAACAAAAATGATATCAAATGTGCCACTGTTTAATAAGAGGATAAATTCAGGTAATTTGTTGACTATGCTTCTTGCATTTATCAATTTGCATTTGAGATCTGATATGATTGGTGTTGAAGAGGTAAGGGGCGTGCACACCTAGTTTTGGGTGTTAGTAGGTTGGGGGTTGTGTACAATAGATGGTTGTATAGATGGTTGGATGGTAGTTTGGATGTTTGGATGGATGGTTGTTTGGATGGCTGGTTGGGTGGATTGTTGGGTGGCTGTTTGGATGGCTGATTGGATGGCTGGTTGGATGGCTGTTTGGATGGCTGGTTGGATGGTTGTTTGGATGGCTGGTTGGATGGCTGTTGGTTGGATGGCTGGTAAGATGGTTGGTTGAATGGGAGGTAGGGGGATGGGTACTTGATTGAATACTGGGATGGCTGGTTGATTGTTATGGGTGATGGGGGGTTTGGAGGTGATTTTTTGATTGCAGGTTTTATTTTTTATGCAATCAGCATGGTAGTCGATGTATAGGTTGGATTCACCATTGTCTTGTCTTCTTTTAAGTTCTGTGCGAAGTTCACGATAACGTATCCGTTGTAGAAAGGATAGATCAGGACGTGATCTAAGTTTACTGTAGGTAGGGTTGGATTTAGCAATTGAGTTTATAGTATTTATGAATTTGCGTTTACTGTCCTCATTAGTGCATGTGACTCTACAAAATCTTGGTGCTGTTGTCCCATCGCTGTTTTTATATTCTGGTCCATCTCTGGAGACAGCAATTATTTCATTTGGGGAGATGGTTGATGAATTATAATTTCCAATGATGTTGTGCCTACTTCTTAAAAGAATAAAATAAAAGAAACCAAGGCATTGGAAGAGAAAACATAAACATTACTTGGGGAAAAAATACAATGCCTAAAATATAGAGTGCTTCTAAAACATCAATAAGTGTGCTTATAGCAAGTTATTACAATGCAGTGAGTATAGGATTTTTTTCTTCTATTTACTTATGCTTGGTTCTCAGAGACTGCCTGGACAAGTCCCTGCATTTTTCTTGGTAAAGTTTTTCAGAAGTGGTTTGCCATTGTCTCTTTCTTAGGATTGAGAGAAAGTAACTGGCTTGTGATTACCCAGCTGGCTTCATGCCTAAAATGGGACTAGAACAGAGGTAGGTTTCAGCAGGTTCTGACCAGTTCTGGTGAACCGGTAACAGAAATTTTGAGTAGTTAGGAAAACCGGTAGTAAAAATTTTGACTGGTCCCGCCCCCTCTATTCTCTGCCTCCCAAGTCCCAGCTGATTGGAAGGAAATGGGGATTTTGCAGTAACCTTTCCCTGGAGTGGGGAGGGAATGGAGATGTTACAGTATCCTTCCCCTGGAGTGGGGTGGGAATGGAGATTTTACAGTATCCTTCCCCTGCCAAGCCCACCAAGTGACGCCCACCAAGCCATGCCACGCCACCAAGCCACACCCACAGAACTGGTAGAAAATTTTTTGAAACCCATCACTGGACTAGAACTCCCAGGTCTCCCAGTTTCTAACCTGATGTCTTATCCGCTATTCCAAACTGGCTCTTTAAAAGTACAGCCTAGATAATATAAAAAAAGCGACAAATTAATTAGTAAAATTACCTTGAGTTCTACTTATAAGATATTAAGTTATTATATATTTACATGAGTTTTTATGAATGTAAAGTTATATAAATAAGTATATTGGTTAGTGACAAATAAACAGCAGAATTAAATCCTTGGTTCAATAAAAGAGACTGAGATGAACAAAATGAAACTACCGTATATACTCGAATATAAGCCGATCCGAGTATAAGCCGAGGTCCCCAATTTTACCCCAAAAAACTGGGGTAAACTGGGGACTCGAGTATAAGCCGAGGGAGGGAAATGAGGCAGCTACCGGTCAGGGAAAGCCTCCCTCCCTCAGCCGAGAAGGCTGGCGGCTCCCCCGCCCCGCCCTCTCACTGCACCGGCAGGGTTTCCCCGCGCTAATGCAAAAGCCCGCTAAGTTTGCACCATCCGGTATAATGTGAAAAAAAGGAAAAAAAAAAACTCGAGTATAAGCCGTATATACTCGAGTATAAGCCGAGGGGACGTTTTTCAGCACAAAAAACGTGCTGAAAAACTCGGCTTATACTCGAGTATATACGGTATACCTTAATTTAAAAAAATAGTTTCCTACATAGCACAATGGTAGCTGAAATAAACTTTGTAGCTTTCCTGGTGTTGGATTCTAGTTTGACAGCAAGGTACAAAGAAGACAAAAAGGGAAAGCAAAGGGGACTTCTATTGACAGATGGAAGTTATTATAAAAGGCATCAAAGGAAAACATAAGTAAGGTCTCAGATTCCTCCACAGCAAAATTACAACTTTATTCTACAAAAAAAATGTTATATTCCACCACCACCACCACCCCATATTGCACAGAACAAGGTACTAAAATACACTAAAGAAGAAACTGTCCTGCATAAAGGGTGGGTTTGAGTTTATTTATTTTTAATTTCTAATTAGCTTTAATAATTAGCTAGTCTTTTATTATGTACTGCAACTTTGGGGGCCTGGTATACCCTGTCCCATCTAAAAAGCTACATAAAACACTAATTAGAATAGAGCAGAATTAACAGAGTTGGAAGGGAACTTGAAGATCATCTAGTCCAATCCCCTGCTCAAGCAGTAGACCCTATACCATTTCTGACAAATGGCTGTCCAGTCTCCTCTTCCTCCTCCTCCTCCTTCCCTATTGCTGGATTGAAGCTCTCACTTTTAGAAGCCCATCTTTACTTTAGGTCATAATTACTTTAGGTTTGTTTACTGAAAACGTATCTAATTGGTGTTTATTCAATAAAATACATCAAAGCAAAGCACTGTGATTTAGTTTATAGGAATGGAATTAATACTTTCTGAACTTTATTTTTGTTGTGACCAAGGCCCAAGTAGTGATTATCAAACACAATTAATCCTGAACAAATTTATTTTATTAAAACAGCTTAGAATTAATCCATTCTCACCTTAGTCCAAAACAAATTCTTTATAAACAGTCCTGGCCTTATCACCAACCTTTGTTGTCTTTGGCAACCTGCCAAAGGCTTCTCTTGGCAAAAACCCCACCAAGTTCAAGAGATGCTGACAAGAAGCAATGGAATAAACGTTGCTTTTCCACAAAGAACCCAACGGCTTGTTGCTGCTCTCTTAAGCCTTATTGGAGTGGCAAATCATCTTCTGGCCTTACTCCAGAGTCGTCCTTTTTGCTTCAGCTGCTCTTGCCTTCTGGCAGCTCTTCTCATGCATGCACTAGGAACAGGCTCTTCTTCCTCTCTCCTGTCCGCCTCTGGAGGCTCCAGAGTCTATGCATCGCTCCCAGATGGCCCTGGCTCCCTCGTCCGGGCCTTCCCCTGACTTCAGGACTGGCCCATTGTCCTCCCCAGCCTCCTCACTGTCTGACTCCACTGCCAGTTCCTCAGGCTGCTGGTGGACCACAACAGTTTTTTTGTGTACTTGTAAATACCTGTATATTATTAATTTTGTACTTATATTCCATCTAAAAGCTAAACTATTTCAAGATAATTTTAACAATAAGTCTTACAAATAGAGAAATGGAGATTTAATCAGAAACAGACATTGGATGTAGTTGCTAATTGATGTTTCATTATCTTACATAGTTTAAAATAACTTCACAGTTGATTAATGGAAGGCATATGGTAAAACATTTATCATTAGAAATTTATTTATTTATTTAAAAATTGTATACTGTATTCTGCACGAGTCAAAAAGACTCACATCCTCATTTCCTGGACATAAATTGTTTCAACTTCTACCCTCATAATGATGCTATAGGGCTCTGCACACAAGAACAACTAGACACAAAGACAGTTTACCCTTGAATGCCATCACTCTGCTAAACAATTGATTCCCACCACACTGTCAAACTATTTACTAAATCTGTATTACTATTATTCTTCTCATCCTTCCTATTACCTATCTCCTCCCACTTATGACTATAATCTTGTTGCTTGTATTTTTACGATTTATACTGTTTTATTTAGGTTCTTAGTACGATTTGATTGCTTATTTAGTATTCTAAGACTATCACTAAGTATTGTATCTTATTATTCTTGATGAATGTATTTTTTTATGTACACTGAGAGCATATGTACCAAAGACAAATTCCTTGTGTATCCAATCACATTTGGCCAATAAAGAATTCTATATTCTATATTCTATCTATGATGCAATAGCTTGGATAGCATTTAAAAGCTCTCATAGTGGATGGAATGTGGGAACAATATCTTTCAATGGTGTAAATAATTATATTGTGGAAAATTGCATTGTTCCATATGATTTTATGCTTTTAAGATTACCCTTGGATTTCTTTCATAGAAAAAGTCCCTGTTGGACTAGGTCAAATAGAGTGGCATATAATCCCCACAGTGGCCAGTGAAATGCCCTTCAGAAGCAGGTCATGAAATTGAAATGTTGCCTGTCACACATTCAGTACCTATAAGTGATTTATTTTAATTCTTGTAATCATAAATATTTATGCAGCGTTGTTATTCTACAATTGGAATTAATTCAGTGAATAACCAATAATCATTTCTAGCACAACATAAAAGCCAGGTAAGGATTTTAAAATATAAACAGATGAATGGAAAAATTTAGAAGAGGCAGACAAATAAGCAGAAGTGAGAGGTCAAAAACAATAGAGAAATTGAGTCAACTGGAAAATTAAAGAAAAAGCTTCTGCTGAAAAAGAGATAACCACACTAAAATTCTCAAAAGAATTTGTGGTTTGCAAATTAAATAATTTGTGGAAAGTTACAAATGACTTATGATATAAAAAATAAAACTGCACGAGGACTTTGCAAACTCTCTGTATAAACAATATGAATATGGAAATGTAATATTTGAAATGGTTTTTCTATTGTATGTAAGCGTGCCTGTTGTAATGCTAACTACATAACATATTGTAAACTTTTTTTGTCATTATTTAAAATTTGCTTATGTTTCTTCTTCCTTAAAATGCAAATGCATTCATGTATATAACTTCAAATGCAGGAATAAAAGAATGGAATCAGTAAGTCTGTTTAGCATTTCCAGAAGAAAAACATGTTTTGTTTTATCAATGCAGGTATTGTACCAGGTTACTCTTATTTCCTGAAAAAGATCTCCTGGTTGTTTCCTGTGCAGAGTTGACTTTTCAACAGCATTTATTAAATTGCTGAGCTAAAGTTGTTCTGAAGTAAAATATCAACATGAAAACAATGAATTTCTCCAGCTGCAGACAGAACAAAGTAATTTAAAACGTCAGTGAAGGAACGTAAATTCCTAATTTACTTGTAAATGCACATGTCATTGAATGAACGTGAAAGCTGTAATTGAATAGGAGTCCTGAAAAATAATCCCTGATGAATTTGTTGATAATTTTGGGAGAAACCAGATCTTTTTTTAAAAAAGAGATGTTCATAAAACTTAATAATAATAATAACCTCATGGGTGAACGTTGTTGGATAGTGTTACTTCCAACCAATCTAACTTGTCCTAGAAAAAGTGACAAGTCACAAGTATTTGACAGAATTGGAAGGGACCTTGGAGATCTTCTAATCCATCCCTTTGCTCAAGCAGGAGATTGGACAAATGACTGTCCAATCTTTTCTTAAAAGCCTCCAGTGATGGAGCACCCACCACTTCTGAAAGCAAGCTGTTCCACTGATTAATTGCTCTCACTGTTAGGAAATTTCTCCTTAGTTCTCAAGGTTGCTTCTCTCCTTGATTAGTTTCCATTCATTGCTTCTTGTCCTGCCTTCTATCTATTCTGCTATCCACCAGCAAACCATTTCAGTTTAAACTATGCATTCTGCACAAATATGATTCCAGGACTCATGGCTTTTGCTTGGTTGAATATACTAATCTGCTTGGGTGGGATGGGGTGTTGGACTAGATAACCTACAAATTCCCTTCCAACTCTGTTAGTCTGAGATAATCAGTAGCAGTATTGTTACTATTTTATTTATTTATTTATTTTGTCACAACATCATACAAAAAAGATTATATAGTATATAAACATATATATGAGTAAATATTAGGAGGTATAAGCATATATATATATATATATATAGGAAGAAGAAAAGGAAAAAAAACAATAGGACAGGAATGGTAGGCACATTTGTGCGCTTATGCACGCCCCTTATGGTCCTCTTAGGAATGGGGTGAGGTCAATAGTAGAAAGTTTTTGGTTAAAGCTTTTAGGATTATGAGAAGAGACCACAGAATCAGGTAAAGTATTCCAAGCACTGATGATTCTGTTACAGAAGTCATATTTTCTGCAATCTAGATTAAAGCGGTTAACATTAAGTTTAAATCTGTTGGTTGCTCTTGTATTATTGCAATTAAAGCTGAAGTAGTTTTTAACAGGAAGGACATTACAATAGATGATTCTATGAGTTAAACTTAGGTCTTGTCGAAGGCGACGGAGTTCCAAGTTTTCTAAGCCTAGGATTTCAAGTCTGGTGGGATAAGGTATTTTGTTGTTTTCAGAGGAATTGAGAACTCTTCTTGTAAAATATTTCTGGACACGTTCAGAGAATTAGTCTAGCAAATGTTTTATATGCTCTGGTTAGTAGTGTGGTGTTTTTGGAAAAGAAGCTACGTAAGATTAGGTTTACAACTCTTAGAGCTTTTTTTGCTATGTAGTTGCAGTGGGCTTTGGCACTTAGATTATTTGACATGAAAACTCCAAGGTCTACTAACTGGGAATAAGACTGAAACATTGATAGTGAATTTTGTTGCTCACCTTCTTTAATTTTTTGTGGTTTCTTAAAGCTACATTTTGTTCCCAAAGTGCTTAAACATCACAATGAAGAAAAATCTAAACCAAATATTTAATTTTTTGTATTTTAAAGAAGCCATTCAAAGGTTATTTGAGACATTAGCACTAAAAACAGAGTAAGAAGCCTCTAGGGTTTTTAAAAAACTATTTTCCTTCAAGAGATGAATGAGTAGTTTGATAAAGTAGTCAAATTGAACTCTTTGTAGTTTAGAAGCTTAATAGATATAAATAAAAAGGAACAACTTTATCTGAAAGGTTTTTCTGTTATAAAAGATCAACAAAGTGTGTCATATGCATTAATTATTTCCATAAATAAATAATATGTCTCCATGTTCTATTACGGAGAATAATAAATCAATCCATCTCTCTCATACACAATAGAATTTCAATAGGTATGTGAAGCAGTGACAAGGAGGAATATTGTTATTTGTTTATCTATTTAAATTTATGATAACTCAGCTCCAATGGAGTTTTATACACTCTGAAAACTATCACAAAAAACAAAACAAAAAAAAAACAGGTAAATTACAACATTATAAAAATACAAAGGGACCTTATATGATATCCAGTATAAGTTTATTTATTTATTTATTTATTTATTTATTTATTTATTAAATTTTTATAGTAACTGCTAGTTACTAATTAACATATTATTTGCCAACATGTCCCAGATAATTAATAATGAACAAACTAGGCTAAGCATTACACAATTGTGGCAGAAGAGCTGCCTTTTACATTACTTGTACCTAAGATCTAATGTGAATTTTATTAAAGTATAGCAATTTATATTAGCAATATTTATATTTTAATAATAAGAGACACATATTTTTAAATCTGTTTAGGAGAATAATTACGTACTAATCTTTCCCATGTCTGTTTTTCCTTCATGGCTTATATCCAAGAGGAAAGGAATTGTATTTATACATATTATATTACCATTTCTGCTGTTGACTGCAATTTATTCTCAAGATTTTTCAGATTCATGAGATACACTGCACTTCAGTATAGTTTAAGTGCAAGCAGGAATTACAAGCTAGTAAAAAACATTTCCCTCAAATGGTATTAAATTTCATATATGCTACGGTTTCATTAAGAGGACTTCCTCCTGTCATCTCTGCTATGTTGGCTTCCAAAGAAAAACATCACCTTCGTGGTGAAATTTCGACCTCATTTTGTTTGCGTTACAAAAAGAAAAAGAAAAAAGAGGCACTTACCAAACACAGGTAGCCTTGACATCAGATTTATTTCCTCTCCTGCATTTATAGAGGGGCCAGGGATTATCATGCTGATAATAAGCATTCCATTGTGGGTCTCCGGCATTCTCATTTTGAGAAATCCAATCATGACACATCTGGAAAATATCAAGTTGCAGAAAGCTGATGAACAAAATCCTTTCAGATTGGCTTTTGATGTGCCTGCAGCTATTTTAGCGAGATGGAATTTTAAATATCTCTGTAATTGTGAGTTCCCTCAACAGTGCTAGGTCCTAAATGATGAGTGCAGTTTTTGTTCTGTTTTGCAAATTGTGATCCCAACCTATTGCAGTTTGTAAATCAAAGATTACAGGTAGTTCTCAACTTATGACCAAAGTTACACTGGACCTACATGAGAGTTCTTACAACCGGAATTCAAACTTACAATGGTCAGTCTTCCCTCCCCCGTGGTGGTGTGACTGCACTCTGAGGGCTCGGCATTTGGGCCACATTTATCACCATTTGCAGCATGTGTTTTACAAAATTCTTGCTGAAAGCATTTATTTCTGTTTTTTGGCAAAAATTGGCCCATACCAAACGGTTGGTTTGGTTAACAACTGTGGTATTCGCTTAATAACCACTTAACAATTGCCATGTTTGATTAGAGACCACCACAAAAAAAAGTCATAACATTGGATCGGACCTAATTTATGACCCTGATGCTCCATTACGGTTGTAACTCGAGGACTACCTGTATAAACATTAGCAACAGAGATATGTCAAATGTCTCAGAAGAGGCCCTCCCTAATTTCTTGAACTGTACAGGTAATCAGGGATGGGGGAGAGAAGTACTTTCATACTGCTAGACAAATATAATGTAACCCAACAGTAAAGTTAGAACTAGTATTTCTGGGGTGTGTATTTCTTGTCTGGATTATTTCTCAAGACTGACGGTAGGAAGACAATTACAGCTATGTGGACAATTTCTATACAATCATTGTGACAAAGTATAGCTGTACATTTCTGCAAGAAAGGGTGACGGGGTGGGAGGGAACGACAGATTACAAACTCACCCAAGAAAAATTATGAGGTGTAATATTCATCTCAGTTTGGAGGCAAACCTGAAGCATCAATGAGGTTTCTATTCAGTTTTGCTCATATTGACTCTTCTCAAAAATTGCAAACATATAAATAAAATCTGGAAATGAAACTTTGACTACAGGCTTGCAGGACAACAGAGGACTTTTCATAGAATATTGGTTATGTTTCCAAGGCAAACAAGCAAAAGACAGCAATTCCTCCTGTCTACATGGCACAAAAATATTTGCCAGCCAAGTCAAAATTTATTACTATTTCTTGAAAACACTTTCCTGAACATTGGGTCCAAATTTGACTATTAAAACTGTGATCCCTAGATTTATATAAAAATTTTGCTGAAGAAACCTAATGCAAGATTCAAGTTGCAAGAATGTGCATCTGGCAATAACCAACCGTTAAATCTGATTTTCCCCCCCTCCAGATTCTCGTCCCCTCCCCCCAATAAACGTTAATGAACTGATTTCTCCTAGGGCAATATGGTTCTCTGAAGAGTAACATAGACCCACATAGTGATTATTAAAAATATACTGTGAAATTTACTGCCCTTCACACCATGGTTTAAGAAGCTATATCCAAAGGTCACTGTAATAATATCCTCACTCCAAACAAGCAGAGATTAATAGCACTTGTGGCCATTGTAGTATTTTGGGAACTGTGTATAGTTCACTTAAAAGCAAGATTAAAAACCCCAGCTGAAAAGGTTGCTTCATTGGTACATTTTATACAAATCATTCATTTAGGAGCATATATACCAGTTCACAAGTCTCTCCACTCTTCCCAGCAATTCCCTGATAATTAAATGAGTACAGGTAATCCGCGCTTAATGACTTCACTTAGCAGCAGTTCACAGTTATAATGGATCACTCAAAGTTACTTATAACTCAGTTCTGGAGTTCTGACCAGTGGTGGGTTGCCCCCGGTTTGGACCGGTTCTATCAAACTGGTAGTAAAACTGGCAGGACGCTCTGCCCACTGACCCAAACGTCATCAGGACGTACAGAAACGCGCAGGCACAATGCGAACCAGTAGTAAAGATAAGTAGAACCAGTAGTAAAGATAAGTAGAACCCACCCCTGGTTCTGACGACCCTCCCTGCAAATTCCATGACCACATCTTGGGTGCCTGGCAACTAGTTCACCTTTATGGCCAGTTGCAGCATTCCACAGTCATGTGACCACAATTTAGAAGAGTTTCTGCCAGTCTCCAGCCTTTTCAGCTGGTTTCCTACAACCCCCCCCCCACACAAATAATAGGAATATATATCTTGTGATGTTGTGCATAAGGACTGCCACAGAAATGATTGTGATGTTTGCGTAAGGACTGCCACAAAAAACTGTAAAATCAGGTCTATCATGTGTGTCCCTTGACTTACCATCATCATGATTTATGATGGAAATTCTGGACTCTATGGTGATTGCAAGTCAAGAATTACCTGTAGTTAAATGGGTACAAAGCTAGTAACTATATTGAAATTCATGCAATTATTATTATATAGCACATAGTCGTGAAAGCTGCAGTAAAACAATTAGACATTAAAGGTGGTAAAGGATCTACCATCTTTAGTGCCTATTTATTTTACATAAATACCATATTTTTGCACTATAAGATGCACCTGACCGTGAAGCACACTTAGGTTTATAGGAGGAAAACAAGAAAAAAAAAATCAGGCAGAGCCTGAGAGGACCATAGATAGGTGTCCTCTCATGTGCCAGCTCTGCTTATTTTACTCCTGCACTTCGGAAAAGACACAGAAGAAGCAGGAAATGACAACGACAGAAGAGGTGAGGTTCAGCACTGTAAAAGGACCCTGCTGCTGCGGCCTGGCTACTATTCACCAAAGGATCGGCACCATTTTCACCCACTTTTTTGGGGGGGAAAGTGTGTCTTATGGAGCGAAAAATACGGTATTTATTAAACAAGCCACAATTAGCTGGCATCATACATTATACTAACCCATAGAACATATTGGGCAAACAAATGGGATAATCATAGAGAGTAAAATACCTGTTTCAACTTTTTTTTTTATTTATTGGCCAAGTGTGATTGGACACACAAGGAATTTGTCTTGGTGCATATGCTCTCAGTGTACATAAAAGAAAAGATACCTTCATCAAGGTACAACATTTACAACACAATTGACGATCAATATATCAATATAAATCATAAGGATTGCCAGCAACAAGTTATAGTCATACAGTCATAAGTGGAAAGAAATTGGTGATGGGAACTATGAAACGATTAATAGTAGTGCAGATTCAGTAAATAGTCTGACAGTGTTGAGGGAATTATTTGTTTAGCAGAGTGATGGCCTTCGGGAAAAAACTGTTCTTGTGTCTAGTTGTTCTGGTGTGCAGTGCTCTATAGCGTCGTTTTGAGGGTAGGAGTTGAAACAGTTTATGTCCAGGATGCGAGGGATCTGCAAATATTTTCACGGCCCTCTTCTTGATTCGTGCAGTATACAGGTCCTCAATGGAAGTCAGGTTGGTAGCAATTATTTTTTCTGCAGTTCTTATTATCCTCTGAAGTCTGTGTTTTTCTTGTTGGGTTGCAGAACCGAACCAGACAGTTATAGAGGTGCAAATGACAGACTCAATAATTCCTCTGTAGAATTGGATCAGCAGCTCCTTGGGCAGTTTGAGCTTACTGAGTACACTACAGTATAACCCCAAACAATTACTCAGCTCCTGGATAATTTTTATCAATCATTTTTTTTATTATGGTCGTAGACCAGCCTAAGAAGGATAGAACAGAAACAATTTTAAAAGCTAACAAAATATAGAATACACACGTTTAAAACTTTTCCTCTGGTCCCATGGAAATCTGACTACTAGCAGAAACAGCTTCCCTTATCCCCATTTACACTGGACAAGCTAAAGGATGCTTCCCCCTGTTAACAGTTGGAATTTCTGCTCACCAATGATCCATATTTTGCCACCTATGCGGCACTGATTCCCCGGATGAAAACACAGATGGAAGAAAAGGATGAGCAGGTGCCACATCTCCCCTCCCCCAGGAGACACAACTCCAACTGCCCCAACCATCAACGAATATGAACCTACCACCCTTGCAAAAATCACCGATCTAGTCCCAGGTGTGCAGTGCAGATGGTTTAAACCCATCAGGGATCCCTGCTTTTCTGACTTTCTCTCCCATCATGACATTATACTGCTCTAGGAAACATGGACTGTTGACAACCTATCATGAAATGCATTTCATTCATCTTCGACCAGGGTGAAACCAGGAATAAAACATGGAACAGCCAGTTTGGAAATCTTAAGTCATGAGAGTGAGTCTACCAGCATTCTAAGCAGACAGTTCTGCATATTAAAAACTTTTACTTATCAAGCAAATTCTTCCCATTATTCAGCTTGAATTTCCTTATTTTAGTTTCACCCTGTTGAACCTTGTCCTGCTCTTGGTTTCAGCAGAGAACAGATCAGATCCCTCTTGCCTCTGACAACTTTTTGGATAATTGTAGCTACTATCTTTGTAAACCATTTCTCAAATGGCTTGGTTGCCTTTTTAAAAAAATATTTTATTAAAAGTTTTAAAAAGAAGATTAAAAACTAACAAAGACCAATACTGTACAAAGTTCAAAGGGATTGGTTTCCCAGCCACTTATCATTCTAGTGGCTCTCCAGCTCACCTGCTCCAAATTCTTCATATCTGCTTTACAAGCAGAACTGAACACACTTTGAAGCAGCACAAAGTACAATTAAATTACTATCTCCTAGGAATTAAACACAGTGCTTTTATTACAGCAAGGCACAAGAAAACTAGATTGGTGCTTTTAACTCCAATCTTGTTGTTTCAATTGTTTCAACTCCTACCCTCAAAACGACGCTATAGAGCACTGTACACCAGAACAACTAGACACAAGAACAGTTTTTCCCCCGAACGCCATCATTCGGCTAAACAAATAATTCCCTCAACACTGTCAAACTATTCACTAAGTCTGCATTACTATTAATCTTCTCATTGTTCCTATCACCCATCTGCTCCCACTTATGACTGTATGACTGTAACTTTGTTGCTTGTATCCTTACGGTTTATATTGATTTTTTCCTAGTATGATTTGATTGCTTATTTGTACCCTATGACTATTATTAAATGTTGTACCTTATGATTCTTGATGAATATATCTTTTCTTTTTTATGCACAGTGAGAACATACGCTCCAAAGACAAATTCCTTGTGTGTCCAATCGCACAAGGTCAATAAAGTCAATAAAGAATTCTATCTATCTATCTATCTATCTATCTATCTATCTATCTATCTATCTATCTATCTATCTATCTATCTATCTATCTATCTATCTAGTTGCTTGCTCAAATTGTGTTCCTGGTCAGTTAGAATTCCTAAATTCTTTTTACATTTACTTCTGCCAAGCCAGGAATAATGGGTAATACTGCATATTTATTATTTTTCCTATATTTTGCCTCCCATCAACCGGTGCGCTCCCATAGAGAGGGTCTCCTCAGGGTGCCGTCAGCCAAACAATGTCGGCTGGCGGCCCCCCCGGGGGAGAGCCTTCTCGGTGGGAGCACCGACCCTCTGGAATGAGCTTCCTACAGGACTTCGTCAACTTCCTGACCTCTGGACCTTTTGCCGTGAGCTGAAGACGTATTTATTCTTCCGTGCAGGACTGGCATAAATGGGTTTTTAACAGTATTTTAAATGGGCTTATATTTTATGTATTTTAATTTTAAATTATTGCCTAGATTGAATAAGTTTTTTACTTTTGGTTTTATTGTATTGTATGTTATTGTGATTTTATCTGGCTGTTAACCGCCCTGAGTCCTTCGAGAGAAGGGCGGTATAAAAATTATATTATTATTATTATTATTATTATTATTATTATTATTATTATTATTATTATTATTATTATTATTATTATTAGTATGCAGAAACTTACATTTTTCACATTCAGACACCATCTTCTTGGATTTGGCTCAGTGTTGACGCCTGTTGAGGCTATTTTGAATAGTAATTTTGTTTTGTTCTCTGAGGCTTTAGCTAATCCTCCAACCCTGAGGTTATTTGCAAATAACTATCCTTCCCATTCCAACATTTGTGTCATTTACAAAGATGTTGAATAGTACTAAACAAGGATGGAGCCCTGAAAAATTCTACCCAATATTTTACTCTAGAATAATGCTAAACTAGTTATCAGCATTGTTTGATTGTACTTATTCAAACTGTTGCAAATCTACTGGATTTCCATACTATCTAGCAGATTTGTATCCCTATTTCTCACAAAATAGATCTTATCATGTTGCTCAGATTAAAATACGTAGCACCCACATTAGCCTGATTTGCTAACCCAATCTAATCCAATCCAGTCCAACCAAATCACATTGTGATTTACTATAATGCATGAATCCAGCCACACAGTAACAATGTCTTCTTGAACATTTCATTTGTAGCCATATTATAAAAATGCTAGTAAAATTTTATCTGGAAATGCAAACATAAAAAATCTTTTGCAGATGTTAATACCATCTTCCAGGTTACACTTTTTATATCTAAACACAAAAACTGTTCCTACTTTAATTCAACTGACTTCGAGGAAGTTGGATAATATTCCATACAGGGAACATTAGACAACTTCTTTTAAAAAGGTATACCTTTTCCATCTTATATATTTAAATATGCAATCCTCAATATCTTAGACCCACATTCAATTATTCATTATAGTACTTTATATTAATGGTAATAGACTCTGAATCACTCAGATAATCTGTATATAAGTATATGCCCCTTTGCTCCTGAAAGATCCTGCTATTTTTAGTTTCCAAGAAGAACATCTGAGAAATGTCTTAAGTAACATAAGGAATATAAAATATAGTCACATACTGAACAGCGTTCAAGGACGCTAAATGTCACAGGATTAAGACAATTTCTTAATGCAAGTAGCACCATGTCCCTGGCAACTTCAGTACATTAGATTAAGGAACACAGTTCTCAAATTTCTTTCTTGCTTTTTGAGATTTCCTCTTAAATGTTACACTTCATTCACGTATTAAACCGAATCATAGTCTGGTTTGATGGTTTTAGCTTCGTGTGTTGGGCAAATCTAGTCATTTATTCAATAAACCACAGTTAAGCAAAGTGTGTCTAAGCTTAGTATGCTAACCTAATCTCTCTCTCTCTCTCTCTCTCTCTCTCTCTCTCTCTGTGCATATTGATTTAATTAGCAGGGGTGCCATGTAGCATGGTCTAAATAATATAGCTCTTGTTGATCAATGATTTCTGGGGCCAATGGATTGTTCTTTTTTTAAAAAAAAATTAATTATAGTCCTGGCATTATTTCTTTGAAGCTCTTAAATATGTCAGAACCTTATACACTGTGACTATGAGGAATAATGATGCATCTAATGTATTTATTTTTTTAAAACTGTTTCACATACTCTTTAAATATAAATAACTACAAAGTTTTTCTGTAGCTTGTATGTATAACTGCAGTCCCATGCAGTACTCACTGAACTGGAAAGAAGAGCTAGCTGTTTTTGTTATTTTTAACATGACTGTCTAGTTAATTTCTGCTTCTCGCCAATCATAGCAGCTTAACCCATGGGACAGTATGAAAACCACTGAAATGGGTGGAAATTATATTTTTAAAAACAAAGCATTTTTTCATTGCCAGCAAGTTTTGGGAGATAACTTATATTGTAACCAATAGTATTTTGTATTTGTTAACACCCAATTTGTGTGCATGAAAGCTTTTTCTCTCTCTATCAATTTAATGGTATAGACACAGTTCTAAAATCAGCCATTTTTCTCCTCCCCTTTTTTCTAATCAATTTGCCTGAATTAGAAAAGACATTACATTAACAGTAATTATAATAAAAAACAGCTACATGCATTACAGTTTTGAAACACATCCTTCTAAGGATTCATCCTCAAAATATTGCATTATATAACTCATTGAAGTTAGCCTTCTTAAACCAGGGATTCTCCAGATCTTAGACCTCCTAGTCAGCATGGTTTATGGATGATTGCTTTGGTTTGTAAAGGTAAACTACTACATAGTTCCTCTATATTGCTTTAATGGGTAGAAATCTATTGTAATCATATATTGTTGTTGTTAGTTGCGAAGCCGTGTCCGACCCATCGCGACCCCATGGACAACGTTCCTCCAGGCCTTCCTGTCCTCTACCATCCTCTGGAGTTCATTTAAACTCATGCCTACTGCTTCAGTGACTCCATCCAGCCACCTCGTTCTCTGTCGTCCCCTTCTTCTTTTGCCCCCAGTTTTTTCCAGGATTAGGCTCTTCTCCAGTGAGTCCTTCCTTCTCATTAGGTGATCAAAGTATTTCAGTTTCATCTTCAGGATCTGGCCTTCTAAAGAGCAGTCAGGGTTGATCTCCTCTAGGACTGACTTGTTTTTTGTTTTTTTATTCAAAAAGTTTTACAGAAAAAATTTTTTTCCCCTTTCCCCCCAACCCCCCTCCCTTCACTAATACCCTCCCCCCTGGCTTCCCGGAAGAAGCACAAGGTATAGTTAAAAATAAGACAAACATATGCTAAGAACATTTTCTCCCAAAACTATTATACCAATTTTCCTTCTCTAGCTCTGACTTCCTCCTAACATAACCAAAATCCTTCAAAAAAAATAAAAAAATAAAAAATAAAAATTAAGAATTAACAATAGTAAAATATATAAATCAATAGAACAAATTAATCCTAAAGTATTTAAAACCAACTAAAGCATAAAAATCCAATCAATTCAAAAAATATGTCCCTTATAACTTCTATAACCATATAATTTTTCCCCCCATGTCTTTCTTACATAAGATCTTTTGAAAATATTCTATTTAAAATTTAGTGCAACACCTTATAAAATTTCAATACAGAAAATTACAATATCTATTCAACTTTAGTCCTTCCTCATCAAAATCCAGTATAGATCCAAATATCTAGTCTTTTATGATAGATATAAAACATATAATCAACCCATTTCTTCCAGATTCCTCACAAATTGTCTTTCCGGAACACTAATATTTTGTCTATTAATATTTTAAAAACCTTGTTTCAAGAATAATACTTTTGTCTCTTGCCATTTTTTTGGTGCATTAATCTCTGTCTTTCCTTCGTTACTCCTTCTAAAAGTCAATCACAATATTTCCTAGTAATTCCTTATGTCCAAGAATCCAAAAATTACTGCCGATATTCCATCAGTCCAAAAGAGAACTCTTGGGAAACATTAAGCTTGTGAGTCTTTTCCATTTGAGGGACAATCTCCTGTAGCACAAATTCAGGCAGTTCATCCAAACTATTTAAAGAAAACTTCTTTACATCACCTTGTTTCTTCACGATCAAATCTTCATATTTATCCACTTTTATTTGTATCTCCTGCATTCCATTTTCCGAGTGGTTGCACTGGTTAATTTGCTCCAAGCTCTCATCCAAAACGTCCCCATTTTTTATCAATTCGTATTTTTGAATAATTAAATACATACTTTCTGTGTAGTCCTGTATAAAGTCACAAATCCATTCTTCTGAAAGAACCTCCATGACAAAGTTCCTGCTGAGAATCCCCTTGTAAAGTACTTAAACAACGTAATATAATCCAACAGTCCACAGTCAAACACAATAAGATAAAATCTCCATTCAGGACTGACTTGTTTGTTCCGCCTTGCAGTCCAAGGGACTCGCAGGAGTCTTCTCCAGCACCAGAGTTCAAAGGCCTCAATTCTTTGGTGCTCAGCCTTTCTTATGGTCCAACCTGTGCAGCCATATATTGCAACTGGGAAAACCATAGCCTTGACTATACGCACTTTTGTTGGCAGGGTGATGTCTCTGCTTTTTAGTACGCTGTCTAGATTTGCCATAGCTTTCCTCCCCAGGAGCAAGCATCTTTTAATTTCTTAGCTGCAGTCCCCATCTGCTGTGATCTTGGAGCCCAGGAAAATCATATATAACAGTAATCATATATAACAGGTTGGAAATGAAAGAACTACCTACATTAGTGAAGGTAGAGAAACTTTTACCCATATACTTTTTCAATCTAATTATGAGGCAGAAAAGAATAGATGTTACGGGTCACAAGTTCTATTTTTTATTTTTACTGATGACTGTTGATAGGAATATTGCTTTATTTTGTTCTTTGATCTAAACAAAGAGGAAAGCAATTAAAATTAAGTCTTACTTTTCCTGATAACGAATACTCTTGGCTACATTTTAACAGACATTTGTCATAAATATAATTTATTTCTCTTCAATAATAGAAATAAAACATGTGAGATTACAGCAAAAAGTAAAACCAGTGTAAACACAGAGGGCAGGTCTTGGGAGGCATTATGCATACAGCATAAATTGCTAAGTAAACATTATAATATTCCACTCTTCTCTAAATTGAACTTCCCCCCCATCAAATCAGATAACCCATTTTTATTACTGAATCAAGTAGACCAAAGAATTGACATTTTCCCCCACCTCATCCATCTATCCTCTGTGCAGTTGCAATGTTTCTCAGACAGAATAAGAACCTACTTTCACAACTTTAGGGGACTATTAGGGGACAAATTAGGGGACTGGAGGCTAAAACATATGAAGAACAATTGCAGGAACTCGGTATGTCTAGTTTAATGAAAAGAAGGACTAGGAGACATGATAGCAGTGTTCCAATATCTCAGGGGTTGCCACAAAGAAGAGGGAGTCAAGCTATTCTCCAAAGCACCTGAGAGTAGAACAAGAAGCAATGGGTGGAAACTAATCAAGGAGAGAAGCAACTTAGAACTAAGGAGGAATTTCCTGATAGTCAGAACAATTAATGAGTGGAACAACTTGCCTGCAGAAGTTGTGAATGCTCCAACACTGGAAATTTTTAAGAAGATGTTGGATAACCATTTGTCTGAAGTGGTGTAGGGTTTCCTGCCTTGGCAGGGGGTTGGACTAGAAGACCCCCAAGGTCCCTTCCAACTCTGTTATTATTAACTCTAATTTAGAATATCAGTAGAACTGTGCATGTACTGTTGGCACATGCCTATGTGGGCAATATGGGTTTCCAAATAAAGCACAGCTTAAAGCTTAAAGAAATGGACTAATGGATATAATAATAGTGTTACCACAAGTGAAGTGGACACTATACATTTTAAAGTAGCGCAACTTTAGGAATAGCAGCATTAAGAATAGGTAAAACGTTTGGATTAAACATCTATCATTCTCTTCTACCATTCCCTCCCACTTTTCTGACTACTGATTTTTAATCTATAAATAAAATATCAGGAAAATTACCGTACCGTTATCAAAGATGGCTAAAGACACTGATGCATCTGTTTTACTGAAATGAATAATGAATTCCATGAGAAACAGTTAAGGAATTGCTAAGCTCAAATGCAGGTGACCTAATTGCTAACTTACCATTATTGATTAAATTTCCCTGAGTCTTTGGAGGTGACTATGTAGGCCTATAATTTATGCTGATTTTTTTCTTTGGTAATTTTATTGATGCTACTGTTGTGAGTCCAATGCCTTGCTAAAAAATGTGTTCAATAATAGGAAAATACTTCACAGAAAAAAGGGAAAAAGGAAAATACTCAGAAGACCTCTGAGTCTGGGCCAGATTAAGCCCCTATACACAGCCCAACAATGGTGCCTCTCTGCTCTTCTAGTGCTTAACTCAGGGGTCTCCACAAACTGGTGACAGTCGGTGGCCTATTAGGAAATGGTCTGCACAGCTGGTGGTATGCAGACCAGCTGTGCACAACTGGCACAGCGGGTGAGCAAATGAAACCAAAACAATCCCCCGTGGACAAATTGTCTTCTACAAAACCAGTCCCTGGTGCCAAAAAAGGTTGGGATCGTTGGCTTAATTGACAAGATGTTATGCTTAATAGGTACTGAGAACTAATATTGCGGGTTGCAGTGAAAGAGTTCAGGGTAGGACAACCGGGGGAAAAAACTCTACGGTGCCCTCCCTTCCCTTGGTGCCCATGCCCATGCCCATGCTCATTTTGTTTTAATGGTTAATCCAGGGCCGAGTAAAGAAAAAGAAAAGAAAATCAGTGTGGATAGAACAACATAATGCTGCGCCTGGTAATTTTTATTTTATTTTATCTCTTTAGTGCCTCTGAAAGCGTTTCTGTGTGATGATTTGGGGCCTGTATTTACTTTTTCCAAGCCAGGCACAAGAAGACTTTATTCTGAAAACAAGGAATTGGGCTTCCCTCCTCCCTACAACTATGGTATGACTAATTGTTAATGCAAATTCTATTGAGATACCCTCCAAATAGGGGTGGATAAATGAACTATGGTGATTGGGTTGTGTAGGGCATTCCTTGCTGCAATTAAGCTATGTTTAATGTGCTGTGCACATGTGTTTTAAGTTTGAGCCTACCTATGAGGCCATTCATGATGTTCACCTATGCCTTATTTAATAAACTGCATGTATCAAACAGACCAGAAATAAAGACCTCTTTTAAGGAGCAGTATCAGAAAAGATTTAGAATCTTGATATTGCCATTGCTAATTTCAAAATACTGTTTCTTACTGTCTATAATAAAACTGGCTGTTGCTGTTCCAAAAAAATACTACTGCAATTATAGAAATGTTGTTTGAGAGTATTTATGGTTTTTAGACTTCATTATTTATTTATAATTCCACTAAATAAATAAAAATATTGTGGAGAGCAATGTAGGATATACCGCCAAAGACAAAGTGCAGGGTAATAATTATTGATGCAGAATAGGCAGAATCTAGCCTTCAAATTCTCCCTTCCTTTTTCATATTGTAGCTGGAGGGCCACTTTTATCAAATAAATCATGGAATAAGTTATAAAATTCAGGTGGTTTATGAAGAAAGTGTTTTTACATACTTTTTGGCTTTTTTCCCATTACCTATCCATTTACATGTGTATGTGTTTCTGAATGTGTTTATTTATAAGGAATAACAAAAAGAAACATAAAATTTTTAAAGCAAAATATTTTGATTTCTATCTTCTTCAATTTATTTTATCTATTTTACCCTGGAATTAGATCCTGTATTTTATTTTTATTCTTTTTTTGATAGGGTTATAAGATTAATCAATAAACTACTATTGCTACTACTGCTTCAAAAGGCCTCAGCTGGATGATCATATCCGACAGCTTTCCTCTACCAACAAATGCCCCTTTAGGAATATTCCATCTCTGCTGTTTTACAATTCCCACATTAACCCCAGATTCTTTTTGATTCACATTAGTCCAACAAAAAAAGGCAGAAGCCAAAGTATTTTGCTTTTAAACTTTCATATTTGTTTCATTATGCGTTCTGGAAAAGCTGTTTTTTTTTCATATTAACTATTTCCTTTTCAGATCCACAATTCATACTTTTCAAATTCTGTTTGATACCTTAAATATTTCTTGTATACTTTGAATATTTGATGTATAGACATTTAAAATTTCTGTTGATTCTGTAAGACATACAGATAAAATTACTAGGTGCTTTGTATTGTTTTGGTTATTACATTTGAAAATCAGTACCTAGTTTCTTTGATGGCACAGGTGAATATTAGGTGATTACATTCTCAAAATACTGCTGGGGTGGGGGGAAATGCTTACTGACCTTTAAAAGAGAAGGTCAACTTTCTACATTAGAAAAGATTGCTGTGCTGATAACTCTTGGATCCTGTTCAAAATCTTGACTTTTAAACAGTCATGATTTGTAGTGGCTCTTGACTTTCAAAGTCCTTTATCAATTTGGCGCAAAGCCAACAAAAGTTAGCCGTAGGGAAGATGGGTGGCTTAGAAATTTAATAAACAAATAAAATGCCCGAATGACTGCAAACCTTGACACATAGATCCTCAACTGAGGGCCTTCAAATCTCTGTTGGCACCTGAGATATGATGGTTAATTATCAGGGAAGGATGTTGCTCTTTTTAAAGTAAGTAACTCTGAGTTTGACATGTTCTATGCTGTATTCACATGTCTTTCATGTAAGGGAGAAGGCTTTTTGTTAAAAAACAATTCCCAGAGTTTTCAAGTTTTAACTCAGCCTTCTTCTACTTGGGGTAGCGGTGGACCACTGTCCTCAGACAAAACTGCAGGTTATTTAACTCACATCTGAAAGTAATTTTCAATATTTTATTGTAAATGATCTCATGGCTGCATTCCACTACTGTGATGTAGTAACATTGGACAAGCCCCAGGAATATCCAAGATTTAGTCTACTTTCAACCACGCAAATATAGTGAGTTTGGGCCAGCCACTCTCTCAGCTTTTCACATGGAGTTGTGAAAAAAAATGTTGAATGCCATGAATTCCTGAACAAGAGATCGAATGTAAATCAATCACATATTTTGTATTTTACTCATTATTTTACAGCCATAATAAACTATATCAAAGCTTGCCAAACCGCACTATAATTTAGCATGTCTCAGTCATGTGGTTAAGAAATCATAGTTTAAGACAGGGATTAGTCCTAATCCACGATTATGTTACAGTTTAGCATATTGAGTGAAAACGGCCAATGTAACAAAGATAATCCGATGTTCACGAGGGGACACGCGAACCCTTATTGCATTCATTGTGCACCTGTCACTTTCTCCGGGTCAGAGTCAAGACCAAAGCCGTCCAAAACGACGAGACCACCACATTCGTCGAGTGTTAAGAGTGGCTTTTCGGGTGTTTCCCACAAATTCTCGTCCTTTAGTCACTTCAACGGGAGATCGCCGCTGCTCCCGAAAATAAATGCTCAGCGCACACTTCGTAGCCTGGAACACAACCGAGTCCCCATTATTTTGCGGGCGCGCGGCTGCAGCGAAGATCGCCGTTTTTAGTAAAAGCCTGGGCCAAAAGCAACCAATGGCCAAGCAGCCCTCCTCTGGCAGCTCCCTCGCCGTGCGATTGGCGGCTGCGCTTTTAAGGGCAAACAACCACCCCTATGTTTCATGCCGCACTTCCGTGTTAGTTCCCTCCGCCTTGAAGCTGGCTGGTTAAAAGGGAGTCGTTTAACTTGCTGCAGCCGCCGCCGATCCTCCTCCTCCTCCTCCACTCCCCCCCCCCGGCCCACTGCTGGAGCCCTGACGTGAGTGGGAGGAGAGACCAGAGCTTGTGAAATACACCATTTTTTTTTCTTTTCTTTTCTTTTTTAAAAATCCCACCACTTACTGCCAGAATTGAGCTCCCAAACCCTTCCCCACTCCCCGGCCCAACCCCACCGCCCGAGGAAATAGGTGGGTAATCTCTGCTGGCTTGGAAAAGGAAGTGGGTGGGAGAGTAGCTGCTCCTGCTCTACCGCCGCCCTCTTGCCTGGCTTTGTCTCCTGAACTAAGGATTGCCTCGAGGAGGCCTCTGCTTGCTTTTTTGGCCGGGAACTGGGAATGGTGCGCGCCAAGGCGCGCGAGAGCGGCCGCGCGCCAGTGTTTTGAAACCAGCTGGTGCGGGGTGGTGATGGTGATGAAAGTGGAAAGCGGCCCGAGGGGGAAAATACGCTGCGGTGACATGACGTTGGTCACGTCCTTCTCTGAAACGCTGCTGTTCTGCCTTCTCCCATTCCTCGTGTTTTTCATTTAGTGCTTTTGCTTTAATGGAGGCCGTATTTAGGTCCCGGCTTCTTGTTGCTTTTTCAACTTTCCCCGGCGCTGCGCCCCAACCTCTCTCCCGTTTCTTTCCCCATCCGGGCCTTGCTAGTGCTTCCTAGGGAGAGGAAAATAGAAAATCGAAAATTCTGCTGATAGAGGCATTGAGTATGCAAACGTGCTAAAAAAAGAGAGAAAGCATACACGCCCCTCCCCCCATTCCTTCCAGCTCATGGAAGGAGTAGCTGAAGCCCTACCTACCAAAGGCTTTTGGACTTGTTTCCTTTCTTATTGTGAAAGCATTGCAACTCCAAAGGGACTCTGAGCCAAAGAAATAAGCAGGTCAGTTCTGATTGGTACTTGAACTGGAGACCTTCAGGAAATTAGGGTTAGCCTTAGACTAAACTGAGTTAAGGGTACATCCTAGAAGATGCATTGGAAAACTGGAATTTCACTTGAAGGGCCCCTTCTGCTCACTTGCCATTGCTTTATGAAGGTTTTGTTCTGGGAGCTGAAGATTGCATAATAGTGTGCCTGCAAGATAGATTGATCTATAAAGTTGCCAAGTGCATTTTAGCCTAGCGTATGGAAATGGAGCCAAGGTAGTTTAGTTCATGGTTCTATGTATCTCAAACCCTGAGAACAGGGTTGAGTTTGCAGAGGTAAGTAGATCTGCAAACTTAGTGTTACATGGATATCTCCTTTTGTTATAACAGAAAATGAAGTGTTTATTATGCATTCATAAAAATTGTGAAAGAATAATTGCAGGAACATTAGACTGTTATTTCTGTGGGATATAACACAGTCAGTCTGGAGTCTGGTGGTGCCTGTGTTGAAAAAATAAAATTATACTTTTATATTGTGGAAGCTAATACATTTACTTTTATCCCAGTAATCCACTTGTGTGTTGATTTTATGAGTCTGTTTTGTAGATCCCACAGGAACTGTAGGCCATGGAGAAAATCAATATGCAGCTCCACAGATTTTTCCAATTGATCCCTTATGATTTGCTCTCATTCCATTCCCGTAGAATTCTCTTTCTAAATGCATCTTTTCTTCCCTCTAATTTTTACCTATTTACTTATTTTTCCAGAGCCCTTGTTTTTTTTTTTTTTTAAAAATGTTATCTGCCCCCCCCACCCCAGAGCTGAGTGGGGGTACATTTGAGCCATAAAAGCTTATAATAAAAATGGGCATTCTGTAGAGTGCCCCAGATCTGTCTGCTAAGGGTGACCATCTCTTGAAAACTTCGAAGGAAATCCTAAATACTGCAACAGAATAAACCCTTAAATGGTTTTACAAATTCATATGATCTTACCTGGGTTTTGCACAGCATATTGTTAAGCTTATCTATCAAAAATTGCACCCACTAAATCCAAGGAAGCAATGATGAGGAATAGCATTGCAGCCCTAACATGCAGAAGCAGCTGAAGCATGGCAGAAAAGAGAAGAACAAAACAAAAATGAGCCACTTTCTCATTGATTTATATTTCAAATGTAGAAATTGCTGGCATAGCTCACAGAGCAAATTCCAACATTTCTTTAAAGCTAAGAGCAAGAAAGAAGAAAAGGGGTTCAAGTCTGACCCTCCCTCCCTCCCTCCTTCTTCCAGTTGGGCATGAGAACTGAAGTTGTAAAACCAAAGGAGGCTCTTCTCATATAGAAAGAGATGGCTTGAGGAAAGCAGCCAGCAGCTCTGGGAGAGGGAGAGAAAGAAGGATCAGTATTTATTGTAGGTGGTCCTAAGGAATCCTTCCTTTTAAAGGAAACCAGTCAATTCCCAGGAAAGGAGGAGCCGGCTGGAGGGGGTGGGAATGGTGTGAGCCACTCTCATCTCTGCAGCAGCCAGGCGTTTCCGTGGTGGTGAAGGGGGAGGAGAAAAGGGTGGTGGTGAGGCATAGTTTTTGACCCTCCTCTTTCATTGATGAAATTTAAATCCTTAGGTTTTTACCTTGAAGACAGTTTCTCTGAGTCATTTATATCTGAAGATAGGAAGAGAGCAGGGAACAATCGGGGATAAAATCCTGATGAAAATCATTTTTTTACAGGGTGGGTGGCTAGGACGATTATGATTAGGACTTTTATTTTTTTTCTAAAAGAGTATTCTGTTGACGGTATGTAAATTCTGAATAACAGTGAGAGAAGTATCTGCTGCATCAGGAGAGAAGTCACTTAAAAGAAAAGGAAGCTCTTATTTTTCTGAGCTTTTCTGGCATACTCTGAAGGAGGTAGTGTCTTAATTTTTCTATATTTATACAAGAAGAGTATTTATTTTCATAAAGATACAAAATGTCATCATTTGCAAAAGGTAAGTGTAAGCATGATAAGTTCTGTAGTGCCAGAAGCTGCATGATGTTTGTCGGTGTGTGTGTGTGTGTTTTAAAGAGCTGTGCTGTGGCTCACAGGCAGCTACTGAGGTAGGATGGTAATGGTCAGAGGCTGTTTAAAAGGGGTCTCAGTTGGATTAAGTCAGCTACTCCCTTGTTTTGAGGGTTGCTTAGGTGATAGCAAAGCACTGCCAGTCTCTACCATTTTGTGTGTGTGTGTGTGGGAGGAAATATGTGAGTAGGATTCCTTTTCTTTCTCCAAATGTTAAAAAAAGAGACTAAAACTAGACTGAGGCAGTTGGAGCTGCTTGTCCTCTGCTAAATTAAAGAAGGGTCTGTACTGAGTAGTTTATCATTAAACATACTGGTGACATAAGTGTTTATTAAAGCTCCATTTCTCCTAAGTATTTTATGGCCGTGTATGTCTGTATACGTGGTTTGAAAACCCTGTATTGTGAAATTGCCCACAAGCAAACATTTTAGCTTGATGACTGATGCATTGCTGTGACAAGGAAATATTTGAATAGTGTGCTTGTTTCATGGAAATAATCTCATCTCTGTTTTATGCCACAAACCGAATATACTGTATGAAGCCTTCAGTATTAGGAAAATGTGTAGATTATTTCAAATAGGCAATACATAGAAAACCAGGTAGCAGTTTAGTTCTGAGTACTACTGCCAGTGGAGTGTGAATATACCTGGTTGATTATAAATACAGAATAAACTTTGTAACGACTGAGCGAAAAGCTGAGCACTACTGACATGACTGACTTAAAATAGACTCCTTGAAAGTGATCTAATGAACTCTACACAGCAAAACAAAAACAACCCCTACCAATAAATGTTATTTTAACATTTGGTGTTGCTATTTTTTAAGTCCAATACTGGAGGAGGCCATTTTGTATAAAAATGGATTTCATTATGTTTTCTAAATGTGTCTGTTTTATAATACAACATTCCTCACATAAAAGGTAGTCTTGGTTATAGATGGTATTTTTTATATTTCTCCTACATTCATAGATTATGTTGTTGTAAACAGAGATATTAGTAATTGCTGATATAAGCTTAAACTTTCGTGGCCAGAATGTAACAAAGCACTTTTCTGTACTATCTAGCATTTTTAGTGGAAGGTCAGTAGATCTTACTTTTCTTTTTAATGCATTTAAATGTATGCAATATCTTACATGCTTTTTTTCATTTTGTTACTGTGAAATAAAATGGTACTTTTCTTTTGCCCCCCCCCCAATGTTGGCATATAATTTTAGGATGAATTAGGGTCGTGGAAAGGGATTTAACACACTACAACTTTCTATCCTTTTGCTAAGCTTTTCATATTATCAAAGATGAGCTTTGTCAGAAAATCACATTATCACTTAGAAGATCTAGGCCACTCTAATTAAGTTAAAACTAAAAAGTGTTGTCTATGTGAAATAATTTTATTTGTTTATATACACTGAATAAAGAGATAAATCTAAAATATTTAAAGCCAGTACATATTAATGCATTTGCACAGGTTTGATGTTTAAATGTTTAGGTAGTGGGTATGCAAGTCTATGGTCCATATATTTCTATTATTAACAGGAAAGTGGCAGAATTGAAGAGGTGGTGCTGCACAGAAATAATATTGAACATCTTTCAGCAATACATAATCCAGTCATAATTTCTTATACATTTCTAAAGCAAATTATGTAGGTCCATGGTAGAATTTCTAAATCCATATACTGTAGATTATAACTATATATTTAAAATGGATTAAATAAAACTGTTTAAAATGGAATTAAATTAAAATGGAATAGAGTATATTGTTGACACTACCCACCTGTCCAAGAGAACTTGGATTCTGTCCTAGAGCAATAGTCCGCAAGCTGTCTGTTTAAGTAAAAGGGAAAAGGATAGTACTACCCACCTAAATTATATGTAAAGTACTGGAAACTGGATCCCAGTTTCAGATTTTGTACCATGAGATACACTGTAAACACAACTATGATCCTTGTCATGTTCCTTACATCTGTTCTAGATACATATTTTTCTTTTCTCATCCTTGGGTATCCCTCAGTCCCAGTTAGATTCTGTACTTTTAATATGGCAAGATGTGTTGTTCTATCTACTTACTTAATTTTAATACATTTGAATAAAATTTACAGCAGTGATACAGAACTTGATGTGGCCAGATTTCAGCTCCCATCTGTCCCAGTTAGCATGAATCATGGCAAAAGATTTTGATAATTGAAGCCCAGCATATATATTTAATCCAATTTTGGGTTATCTGTCCCTAGTCTGACCAAACAATTCTAGATTGTAACTAGGTGTATGCTTTCCTTTCTCTAGCCTCACCATTGTTTTCCTTCTCCACTCCCCCACCCCACATCCTCCCCCATCTCATGTATTGTAATTCAATACCCATCCTTTGGGGTCCATTTAAAATCACCATAGAGTCAGAAATATAATCCTGTGCTGTGGTTTTTTTTAACAAGCTAGGACTATAAACCAGGCTGATTAGCATAGTACTGCAGTACTTGTAGTACTTTCATATGCTGTACTTGTTTCATTTCCTTCTCTTACAGGTGTGAATGTAAACAAAATCTTGTCTCATGCAACATTTATCAAAGTGCAGTTTTGTTTAGTGGGGAAAAACAAGGTTCAAAATGGACTTTTAGAAAGGCAGTTTTATAATAAGTAGTTTCTTTGTTCACAATTTAGTTGTATTTGAAAGCAGTAGAAAAGAGTCATATTTCTTTGTTTTAACTAAAAAGTCAAGGTAGCATAACTCTCTCTTGTCCAATTTCGTACCAGTATTGTATGCCTCCTTTCACTAAGGGTAAAGAATGGCACTAAAAGCATGAAAATATCTTGAACGTTTGATTGGAGCCATACTGCTTTGCTATCCAGTTGAGTCCATTAGAAATACCTCCAGAATTTCATCTGCAGCGTGAGCTGTGCCAGTTCTTTCCTTATGATCTGGAAATAGATAAAGCAGACTGAATGTGGGATCTCTAAAAGAGACAGAAATATTTATCTTTCTGTGTTTCACAATTTTATTATTTATTTCAAAATTAGTTCTTCAAGATGGTCCTTTTCCTTTTGTTTTATTCTCAAGAGCTTGTTACTAAATGTAGGATGGTTGAAAAGTTCTTACCTTGTTTGTTTGTACCTGAGCTCCATTGTCTGGATGTAATTTTTTTAAAAAATCTATATTTTCTTGAGTACAGTGTTAACTTTTGCAATAGCTGTGATGAAGCAAGTCTGTTTTCCCAGATTTCTTCAAACTTTTTTACTTGCCTGCATCACTAATTTGCTAATCCTATCGGGCAATGAGAGCGTCATCGTTTTATTGCTACATTTGAAATGAGACATGCAGTTTGGCAAAAGCAGTAGGGAAGGCAAACAGTTGAAATAAACCTCGTTCTAAGATCATTTTATCAGTGGTTGTAACTTCCAGGGTTATTTTTGTGAGACGGGGGCATAAATATGTTGTGTAAGCTACTAAGAAAGAAAGCTGGTTCTACTTACAATGAAATTAAAATACATTTCATTACCCAAAACAAAACTAAACGTATTCACTGTGACATCTGCAGTTGAATTTAAATGTTTCTTTTTAAAATTGGGATAATATACTTTATAGGTGTTTCCCCTAACGATTTTCAAGTATGAATATAGCAAACCTGCTTCCAAAACTAATGAACGTACTCTTTTCAAACCTAAGATATCAGCCTTTCAAACCCAGAAGCAGTAAAGGGTGTTCAACCCTCATTATGTCTAGCTATCTTGAGAGCCGGAAATCCAACAAATCTGGAAGGAATCATCTTAGGGAAGAAATCTATCTTTATAATGAGGAACATGATTCATTAGTATGTGACACATGCGCTCAGTGCAGTTAAAATATTAAGCAATTGTATTTTTACAATCTGAAAACAATCTGATCCTTCCAGCCTTGATATTTATAATTAAGTTTCAATAGTTAACGATTAGGATTAGCTTTAATAACTGGTTTAAGTGGCAAAATGTTGTAGGTGGAGATCTTGCATTTATTATTCTTAGCTGATGTACTTTTAGTGTTAACTATGGTACATACAGAGTTACATATAGAAAACTATTAGAATGCCTTTTGTTTGTGAAGATTTACTTGTTGAATGAAAGTGCTACTTTGATAACAAGGTGCTCTACCTCTGTTGTTATATGAGTGGAGCTTTTGTGAAAGGTACTTCTTGATCGGCTATTTCTGTATTTTTTATAACTTTTCATCTGCTCTTGATGGTCCATCAAAACTCTGGAGCAGATTTCAAAGACTGGAAAATACGACTTTACTCCATTAGTATAAGTACTACTCCTATGGTTTAGTGTAAGAAATGAAGCAGCTTCTTGGATGAGAAGCAAAACGTCTTCAAGGAAAAACAGAAAGAAAGTCCAGTTGCCTTTTGAAAAAGCCACTTTGGGACAATCATGACTTGGATCTCCATACTCTGGAACTTCTTTCTCAGCAGACAAAAACCATTGACTATAAGCTGTGGTGGTGTTTATATTATCATTATCAATCAGTTTCCAAGAATGTTTAACTTGGATATGTGTTACTTGAAGAAACTTAAGAATTTATAATTCTGTGAAGGATTTAATTTAGAACTTTAGGTACAAAACTTTAGCCTTTTTAACAAAGCTACAACAGGTTGATATTAGTACTGTATTGAAGAAGTCCGATCACTCCTTTTTAGTCTAATAATTTTTAGTGTCTTCAGATTCAACTGTCAAATGTATTGGAGTATGATGTAATAAGCTGCAGGTCATGAAATATCTTAATTAATTGTCTTAATTAAATTTATTGGTCTGAAAAGTTCTTATCAGATTCCTAATTTTTGGATACTGTAGAACAACATTCTTTTCCTACAGTGTTTAATATTAAATATTTAGCTATAATATAACAGCCACTTCTTGCAACAAATTATTCTCACTTTGGTCAGATACAGTGGAAAATCACTGTTCTTCACATCTATTCAAAATTCATACGTTCATGTCTAGTTTTCTGTTACCCACATACCAAGTTTGAAGTTTCTTTATAAATGGCAGTCCACTCATGTTACTTTGAATTTTTTAATATATATAAATGTATTATGGTATCCTGCAAGAGAGAACTGAAGAATATTTTAGTAGGAAAATAGCTAGTACAAGCCATATGACAGAATTAAAATAGGAAAATATGATATGTGTTCTAATATAAGAAACCTTGTTAAGCAAGTTAAAACTATTTACAAATAATTAAAAATGCTTTAGGCCATTATCGCAAAACCTGGAAATGCTTTTATACTGAACTGGAATAGTCTTAAAAAATAGTCCTTAGAAAAGCAGAACTAGTGTGTAGAAAAATCAGTTCTCTGTGAGTAATAATGTACTGTATTTCTCCGTAAGTTTCTTTTTATTATAAATAATGTTGGGTGAGTTAAAATGACATGAAATGAAATAACGCTAATTTTTATAGAGTTTTAATGCAAAAATAATCATGTTTTTTCTGATGCTATCAATGATTTAAATTATTTTAAAGTAATCTGTTGATTCAGTCTGACTCAGTCTGTTATAAAAAAACCTAGAAAAGCAAAATATAGTGCTTCATTAAAAAAAAAAAAGCATAGGAAGAAAGAGAACTTCCTCTTTGAGAACTGAGAATTGAGAACTTCCCAGATCTGGGAAACATGTTGTTATACAATCCTGAAAAATGTATATTCTTGAACCAATAGTAACAGTGTGGGACCTGACAAATATAATCAGTTAATATTGTATTGTGTTCTGAGCAGTTTTGTAAATTTTGAATTACAATATGTTCATTTTTCAGCAGTCTTGACTTGAATAGGTAAAAATAATAACCCAAAATACATAGCTACTGTGATTTTATATCGTTGCTTTAGTTGATACCTGCTTGTTGTCCTGTTAGCTTTGAGATACCATTTCTTAATTCCCACAATAATTGGCAATGTTTTTAGAGTCATCTTAGAATTTGATTGGGATATTCATTGTGGATTGTATAGTTCCTTTTATGTAACCATTTAACCAGACAGAGCCAACTGCATTTAAAAATCATTTTTCCATGTGATTGAATGGAGATGATCAGGGAGACAGATAACTTCAACTGAATGGGTTGAAATTGAATAGTTCTGGAAGGTTTATTTATTTATTCCCCCCCTCCCCCATGAAGAGTTAGTTACCTAAAAGTTTGTAGTGTAGTTTTTGATTTGATACGTTACAGTACATTAGGGAAAAGCAAATCACTATGTTTTGTTTATTTAACATACATTTTTTAAAGTGAAAGAAAATGCTACTGCTGATTTATGATGATTGATATTTTGGATTGTTTTTATACTGTATGACAGCTGGTTTTGACTAATTTTCTGTTTAATGGTGAAGAATTATCAGATTCCCCCCCCCATCTAGAATCTTGTACTTAAAAGTATAACCTCCTAATAATTCATGTTATTTTTGCATGTGTAAAATAAGTGCCTTTAAAACTAAAGTTCTGTAAGCAGATAAGAAATATGTAGCAGTTCACTTCATGTTGCTTAGTAATAACTGAACCTTTGAGCCAGAAAACACTAAGGGAGATAGCTGAGGTATACAGAAAAATTACTAGAGTTTATCACCAAATTTCTACATTTTTTTTGTATGACATAATTTTGTGAAAGGAAGATTGTATTGCTTGGCAAATCAGTAATGCTCAGCTGTTCAACTGCAGAACAGTCTGACCATTTAGAAAAAGAATAGCTATTATTTGGAGATTTTCCCCCCCATGACTAGTTAATTAATAACAAGCACAAAAGTGGAATGTATCGTCATTTGACCCATTGATTGACTAACAAAATGCAAATATACAAAAATACATGCTGCTTTTAAGTACAGTACAGTTTAACATGTTTCATGGTTAAGCATTTTGTTTCTCTATGATGTCTATGAAAATTGTCTCTGTTTCTTTTTTAAGATTTTAGCAAAGCGATGTCTCAGGCTGGTACCTCCCCATTCCAGGAAGCTATTAGGCAAGAACTGGAATATTCTATGAAAATGGAACTGGATAAAATACTTGGAACTGCACCACAGAATGAACTACAGGTTAGGACTAAAACAAAATTACAGTATATTCTTGAATAGATCCTGTTTTTGTAATGTTCAGAATTACAGTACAGTACAGTATCTAGGCAAATGTTCTGGAATTTATCAGAGAAACAAAGGAATTTTAAGTGCAGCCACTTCAAGAGTTTCATTGTTCTTAAACATGATGTCTCCTTTAGGATTACATGTAATAATATTAAACAATATAAGTTAGAAAGCAGTTTTCTATGCATTCTTTCAATTTTGGGATAGATAAACTGATACATAATAAAATATTTTTTTTATACTTTTTGTGCTTATCTGTTTTGCCTTCAGCACCTTTGTTATCTTTTGTTGACACTTCTTGATTTTATACTTTGAAACATCCTAAGCAGTTGGCAAGCATGACAACTCCAACAATAGGGTAGAGGGACAAGAAGTAATAGATACATAAAAACTATTTATAAATAAAGTTATACCAAGTGAATTTTAAGGAGTATGTTGTAGCAAGTATATGTGTGAAATGCTAAAAAGTTATGATGGTTAGTGCAATAACTGTTGATAAGAAAATTCTTGTGCATTCACTTTGTCTTGCATAGCAATGGGAGGAAGAAATAGAAAAAAGAGGAAACAATGTTTTTATTTTTTTTAAAAATGGTATACAAATTGTTTAGGTATGCAAGTAATTGTTACATATTTGAAAATATTCATATTTAACCCAGAAATAAACTAGCATAAGAAAGGATAGCTTTCAGTGATATCTTCAGTTTCCAATGATACTTGCAAATGTTGAAAACGAAGACATAGAAATAGAAACTGCTGATAATGATGATATTATATTCCAGTTCAGAAAAATAAGCTGATTACATATACGCAGGCATACATATGCAAAAGTATATTTTGAGCCTTGGATGCCTTCCTTTTTCTTAGCTTTTAAAAAATTACTGCCTTCTATATTGTTTGAGGCAATGAAGCATAGAATTCTAACACACTGATTTCTTTGCACTAATATATCTTTGATAATACCTTTTCTGTGTTTTGTTTGCCTGCTTCTTCTAAGAATATAAAAAAATGGCTACATTTTTTAGAATCTAGTAACATGTAGCCTTGCTCATTTGAAATAAAAAATTAAAAATAATTCTATAACTACAGATAGTCCTTGTTTAGAGACCATTTGCAGTTACAAAATGATAAAAAAGTAACCTTATGGCTGCATTTTACAGCTTTCACAGATTTGCAAAGCAAAGCAAAGCTAGAGTAAGATCATAACTAGAGACATAGTTTCATTTAGTGATTGGTTCGCTTAATGATCAAGTTGACAGATTCACTTGTGGTTGCTAAACAAGAAATTTATAATTATTGCCTGAATAAACTATACTTTTCAGCTTTATTCACTGCAGATAGTGAGATAGGCAGCATATCAATTTAATAAACAATAAATATATTTCCCTGACCAAATCAAGTAAGTTATGGTATATGTTACACTGTATAACATAAAAAACAGTGTGCTAAAATAAGTATTGATATATTTTAATTTTATGCAACATTTCCAATTTTTCCTCTCAAAAATGAAAGAGAAATGGCTCTATTTCTGTTGCCTCACATTTTACAATATGCTGTTTTGCATAAGGCTTAGCAGAAGTTTAAAAAAATCTGTTTCAATTGCCTTTTTCAGCACACTAAAAAGGACCTGGAAGGATTTCAAAAGCTCTTTCACAGATTCTTGCAAGAAAAAGGACCATCAGTAGACTGGGGAAAGATTCAAAGACCTCCAGAAGATTCTGTAAGTTGCAGCATGATGTGAATCACCAATTTCTTGTGGATATCATTGTTTTTTAAATATCATGTTCTGACTTACCCAAGGATTTTGAAGACGTTTACACTAAGCAATGCAAAGGAATTGGGTTTTGATTTGAAGGAATAAAAGCCAACAGCCATGATGTATCAGGATATCAGTTTGCCTAAAGATAAAATGTCAGTATCCTCAACAATATCTATCACTTACCTTTGAGTCATTAAAGGGGGCTTCTAAAAAAATCAGTCCAGGAATTGGATTAATAAATATATAAGGTTCCTTAAAGCATCATCTTTTCTCGTGTTCAATGTATGTTTGTAATAAGATTTATTGAATCAGTTTTGGTTACCTAGTTTTACTTCTGCAGCCACTCAGTACTTAATGTACTGAGCTCGGACTGGTCTAGGGACTCGGGCAGACCGCTAGCCACGTCTACCTGATTAAGACCTATTGTAGAACTGCTCCCCATAGGCACGCTATGGAGACTGTCGGCCTGTCTGTTCCTGTTTTGTCATCGCTATCCGCTTCCTGCTCCATTTGTCCTTTGACCAACTGGACTCCCGCTGGAAGATTCACCATTTCTATTACTTTGGGATTTTACCATCTTAGCATCCCTCGCCGATTCGCACTTTCCTATGCGCTACACTGCACGTGAACTCTTGCACCTGCGAGGTGCCCCCGCCTCGCAGGAATGGCCCATATCGCTACCAAGGGCCGGCCTCAATGACGTGTCTTGGGACCCACAGAGGTGGCATGCGAGAAGAAAGAGCCTTTGGGGGTTTTTAGACAGGGCATTTTTAAGGGGTGGGAGGGGTAGGGCGGGTGATGGGGGTAGCCCGTCGGGAGGGAAACCAGTTCCAGCGCATGCTCGTGGCGATTATCAAATGGGGGGGGAGGGTGTTCCTTTGTGTGAGGGTGAGTCTATTGGCACGGTAAGTGGGAGGGGCAGATATGGCGGAAGGGGGGGATCGTATCGACATAGGGGGTCACGCGTTCGATGTATGCAGGCGATCGCGTGCCCCGATCCCCCTAACTTTACCCGTTCCCCGGATGGTCAGGACCCTCAGAGCCTGGGCCTTCGTCTGATGTTATGCAACGCACGGTCCGTGGCCAATAAGGCCCCCCTAATACATGATCTAATTCAGGGGGGTGCCGCGGATATTATAGGCGTTACGGAGACCTGGTTGGGCAATGAAGGGGGTGTGCCCCTGGTTGAGATGTGCCCACCGGGTTTCCGTGCATTCCATCAGCCGAGGGCCCAGGGTAGGGGTGGAGGGGTGGCGGTTGTGATCAAAGAGAGTCTAGAGCCGAGGGAGACCACTGTACCTCAGATGGCCGGGTGTGAATCCCTCTTTGTGAGGTGGGGTCATAGATGTCAGATGGGCTTGCTGGTCGCGTACCTGGCTCCTTGCTGCGTGACAGCTGCCCTGCCCGAGCTCCTAGAGGTGCTTGCCGGGGTGGCGGTGGAGACCCCCAGACTTTTAGTCATGGGGGACTTTAACTTGCCATCTGCCGGCTCGTCATCGACGGTAGCTCGGGAGTTCTTGGCTTCCATGACGGCCTTGGACCTGACTCAAGTAGTGGATGGCCCCACTCACATCGGGGGTGGCACACTGGACCTGATTTTTGTCTCTGGTCAGTGGTTGAGAGATCTGGACTTAAAGGAAATAGTCATTGAACCTTTGTCATGGTCAGATCACTCTCTCCTTCGCCTGGACTTTCTGACCGCTACCCAACACCGCAGGGAGACGGAACCATTACGTTGGTACCGTCCCAGGCGCCTGATGGACCCAGAGAGGTTCCGGACGGAGCTTGGGCCATTTCCTGAGGGTCTGGCTCACGGCACGGCAGAGGAACTAGCTGCAGCCTGGGAACGGGCTGCGGCTGGGGCTTTAGACCGTGTCGTGCCTTTGCGGCCTCTGACCCGGCGTAGATCCCAACCGGCTCCTTGGTTCTCCGAGGAGCTGAGGGGGATGAAACGCCGGAGAAGACGCCTAGAGAGTTCCTGGAGGTCCAGCCGTTCAGAGGCTGATCGGACACTAGTTAGATCCTATACTAGGACCTACCTAGTGGCACTGAGGGAAGCGAGGCGTTGCTACGCCTCCTCCCTCATTGCGCCGGCAGATAACCGCCCAGCTGCCCTGTTTCGGGTGACCCGCTCCCTCCTTCACCAGGGGGAGCGGGATGACCCGTTGCAGGGACGTGCTGAGGAGTTTAACGGTTATCTATACGATAAAATCGTTCAGCTGAAGGACGGTCTGGACCAAGATTGTGGCGATTCGGACGGGACGTCTGAGGGCGGTCTTGGTGATGTTGTGTGGGATGAGTTTGACCCTGTGACTCCCGAGGACATGGACAGGTTGCTGGGTAGATTGAATGCCACCACATGTTTACTGGACCCGTGCCCCTCCTGGCTGGTGCTGGCCACTCAGGAGGTGACACGAGGCTGGCTCCAGGGGATTACGAGTGCTTCCTTGTTGGAGGGAGTCTTTCCGGCCGCCTTGAAAGAGGCGGTGGTGAGGCCCCTCCTCAAGAAGCCTTCCCTGGACCCGGCTGTTTTAGGTAATTATCGTCCAGTCTCCAACCTTCGCTTCGCGGCGAAGGTTGTAGAGAGTATGGTGGCATATCAGTTCCCCCTGCACCTGGAGGAAACTGTCTATCTGGACCCGTTCCAGTCCGGCTTCCGGCCCGGTTACAGCACTGAGACGGCTTTGGTCGCGTTGGTGGATGATCTCTGGAGGGCCAGGGATAGGGGTTATTCCTCTGCCCTGGTCCTATTAGACCTCTCAGTGGCTTTCGATACCATCGACCATGGTATCCTGCTGCGCCGGTTGGGGGGATTGGGAGTGGGAGGCACCGTTTATCGGTGGTTCTCCTCCTATCTCTCCGACCGGTCGCAGACGGTGTTGACGGGGGGGCAGAGGTCGACCCCACGGCGCCTCACTTGTGGGGTGCCGCAGGGGTCGATTCTCTCGCCCCTTCTGTTCAACATCTATATGAAGCCGCTGGGTGAGATCATCAGTGGCTTCGGTGTGAGGTACCAGCTGTACGCTGATGACACTCAGCTGTACTTTTCCACACCGGGCCACCCCAATGAAGCCATCGAAGTGCTGTCCCGGTGTTTGGAAGCCGTACGGGTCTGGATGGGGAGGAACAGGCTCAAACTCAATCCCTCCAAGACGGAGTGGCTGTGGATGCCGGCATCCCGGTACAGTCAGCTGAGTCCGCGGCTGACTGTCGGGCGCGAGTCATTGGCCCCGATGGAGAGGGTGCGCAACTTGGGCGTTCTCCTGGATGAACGGCTGTCTTTTGAAGACCATTTGACGGCCGTCTCCAGGAGAGCTTTCCACCAGGTCCGCCTGGTGCGCCAATTGCGCCCCTTTCTAGACCGGGATGCCTTGTGCACAGTCACTCACGCCCTTGTGACGTCTCGTCTGGACTACTGCAATGCTCTCTACATGGGGCTCCCCTTGAGGGGCATCCGGAGGCTACAGTTAGTCCAGAATGCAGCTGCGCGGGTGATAGAGGGAGCCCCTCGTGGCTCCCGAGTGACACCTATCCTGCGCCGGCTGCACTGGCTACCTGTGGCCTTCCGGGTGCGCTTCAAGGTGTTGGTGAATGTCTTTAAAGCGCTCCATGGCATAGGGCCGGGATACTTACGGGACCGCCTGCTGCTACCGAATACCTCTCACCGACCCGTGCGCTCTCACAGAGAGGGGCTCCTCAGGGTGCCATCGGCGCGACAGTGTCGTCTGGCGACACCCAGGGGAAGGGCCTTCTCTGTGGGGGCTCCCGCCCTCTGGAACGAACTCCCCCCAGGACTTCGTCAACTTCCGGACCTCCGAACCTTTCGCCGCGAGCTTAAAACCTACTTATTCATCTGCGCTGGACTGGGTTAGTGTTTTAATGGGTTTTAGTTCTAAATTTTAATTCTGGCCAATTTTAATAAGTTTTTTAACTGTATTTTAATTTGTATTTATAGTATTGTATTTTTACTTGGCTGTGAACCGCCCTGAGTCCTTCGGGAGAAGGGCGGTATACAAATTTAAATAATAATAAATAAATAAATAAATGTAAACTTGTTGCTTGCAAATGGGGAGAGAGTATTTCAAGACAGTAACCAAACACAGTGGTTGGAAAGAACAGCAACCAGTCTTTGGATTGCTTTCACCAATATAGACAATACTGCAATGCTGTCTGGATGAATATTTTGTCTTGTGTAGCCAAAGCCAAAATTTAAATTTTTACTGCTTGTTTTATTTTGCAATTCTTTTTTACAATAAAATATTATAAACAGTATAGTTATTCTAACATGCTTATCACCATTGCTTTCCTTTCAGATTCAGCCGTATGAGAAGATAAAAGCAAGAGGAATACCTGATAGCATTGCTTCAGTTTTGAACAAGTTAGTTGTGGTGAAACTTAACGGTGGCTTGGGCACCAGTATGGGATGTAAAGGCCCCAAAAGTCTCATTGGTGTACGGAATGAGAATACATTCCTGGATTTAACAGTTCAACAGATTGAGGTGGGTAGTATATATGTGAGTCCTCCTTGTTAAATAATTGTCATAAAATCTCTGCCCATGCAAAACACTAAAATCCCAGTGGGAAAGTCAACTTGCATTATGCTGAAATCTATTTTTTGGGGGGGAGGGTCTATTTCAAGATTCTTACAATCTCTCCAGCTACCTCATATTGACGTATCATTACTTTTTAGCATATAACTACTTGTAAAAGAGCACCTGAGAGCAAATTGGAATAAAACATTAAGAGTACTGAAAAAAGTTTTTTTTTTGCCATTACCATTCCAAAAGCTATAAGAACATAAGCAGTGTTCTGCTGAATTGGACCCCTGGCTCATCTGATGCAGCAGTCTGTTCTCACAATGGCCAACCAACTGCACAAGGAAGCCTACTAATCTCCCAGCAGTTGGCTTT